>NC_084789.1:7562124-7879229 GCF_028858725.1 Colius striatus
ACAGCCACCCAATGATCTGACCCAAGGCTGGATAGTCATGGGTAGAATGGCATGTGGGAGAATATGGGCAGGCATCTGGAGAACTTCTCACACCTAATGGTTTGGAACTTTTCCCCTTAACAACTGCAAAGGCCTGATAGAGTGATAGAGCATTTGAAAGAAAAATGCTGTGGGTTTTCCAAAGAGGCACAACTTACCACACTGTGCTGGGCTCTGGCCCCTATCTACCAATTACTGCTTGATATTAAACAGTATCCTCAGAGAGAAGGGAGGGAAAACAGACCAGTGGGCACTATGACTAATCTAACCCTTGTGACAAACACTGCAGTTCCCTCAACCCCTGCAACAGGCATTGTGACTGAATCAGAGAACCTATCTGTGCCAGTATCAGTTGCCTCTATACAGAAGAAAAAATATGCAAAGAAATCAAATTGCCTTGTGAGGGATGAAGATGAATCAGGGACATCACTTGAAAGGGAGGAAGAGGCAGAGACAGAGATAATCACCTAGTCTCTGTCCCTGAGCAAGCTGCGAGATGTGTGAAAGGATTTCAGCTGCCATCCTAATGAGTTAATCGTCACCTGGCTGCTCCGATGCTGGGATAATGGCACCAACAGCTTGGAACTAGAGGGTAGGGAAGCCAAGCAGCTGGGGTCCCTGTCTAGGGAAGGGGGCATTGACAAGGCAATTGGAAAAGGGACACAAGTCCTCAGACTCTGGAGGCAACTTTTGTCAGGTGTGAAAGAAAGGTACCCCTTCAAGGAAGATATTACATGTCACCCAGGCAAGTGGACCACCATAGAGAGAGGTATCCAGTACCTGAGGGAATTAGCTGTGCTGGAAGTGATTTATCATGAGCAATTACCCATAGATCCAGATGAAGTCCAATGAACACAACCCATGTGGTGAAGGCTTCTACAACGTGCACCACCATCTTATGCCAATTCATTGGCAGTCATGTCCTGGAAAGAAGGCAAAGGACAAACAGTGGATGAAGTGATTGGCCAACTCCGGCAATATGAAGGAAGTCTGTCTTCCTTCCGACAGGCCTGTATCTCAGCTGTAGAGAAACTGTCCCAGGAGTTCCATCAAATCAAAGAAGATACGTCCTACTCTCCACCTGCACAAGCCCATATTTCAGCTATTAGGAGTAGGCATTGCTCTGTTCAAAAGAGGGAGTATACAGGCTACACACCATAAAGTACCCTGTGGTTTTACCTGCATGACCGTGGACAGAACATGATGAAGTGGGATGGGCAACCGACCTTAACCCTAAAGGTACAGATATGCAAGTTACAGGGAAAAACAGTAACAAAGGACGATTCTTCCTGGAAAAATGCTGCTCCAGTTTCAAATTGGCAGTACCCTAGACAGAGTAGAAGGGTTGATCTCATCTCTGCTTCTCTTGAAGGGACTTCAAGTTCATTTCCACAAGAAGCGTGTAATTTATGCCATGACCAGTATTAGAGGATCCCTGCCTCCAGCCAGGTGGAGGAGAGAGACAGCCAAGTTTATTGGACAGTGTGGATCCAAAGGCCTGGAGCATCAGATCCACAAGACTATAAGGCTCTAGTGGACACCAGTGCATAATGTACCCTGATGCCATCAAGCTATAAAGAGGCAGAATCCATCTGTATTGCTGGAGTGAGAGGGGGATCTCAGCAGCTATGACAGAAGCTGAAGTGAGCCTAACAGAGAATGAGGAGCAAAAGTATCCCATTGTGATTGGCTCAGAGGCTCCATGTATCCTGGGCATAGATTGCCTTAAGAGAAGGTATTTCAAAGACCCAAAAAGGTAACAGTGGCCTTTTCTGTAGCTGCCTTGGAGGAAACTGAAGAGCTGTCCAGCTTGCCCAGTCTCTCAGACAACCCTTCTGCTGTGGGGCTCTTTGAGGGTTGAAGACCATCAAGTGCCAATTGCGACCACAACGGTTAACAGGCAGCAATGTCACAGTAACCTTGACACTGATTCCCATTCATGAGCTGATTTGTGAACTGGAAAGCCAAGGGATGATCAGCAAGACTTGGTCCCCCTTTAATAGCCCCATATGGCCAGTGGGAAAGTCTAGTGAAGGGTAGAGACTGATGGTAGACTATCATGGTCTAAATCAAGTTACAGTGCTGCTGAGTGCTGACATGCCAGACATGCTGGAACTCCAATACGAACTAGAATTCAAGGAAGCCAAATGGTAGACCACCATTGATATTCCTATTCTTCTAGATCCCTTTGGCAGCAGAGTGCAGGCCTCAGTTTACTTTTATTTAAAGGGGTGTTCAGTACACCTGGAATCAACTGCCTAAGAGTGGAAACATAGCCCTACCATTTGCCATGGACTGATCCAGACTGCAGTAGAAAAGGGTGAGGCTCCAGAACACCTACAATATATTGATGAAATCGTCATTTGGGGCAACACAACAGAAGAAGTTTTTGAGAAAGGGAAAAAAATAGTTCAAATCCTTCTGAAGGCTGGTTTTGCTATAAAACAAAGTAAAGTTAAAGGGCCTGCAGAGGAGATCCAGTTTTTAGGACGGATGAATGTCATCACATCCCAATGGATGTGATCAACAAAATTGCAACCATGTCTCTACCAACTAGCATACCACAGGAAACACAAGCTTTCCTAGGTGTTGTGGGTTTTTGGAGAATGCACATTCCAAATTACAGTATGATTGTGAGCCCTCTCTACCATGTGACATGGAAGAAAAATTATTTCAAAAGGGGTCCTGAACAGCAACAAAGTTCTGAACAATAACAGGAGGTTCTTCATGCAATGGTGCTTAGGCCAGTCTGGAAAGGATAGATGATAAAATGTGCTCTATACTGCAGCCAGGAAGAATGGCCCTACTTGGAGCCTCTGGAAAAAAGCATCTGGGGAGATGCGAGGCCGATTCTTCGGGTTTTGGAGTCGGGGATAAAGAGGATCCAAGGCCCAATACACTCCAACAGAGAAGGAGATATTGGCACCATATGAAGGAGTTCAAGCTGCCTTAGAAGTGATTGCACGGAAACACAATTTCTCCTAGCACTCCGACTGCCAGTACTGGGCTGGATGTTCAAAGGGAGGGCCTCCCTCACACATCATGCAACTGATGCTTGTGGAGTAAGTGGGTTGCACAGATCACACAATGAGCTCGCCCAGGAAATTTCAGTTTCCCAGTGTCATGGGTTTGTGTGGAGCCATTTCTGATAATGGAGAAGGGGCTGTAAAGATCGCTCCTGTAAGTAGTTGCTCAAAACTTTCCCCATCTCTGAGTCAGACCCACTTCTGGGGCAACTGAACGCCCCCATGATCACTTTTTAAGAAGAAGCCAGAAGAGGAGGGTTCTTCTTGTTCTGGCTTCTTTTTTTTTCTGGCTGGTGGTGATGGAAAGAGTTGGAGGAGAGAGAAGCAACCATGCAGACCCCAAGGTCAGCGAGGGAAGAGAGGAGGATGTGTGCTGGAGCAGAGACTCCCCTGCATCCTGTGGAGAGAAGTGGTGAAGCTGAGAGTTGTCGGCAGTTCATGGAAGACCTCACAGCAGAGGTGGTAGCTGTGTCCGGAGGAGGAGTCCTTCTCCTCTGAGGAGCCTCCTCCTACTGTGGACTACTGGCACATCCTCCTCTTCCTTCTCACAGGGGTTGAACTAGATGATCTCTAAAGGTCCCTTCCAACCCCTACCATTCTATGATTCTATCATTCTCTGAAGTGAGAGGATGAGGAAATGATACACAAAACATCAAAACAACTCATAAAAAATTATAAAACCTTTTGATGTAAAATTAGAAAATATTTTAACTTAAAATTACTGATATACTACTGAGTCAACATAGCTCTCCAGCTCAGTGTGGTGTTCCTTTCTATCACAGGTGGCACTAAAGATTCTGGGAGCCCAAGAACAAAAGTGGGAATTATGCATTGCCCAGTGCTATCCTTTAACCACTCCCTGGGGATGGTCACAGGACCCCTTCTCAGCTTAACAAAGAGTAAGCATCTAATTACAGCTCTCCCTCCCTCATTTCCCTTCACCTAAACCCTAAGCATGGACAGTATAGATAGTGTCAGATATATTGTGTTATGAATGTTTGTTAAATTGAATGACAAATTTCACCTCATATATCTGCTTGCTCTAACACTGCTTTATAAAAGATATAATGCAATGACATTGGATTTGGAGAAGGAAGGTGAAATTTAAGACCTACTTGGAAGAGATGTCACAAAAATAAAGAGGCCTTGTTAAGGGAACAAGCAAGTAACTGCGGGCTCCTGAAAAAAAACATAAGTCAGTCAGTTTATAGGCAGTAGTGTTTGAAGATGGTCCAGAAGCTTCTAGAAAAGATGCATCACCCAGAGTGTTTAGTAACAAAAGAGCAGGCACCTTTACATGAACAATGAACAAGAGTCTCCAGTAGAATTCTAAATAAAATTTGCTACGAAACCAGGAGCAGATGCATATTCTGGCCTCTAAAGAGCAGCTACCACACTTTTTAGCTAGCATCTTGCAGTCCAGACCAGCTTGATGCATTTGAATATCTCTTAGTAATTCCAAAGCTTGGAGCATAGAAGTTCAAGTCAGCAACAGCCTTAAGACATCTCAGTTATTTTCCTTCTAATAGAAGTCCAGTCCCATCTGCTGCTAAGTATTGTTTTTCAGTGTTTCCTAATTAACGATAACTTATATTTTCAGTCTGTAGTGGTTTTGTCTAGTCCAGGTTTTGGTAGTGGGGGGGGGGCTACAGTAGTGGCTGCCAAAAGCTTCCCCTGTAGCTGATAGGATCACTACCAGCCAATTTTAAGATGGACTTGCAGCTGAGCAAGGCCAAGTCCAAATAATGATTGAGGTAACGCCTCTCTGAATGACATACTTGAGAAGGGGAAGAAGGTGCTGTGAAGTTGCTAAACTGCAGCAGCAGAAGAGAGTGAGAATGTAACATCTCCACAGACACCAAGGTCAGTGGAGAAGGAAGGGGAGGAGGTGCTTAGGCCCTGGAAGAAACTTTCCCTGTGACTTGTGGTGAAGACCATGGTGAGGCGGGCTGTCCCCCTGCAGTCAATGGAGGTCCACAGGGGAGCAGAAATCCATTCACAGCCCGTGGAGCACCCCATGCTGGAGTAGGTGGATGCCTGAAGGGAGCTGTGACTCTATGGGAAGCCCACCCTGGAGCAAGTTCCTGGCAGGACCTGGGAATCTGTGGGGAGAGAGGAGCCCATGTCAGAACAGGTTTGCTGTCAGGACTTGTAAACCTGTGAGGGACCCATGCTGGAGCAGTCTGTACTTGAAGGACTGTTCTCCCTGTGGATGACCCACGTTGAGGCAGTGTGTGAGGAGCTGCCCCCATGGGAAGGACCTATGCCAGAGCAGTTTGTGAACAACTGTAGCCCATGGAGAGGGCCCGTGTTGGGGAAGTTCATGGAGGATAATCTCCTGTTGGAGGGACCCCACACTGTAGCAGTGGGAAGTATGAGGAGTCTTCCCTGTGAAAGGAAGCAGTGGTAAACATCATCTGTAATGAGCTGACTGTAACCCCCATTCCCTGTTTCCCTGTGCTGCTGAGACTTGGGAAGAAGGGAGGAGTAGTGGGAGTGTAGGCACAAATGTAGCTTGGGCCAGACAGCTTGAATAAAGATGGTAGGGATAAGTTAATGCAGCTGGCAAGCTACTTCAGAAACAGGTGCTGCAAGTTAATCAATTGGGCCCTGGGTGATCTCATGGGCAGAAGCAGCATATAAGGAGGTAGCTAGCAAAGGAAGGGTGGCTTTGAGTCAACTCTGGTGGTTGTTCTATATTGCCTGTTTATGTCTCTGTATGTGCATTACTTAGACTCTCTATGTCTTCGAGTGAATATTGCCTGCACCACTACAACATTTGGTCACCCCGATGTGATTTGCTGAATTGGTTGGATTAAGAACCCTTGGCAGAAAAGCACTTGGATTCCTGCTTGAAAAGGCAAGTGATCTGAGTAAGCCGATATAATGGGAAAAATGATGAACAAAGAGGAAAAACCTATTGACGCCCTCCAGCATATCCTTGCTGAGAAAGGATTCAATTATGAAAGAGAGGATTTGCTAAGACTTGTAAGATGGGGACAGGAAGTAGGTCTCTTTGTCTCCCCCCAAGAAGTATATGAAAAGGGACATTGGGAAAATCTAGGAGGCATGTTGAATAATGCTACTGGCTTGTTTGTGTTTTAGACTCATTGGTGAAGGATTTTTTTTTTTTTTTTTCATCAGGAGTAAAAAAAAAAAAAAGTAAAAAACTTATTTTGTCATACTGTTGATGCTTCAGCCAAAGCAATCAATTGGTCTACAATATGTTTATCAATGGCCACTCCAGATAATTCTTTTTCTACCTGTTTGGTGGAAGTTCCATCAGATATGGCACAATGGCCTGTACCAAATGTGTTAAAAACAAATCCCTTAGTTAAGGGTAATGGCAAAGTTGGCAATGGTTGCCAACAATGACAACAGAGCCACGGGAGTTAGAATTATTAGGATCCGTAAAGATGGATTTTTGTGTTATGTTTAATTTTACCAGCAATACAAAAAAATTTTTTGACAGAATGTGGATCCCATCCTGGGAGCATAAAAGAACACGACATCTTGGTGCAATTATACTTCACCAAAAAGATCCAGGTCTAGTCTTGTGCCTATACAGTTGCCAAAGGCAATTTTTCTGATCTGTGGGGACCAGGCATGGCCTGGAATACCCTCGAGATCACAAGGGGAACCGTGCAGTTTGGGACGACTGACGATCTTGATGCCTAATCACACAATGATTTGGAAACATCGTCATCCAAAACAATTTGTACATGCATTTACTAGTGAATGTGATGACCATGTTACCTTTGGTCTCCCTCAGCAATAATAGCAACTAGTATATTTGCTCTAGGTGTAGGAGTACCTGCTTTATGAACTCAGCTATGCAAATTAGAATGCTGGCTTAGCAAACAAAGTAATCAAACCTCAATAACATTAGAAGGCTTGATTAGTGATGTAAGTAGTATTAGACGTGCAACTTTGCAAAATAGAGCTGCTATAGGTTTTTTACTTTTAGCTCGTGGTCATGGTTGTGAAGACTTTGAAGGCATGTGTTGTATGGATCTAAATGATCATTCAGAAGTAATTCACAAACAAATACAGCAACTTATGGACCACACTTCCAATATCAAGCAAGATGTGGGATTTTTCGGCCTAGATGGTTTAATGTCCTGGATGGGCCTTGAAGGATGGATATGAAGTTTGTTGAAAACTGGATTGCTTATATTGATCCTAATAATTGTAGGGTTATGTGTATTTAGCTGTGTGCTCTCTTGCGTAAAGAAACTAATTTTGCGAATAACCAATGAAACATGGATTGTGCAAAAAGAAAAAGGGGGAATTGTAGAGAAGTTTCTTACTGATGCAGGTCATGGAGTTTTGTTAGCAGCATGTTTGCACAATCCAAACTTTCACACAGATAGCCAGGTCAGCTTTACCTTGGGCGCATGCCAGGAGGAGACTGCCTGAAAACAGTGAGCAGCTGAGAAGAAGAAAAAGCAGGATATTTTTAACCACAGATGTACTGAGATTTTGCTTAAATTAAGAGTGTGAGCTTTAGCAATTAACCAATTAGCTTGTGCTGAGTAGCATATTGCTTTGCAGATGTAACCAATAAATGTTATGTTACTATCACCTGAATTCTGTACTATTGTATAAATATCAGTGTGTATTACTAATAAACAAGCGCTGACTCTACCTCCATGAGGATATGTCTTTGACTCTGGAAAGTTCCCGCGCATCACTTATTTGTAATATCTGTTTTGAAACATGAGCCAAGCACTCCTTGACACTCAGCAGTCATTGTCCAGACTCAATCTGTCTAGCCGTGCATTCATCTTTATCTTGTTTTTTTATAGTTGTCAAAATGCTTGAGTGTCTTGAGGGGATTATAGAATCATAGAATGGTAGGAGTTGGAAGGGACCTTTAGAGATCATCTAGTCCAACCCCCCTGCAGAAGCACGTTCACCTAGATCAGGTCGCATAGGAACATGTCCAGGCGGGTCTTGAAGACCTCCAAGGAAGGAGACTCCACAACCCCTCTGGGCAGCCTGTTCCACTGCTCCCTCACCCTCACAGTGAAATAGTTTTTTTCTTACGTTTAAGTGGAACTTGTGTTCCAGCTTCATCCCATTACCCCTTGTCCTATTGCTAGCTACTATAGAAAAAAGGGATGCGCCAACCTCCTGACACCCACCCTTTAGATATTTATAAGTGTTAATAAGATCTACCCTCAGTCTCCTCTTCTCCAGACTAAACAGCCCCAGTTCCCACAGCCTTTCCTCATATGAAAGATGTTCCAGTCCCCTGATCATCTTGGAGGCCCTGCGCTGGACTCTCTCCATAAGTTCTCTGTCCCTCTGGAGCTGAGGAGCCCAGAACTGGACACAGGACTCCAGATGAGGCCTCACCATGGCAGAGTAGAGGGGGAGAAGACTGAAGATCTGAACAACTTGACAGATAGCAAAAATCAAGGGTTGTTTACTGGGATTTTCAGGGCTCAGACATTAAACTAATCTTTTTTTTGTCTGTTTGTGAGACTCTGCATGCTGTTAAAGTGAGCAAACTCCCACCCAGCTTCTCTCTCCCTCCTCCTCAATAGTATAGGGGGAGACTGGGAGATTGCTCACCAGATACCATCACAGACAAAGCAGACTTGACTTGGAGAAAATAAATTTAATTTATTGCCAACCAAAATAGATTTCGATAGTGAAAAATAAAGACAAAAAAATCCAAACCCCACACCACCTTCCCCCCTCCCTCTCTCTTTCCCAGGCTCAACTTCATTCCCTACTCTTCTGCCCACCCCATGATACAGGACGGATGGCAGGGGGGATTATGGTCAGTACATAACAGTTTCTCTCTGCTGCTCCTTCCTCCTCACACTTTTCCTGTTCTTCAGTGTGGGTCCTCTCCACGGGCTGCAGTCCAGCAGGCCACAATTCCTTCAGGAAATATCCAACGTCTCTACCATGGTCTCTTCCACAGGCTACAGGGGAGTACCTGCTCCAGTGACACAGAGTACATCTTCCCCCTCCTTCTTCTCTGACCTTGATGTTCACACGTTTCTCACTCTCTCCCCACCTCTCTTCCTCTGCCTGTATAGAGTTTTTTGCCCTTTCTTACATATGTTTTCCCAGAGGCAACACCAACTTCTCTAATTGGCTCATGTTTGGCCTACAGCGGGTCTATTGTAGACTCAGCTGGGTCCAGCACAGGACAGCTCCAGACCACTTCTCACAGGGGCCACCAACATCTCTACCTCTAATCCTCATCAAAATTAATTCAAAATGTATTAACTTGCAAAAGCTTGTGATAGAAGGACAAAGCTATCACTGAAACTAAACTACTGTCTTTCCTGTTTTATCAGTACTATCCAAAAGTAACTTGGAATTTCTTATTCAAATTCTGATATCTTGGACAAGAACACTATTAAAGACAAGACTGCATGAACTACTTGCCAAAGCATCTCTGAGGTACGTGGCACTGTCAGTAAAAGATAAAAGATGGCATTATCCCAGAGCTCACAAGCCAAAAGCTGTTTGTCTAGAGAACAAATTGAGGACATGCAATATAAAGTGGCCTTACCTTAGTCTCATAATACTTAGGTAGTATTATGAGAACAGGATAGGTAAACTCTGATCAAGTTTGGTAGGAGCAGAATGAATTACTTCTACACAGTAATTCTGAGTATTGAGGTGGCATGGGCAAGTGTTGCATTCTTCCCTTGAGGACCAAACTGTAAGCACAAATGTAGCTTGGACCAGCCAGCTTGAATAAAGATGGTAGGGATAAGTTAATGCAGCTGGCAAGCTACTTCAGAAACAGGTGCTGCAAGTTAATCAATTGGGCCCTGGGTGATCTCATGGGCAGAAGCAGCACATAAGGAGGTAGCTAGCAAAGGAAGGGTGGCTTTGAGTCAACTCTGGTGGTTATACTATGTTGCCTGTGTATGTCTCTGCATGTGCATTACCTAGATTCTCTACGTCTTCGAGTGAATATTACCTGCACCACTACAACATTTGGTCACCCCGATGTGATTAGCTGAATTGGTTGGATTAAGAACCTTTGGCAGAAAAGCACTTGGATTCCTGCTTGAAAAGGCAAGTGATCTGAGTAAAGTGATATAATGGGAAAAATGATAAGCAAAGAGGAAAATCTTACTGCCACCCGTCAGCATATCCTTGCTGAGAAAGGATTCAATTATGAAAGAGAGGATTTGCTAAGACTTGTAAGATGGGGACAGGAAGTAGATCTCTTTGTCTCCCCCCAAGAATTATATGAAAAGGGACACTGGGAAAATCTAGGAGACATGTTGAATAATGCTATTGGCCTGTATAAATTGGTATCATCCATTATACACCAGCTAGAAGCCGAGTGTGCTGTAGCTGCTGCCATGAAAGTAGAAAATGCTGTACCATCTGCGTTCCCAGTAGATGCTAAAAGGTTCTTTGGAGGTGGTGACTTTATAGTACCATCGGCTCCACCTCTAGAAAAAAATACTAAGAGACTCTTCGGAGGGGATAATGTCGTAATACCCTCGGCTCCACCTCTAGAAGAGGAGAGCATGGATGTGAGCCCATCTCCCCCAGAACCCCCTAGAGCACCGTTCCAGGAGCCAAATGCGCGCATTGCTTCTCCTCCCCTCCCACCCACCCTTCACCATCCTGCCCCGTCCCATCCTGCTGCCGTGCCTGAAGGAGAACCTGGCAGAGAACGAAAGGTACGTTTTACAAATGACACTGTGGATCTGCCATTGCCCCTGAGCTCATCAACCCCTGAGTGTATTCCTCTTCCATCATCACCCCCAACATCTAGGGAAGTTGAAGATCAACAAAGACAATTGTTAAAGGAAGAATTAATATGACAAGGAGAAGATGTGAAACAGACTTTGGCCCATTTGGATGAACTGATGGAAAAGCCAAAAGCAACAGCTAATCAACTGTTGGAACGGATTAATGAATTAACCAAACCAGAGATTAAAGTTTCATCCCCACGGGTGCTCAGAGACCCCCGGCCTGATGACTATGATCCGGCTAAGAAATGGAGAGGCCTCATACGTGATGCAGTAATCGAAGGAGAATTTATTCCACAAGCCTTTCCAGTAATAGTAGCACAAAGAAAACGACAATGGGCACCTTTGGATTGGAAGTTGGTAAGGGAAGGCCAGAAAGCTGTGATGCAATATGGCTTGTCCAACCTATACATTCAAACGTTATCGGATCATATTTTTGCCAGTGGATTAATGACTCCATTTGACTGCCAGAAGCTAGCAGAAACCTTCCTGAAGCCCACTCAGGTATTACTATGGGAGTCTGAATGGGGAAAAAAGAGTTGATGTGGCAGTAGTAGAAAATATGGACTTACAACAGGGAGATCCGTGGCGAGTTGTCAGAGCAGATATGATGTTGGGTAAAAGACCGTTTGCTGACCCTCAGGTACAAGCCCGACTCCATGAAGCTATTTTGCAGTAAACACAGACGCTGGCTCGTCAAGCATTTAAGATCCTCCCTGACATGGGGGTGCCAGTTCCCTCTTATACAACTACTATACAGAAACCTAATGAGCCTTTTATGACCTTTTTAGACAGTCTAAGAGCAGCTCTGGATCGTATATCAAACATGTCAACTGAAGTAAACGCAGAAATAGGGTTACACTTAGCAGTTGCTAACGCTAACCATGACTGCAAAAAGATCGTGCAGGCTCTCCCGCGGACAGCAACTTTGGTCGACATGATAGAAGCCTGCTGTAGGGTAATATCGTCAGCACATTTAGCTGAAGCTATGGCAACAGCATTGAAACCTTTAGTTCAACCTCACAAAGGAAATCGGAGGCCAAAATGCTTTAACTGTGGAAAAACAGGACATGTGAAAAATCAGTGTCCGTCCAGACCATTGGTATGGACAAACAGCTCTGCCAGACCATCTGGGTCCAACAGCAGATTTCATGGCAAATGAAGAACTCGCCAACTATTTGTCAAACTTATGTTGCCTGGGCGCTGGCACCTTTGCGCAAAAAATACCCTCATGTCTTATTTTACCATTATATGGATGATATCTTGATTGCGGGAAAAGACCTGGACCAGCATCGCATTCTACAAGAAGTGAACCGGCAGTTAAGCATCTCCGGGTTGGTGATCGCACCAGAGAAGGTACAAATGCACGCCTCTTGGAAATATTTAGGTAATATTATCACCATTTATCCTCAGAAGGTGGCAATTAAAACAGAAATTGCTAATTTAACAGATGTCCAAAAGCTAATAGGTGATATCCAATGGGTACGAACGATACGTGGTATCGCGAATGAGGATCTTGCACCACTAATGCCTTTGTTAAAGGGCTCAGTAGAGGCTGATAGTGTGCGAAAACTGTCCCGGCAGCAAATACAAGCAATAGAAAAAATAGGAAACAAGATAGTCAATAACTACAGTCACTGATATGATCCTGACTTGTCCATTAACTTTGCTGTGATAAGTCAAAACCAGCATGTAATGGCAGTCTTGATGCAATGGGATTCAGTAGCGAAAGACCCATTGAGGATCTTGGAGTGGATATTTTTGCCATATAATTTGCAACAAACAATTACCACGAGGCTAGAGGCAATTGCGAAAATAATAGTTAAGGCCAGGAAACGTCTGCTGGAAATAGCAGGGATTGAGGCAGACGTCATTTTCGTTCCTCTCGCAGATGAGTTCTTGAACTGGGCACTGCAACAATCTGATGAATTACAGTGGGCCTTGTTGTCATATCCAGGAACTATAAGTAATCATTATCTGGTCCATAAATTTTTTTCTGTTAAATTTCAAATGGAAGACCGGCCGTTGAGATCAGCAGTACCCATTAAAGGCCTGACTGTTTTTACCGACGCAAGTAAGATCCAAGCCAAAGCAGGAGTGGTTTGGTGGGAGAACAGAAAATGGCAAAACCTAACTCTTCACTCCCCAGGCAGTTCAGTTCAACTGCTGGAACTGATGGCTGTAGTTAAAACTTTTGAGAAATGGCCAGACGTCCCATTAAACATCATCTCTGATTCCCTCTATGTGGTCGATGCCGTCACTGGATTAGAGGGAGCGTTGCTGAAAGAAATCTCTAATCAGAATCTGTATAACTTATTTCTGCGGCTCTGGCATCAGATAAATGAACGTCAAACCGCTTATTACATTGGACATATTCGAAGCCATTCGGGCTTAAAAGATGGCCTATCAGTTGGCAATGAAATTGTTGACAAGATAGTGACAGCTCCTTTATTGATATCTACGGGGCCAATAATTGACAGATTTTCTCAAGCCCGAAGATCGCACGATTTTTTTCATCAAAGTGCGAAAATGCTGGTGAAGCAGTTTGACCTGACCATATCGGCCGCTCAGGGTATTGTTTCCGCATGCCCTGCATGCCAGAATCAAATCGGCCTAGGAGTAGGAGTCAATCCCAGGGATCTGGCACCATTAGGAGTATGGCAATTTGATATCACTGTCTATGCTCCCTTTGGACGATTTAAACGAATACATGTCACCACTGATACTTATTCAGCCATGGTTTGGGCCACAGCCTTAACCAGTGACAGTTCTCGAGACTTCATAAGACAGTGGAGGAGTTGCTTTGCAGTCCTTGGTGTTCCAAGAGAGATAAAAACTGATAATGGCTCGGGATACATAGCCAGTAAAACACGTAAGTTTCTGAACTTATGGGGTGTTAAACATACTACTGGAATCCCAGGAAATTCCACCGGTCAAGCCATTATCGAACGTACACATCAAACCTTAAAAGGACCTCTAGAAAAACAAAAAACAGGGGAAGAAGGGGTGAGCCCTCAAGATAGACTAATGAAAGCCCTTTATACAATGAATCATCTCAGAATTGTGGCAAACTGGAATGAACCACCGGCATTAACACACTTTGCCCAAATGAGTCGGGATTTGGATTTTACTGACAAACCTAAAGTTTGGTATAAGAATCCCACTACTGGAGAGTGGCAAGGACCTGCAGATCTGTTAACGTGGGGAAGAGGCTATGCTTGTGTCATTACAGATCAAGGTCTCAGGTGGATTCCGGCAAAATGGATCAAGCCATATCAACAGAAAGGACTTAATGACTGTAAGACCAATGGAAAACACAATCTTGAGGAAAGAACCAAGTGATCCACCCTCAATCCATCACCCTATTAAAATGTAAACCCTCGCAACTGTGGCACTACGTACGCTGCTGTAAATTCCTCCAGCTATCTGTATTGCATTAAAAGAATTGAAGAACTTAACAAGACGACCAATGGGAACTTGAAAGCAAAAATGGTGTATTTTCTACGGATGAAGAGATACTTCCATCTTACAGATAATGCTCACAGATCAGCATGCTAAAGGATCTGAAGAAAAGTCCAGAACTACATCAGGAAACAGAAATATCAGTGGAGCTACCAAGAACTCATCCCTTCCTGCCAGTGTGCGTCCCTCCTAGCAACACATATCAGATTATGTTTATTTTGAGTATATGGATTTCTGTATTGTATTGTTCAGCGATGTAGCTGTTATTGACCTTTTGTTGTAAACTCATGGCTATGGGTAAAAACATTTATGTTTTCTTCATGTACCTTTAATTTTGAAATGTGTTGCTAAAGGCTGTCTGGTCCAAAAAAGAAAAAGGGGGGAATTGTAGGCACAAATGTAGCTTGGACCAGCCAGCTTGAATAAAGATGGTAGGGATAAGTTAATGCAGCTGGCAAGCTACTTCAGAAACAGGTGCTGCAAGTTAATCACTTGGGCCCTGGGTGCTCTCATAGGCAGAAGCAGCACATAAGGAGGTAGCTAGCAAAGGAAGGGTGGCTTCAAGTCAACTCTGGTGGTTGTACTACGTTGTCCGTGTACATCTCTGCACGTGCATTACTTAGACTCTCTATGTTTTCGAGTGAATATTGCCTGCACCACTACAACAGGGGAGATGTTTTAATATTTAGTTTTTTATTTCTCATTTCCCTACTCTGTTTTGATTGTTCATTAATAAATCAAACAATTTCTCTCCAAGTTAAGTGTTTTGCCCATGACACTAATTGCTGAGCAATCTCCCTGTCCCTATCTTGACTCATCAACCTCTCATATTTCTCTCTCCCCTGTCCAGTTTAGGAGAGGGAGTGATAGAATGACTTGGTGGGCATATGGCACCCAGACAGAGTGACCATACAGTCATAAAATACAGTAAAACATGATTTATACATATGGGCTTTTGAGTCTGTAGCTTCTCTTTTTTAAAACATGTCTTACAGTTGTCCTGGGTTTGGCCACGATAGAGTTAACTCTCCCCAGCTGCTGCCAGGGGGCGTGGCCAGGCTATTCAATCCCATGTGAAGTCATGCTCAGGATATAAGGGCAGCAGCCAGGCTGTGGTGGCTTTGTGGCCCGTGTGGGAACTGTGGTTGTGCTGTGCGTTGGGCTGCAGCTGGTGAGCAGTTACACTGGGCATTGCTTGTTTTTCTGTGTCCTTTTGCCATCATTGTAACTGCCTACTCTTTATGGTGTTCTATTAAATTGTCCTTATCTCAACACAGAAAGTTCTAGAACTCTCTCTTGATTCTCCTCCCCATCCTGTTGAGTTGGGGAGGAGTGAGTAACTGGGTGGCTTGGTTATTGTTCAACTAGGGCAAAACCACCACAACAGTAAATCACAATTTCTCCCTGTGGATGACCCACGTAGGGCAGTGTGTGAAGAGCTGCCCCCATGGGAAGGACCCATGCCGGAGCAGTTTGTGAACAACTGTAGCCCATGGGGAGGACCCATGTTGTGGAAGTTCATGGAGGATTACCTCCTATGGGAGGGACTCCACACCGTAGTAGTGGGAATTGTGAGGAGGCCTCTCCCTGAGAATAAGTGGTGGCAAAGTCCATCTGTAATGAACTGACTGCAACCCCTGTCCCCATCCCCTTGTGCCGCTGAGGGGGAAGGAGTGAGAGTCCTGGGAAGAAGGAGGGATGGGGGGAGGTGTTTTAAGATACAGTTTTACTTCTCATTTTCCCTACTCTGTTTTGATTGTCCATTAATAAAGCAAACCATTTCTCCCCAAGTTGAGTCTGTTTTGCCTGTGATGCTAATTGCTGAGTGATATCCCTGTCCTTATCTTTACTCCCAAACTTCTCGTTATATTTCTCTCTCCCCTGTCCAGTTTAGGAGGGGGAGTGATAGAATGACTTGGTGGGCATCTGGCACCCAGACAGAGTGACCACACAGTCATAAAATGCAGTAAAACATGATTTATACATATAGGCTTTTGAGTCTTTAGCTTCTCTTTTTTAAAACATTTCTTACAGTAAATCACAATTTCTATGCTGCTTTTTTTCCTATCTCAATGCATGCATAGACAGGTGTTTATCAGAACAACAGATGACAGAAGATCTTTATCATATTCATCAGCTGATCTAAATAGCAGGGAAGAGTATTTTTTGATAAATCTCAATCTCTACTGCAACTATCAGAACTATTTGGAGTACTTACATTTCTACATTTTTGAGAAATTATGTCTATTCAGCAGGAAAAGTTGGATACTATATGTGTACCGAAGTATTTAACCTAAGCTCCCACTCACTTCCTCCTCCTCAAAGTTGTGCTGAAATTAATTCTATGTGTTTGTTATAGGAAAAAGTTCCAGAGAAACTGAATAGCAATAGAAAAGCATGAGGAGCAGCAAGAAAACTAGCAGCAATACAGGAGTCCTATACACAAATAAGGAACACTAAATAATACTGCAAGTCCACTAAGTGACTTACTGTGTTAAGGGACCCAGCAACCTGACAAGGATACATCCTGGAGTGCTGGTTCAAGGGAGGGCTCCCAGCCCTGTCCAGATAGTAGTGATGTGGAAAAATGAGGACTCTGACACAGAACCTTCCTCATTGGTGTCCAAGAGAACTCAATGCTGTACTCATTTAATAACCACCTTAAAGATCCCCTTAAATTCTAAAGTCAAACAGCATATAATTGCCCATTAAGGCAAGGGGTTGGGCAGAGTGAACCAGTACACATGAAAGTGCCTTTCTCACCTTCTGATTTAATTCTCTGAGAAAAAATCAACTGACTCCTATAAGGAGCACCCAGATAAGGTGAGAAAGAGAAAAGAAAAAAAAAAAAAAAAAAAAAAAAGAGGAACCCCCCCCCAAAAAAAAAACCAAAATAAAAAAACCCACAAAAACAAACAAACAAACAAAACAACCTAGAGAACAGAACCCAATATAAACATGGGAGTAATGCATTCAGTTTTAAATACATCTAGAGGAGCAATAGGAAGTAAAACTGCAAATATTGTGGGAGCCACAGGGAAAGAGGAAAATCGGCCATTTTTGCAACCCTTAAATTTACAATTTGGCAATAAAATGATAACATATGAATTTTTGTATGTTTCACAATGTCCCATACCCCTGATAGGGAGGGACTTGTCTAAATTAAATGCACAAATTGTCTTTCAAAATGGTGACTTGTTACTAAAATACCTGAATTGAAGACAGGACAAATATTGATGATAAAAGAAAAAACAAAGGTGCTAGAATTACCTCCAGAAGTGGAGAATGCAATGATCCCAATAGTGTGGGAAACTGAGATTCCAGGAAAATCAAAATTGGCACAACCAGTAAAAACTAAAATAAAAGAAAAAGTAAAATCGGTCAGGGTGAGACAATGCCCAATAAAACCTAAAGCAAAGCAATGATTAAAAGTACTAATTGACAAATTTCTGAAATATCAAATTCTAGAAGAATGTGAGTCAGAGTATAGGTTAGTTCAGGACTTACCCATAAATCAGATTGTGGAAGACATACATCCAGTTGTAGCATATACCTTACTCACAGCTCTGAGAGAAAATTATCAGTGGTTTACAGTGCTTGATTTAAAACATGCTTTCTTTTGTATCCCTTTGGAAAAGGAAAGTCGTAAACTATTTGCTTTTGAGTGGGAAAGCCCCCAAACAAGGCGCAAGGTACGGTTAACATGCACATGGCTACCCCAAGGATTCAAGAACAGCCCAACTATCTTTGGAAGACAACTAGCAAAAGAACTAGAACTTTGGACTAATGAAAAGACAGTGACACCGAGACCAGAGCATTTGCTTCTCCAATATGTGGATGACATCCTAATTGCCACAACGGGAAGGTCAGCCTGCATACAGGTAACCATTGAACTTTTAAACTTTTTGGGATTAAACAGGTACAAGGTATCAAAAGAAAAAGCTCAAATAGTGTGGAAAAGTGGCTTACATTAAAAGGTCATGTTCCCATCAGTGAGATAGAACAAAGCAGAGCTGAAACTGTAAAATATGTTAAGTATGCTTGCAGACCTTAGTGGCACCAGCTAATAAGCAAATGTAGTAATCTGGCCAGCTGCAGATGGCAACAACTAATCTTAGGCAAGGACGATGTATCCTTGGTGGTTATCTGTAACTCATAAACAGGAACAGATGCCTGAGAAAAAGGATCTGAAAATGTACTTTGTAAACACAAAAATATCTGTCTTATGTAATGCCCTCAGTTATATCAAACCAATCATAGTGTGTATATTTTCATATTCATGAGTTAGTGTTATATTAATCGAGCGTAGAGCTGCAATAAACAAATAATGCTTATCGATCATATTGGTCGTATTCGATTCCTCTCTGCTGCAACAAAATAGCATGCCAAACAGTGATATATTTGGGCCTTGAAATTTCAAAAGGAGAACAGAGGCTGGGGACAAATGGAAAGGAAGCAATTTGTGCTATTTTGGAACCACACACTGCATGAGTTGCGGGCATTTTTGGGAATGACAGGATGGTGCAGTCTCTGGGTCATGGATTATGGTCTTATAGCCAAACCATTATATGAAGCCCAAAAATCTACCTCTTTTACATGGGACAAAGAACAGCAGGAAGCTTTCCAGAAGCTTAAAATAGCTCTGATGACAGTCCCAGTCTTAGGCTTGCCAGATTTAACCAAAGACTTTCAGTTATTTGTTCATGAACAATAGCATTTGGCTCTAAGAGTTCTGACACAGAAACTAGGAAGCTGGAAGAGACTGGTGAGATATTTTTCCAAACAATTGGACCTGGTGAGCAAGGGATGGTCTTCTTGCCTGCGAGCAGTAGGTGCAACTGTCACACTGATCCAAGAAGCAAGAAAGCTGACCTTGGGAAGGACTATTACAGTCTATGTCCCACATATGGTAACCACAGTCATGGAGCAAAAGGGGGGACATTGGTTATCCCCAAATTGAATGATGAAATACCAGGTCATTCTCACTGAGCAGGATGATGTAGTGTTGAAAACAACTAACCTTCTAAATCCTGCAGTGTTTCTGAGTACTTCATGGGAAGAGCAACAACTGGAACACGACTGTGCTGCAACCATTGAACATAAGTATTCCAGCAGAGAGGATCTGAAGGATGATCCCCTTGAAAACCCTGAATGGGAACGATTCACAGATGGCAGCAGCTTCATCATGAATGGAACTTGCCACGCGGGATATGTGGTAACAACTGAAAACACGGTAATAGAAGCAAATGCGTTGCACAGAAGACAGAACTGATTGCATTGACACATGCTTTGGAATTCAGTAAAGGAAAATGAGTTAGTATTTGGTCTGATCCAAATTATGCTTTTGGAGTAGTCCAGGTCCATGGCACCCTATGGAAAGAAAGAGGACTACTGTCCTCCCAGGGAACAAACATTAAGCATCAAAAGGAAATCTTGCAACTGCTGGTGGCAGTGCAGGAACCAGTTCAAGTGGCAATCATGCACTGTAAAGCACATCAGACAGGGAACTCAAAGATAGTAAAATAGCACAATACACAGTCTTACAAATGGCAATCATCCCCACCAGAACAGTAGCGCTTCCTAAGGAGACACCAAAATATTCAGGGGAGGATGAGAAATTGGCTAAGTTACTAAATGCAGAGAAAAATTCAGAAGGATGGTGGATGACAAGTACAGGTCAGGTAGTATTGCCTCCCTTAATCATGAGAGAGATTTTGCAAACAAAGCATAGGTAGTATCACTGGGATGCAGAAGCTATGACTCAGCTTCTGAAAAGAAGTGTAATATCAATACAAATGTTGGAAATGGCCAAATCAGTAATGGCGAAATGTGAAATTTGTTTAAAGAACAATCCAATAGTACAAAAAAGGGCAAAATAAAAACTGGAGTGGAACCAGGAGATTATTGGCAAATTGATTTTACAGAATTAGCTAAATGCAATGGATATAAATATGTATTGGTTGGGGTTGACACAATTTCAGGATGGCCAGAAGTCTCCCTGTCGCACCAATCAGGCTAAGGAAACAGTTAAATGGCTCCTGCAAGAAATTATTCCAAGGTTTGGAGTTCCATTTGGAATATCTTCAGACAGAGGACCACATTTCGTGGCCAATGTGGTACAAGAGGTAAGCAAAGTCCTAGGAATTTCCTGGGATTGACGTGCCCCTTGGAGACACCAATCAAGTGGAAAAGTGGAAAGAATGAATCAGACCCTAAAAAGACAAATTAGAAAAATTTGTCAGGAGGCTACATTAAAATGGCCTCAGGCACTTCCACTTACATTGCTACAAAAAAAAGAGTGAAACCTCAAAGTGGAATGTCAGTAAGTATGTATGGAAAACCCTATGAGGTTCCTGAACCAAATCCAAACACGCATGTGATGGGAAAACAAGATGTGTATAACTATTTGCTTCCTCTTGGAAAAACCGTGAACAGGCTCCAAAGTGCAGTAGTGTAGAATCGACCTCTGACTTTGGAGTGCCCAAGAAAGTTGATCGATCTTCAAGCTCCACTTCCTCTAAGCCCAAGATTGGTGTGTCTCCACAAGTAGAAAATCAGGAAAAGGAGGCAAAAGGCCTACATAGATAAAAAAACTACTGAAACTACTCAAGGAGAAGAAAGAAATCTATGGAAGGTGGAAAAAGGGCCTGGTTGCTTGGGAAGAGTATAGAAGAATCACCAAGAGTATGCAGGGATGAAACCAGGAAGGCCAAAGCCTTTTGTATTAAACCTAGCAAAGGAAGTAAAGGAAAACAAGGAGGGCTTTTTCAAATACATCAGCAGCAAAAGGAAGATTAGGGAGAATGTGAACCTGCTGATGAACAAGGAGGGTGTCCTGGTGACAGATGATGCAGAGAAGGCAGAACTACTGAATGTCTTCCTTGCTTTAGTCTTCACTGCCAAGGCTAGCCCTCGGGAAGCTCAGTCCCTGGAGGACGGTAGGATAGTCTGGAGAACAAAAGACTTTCCCTTGGTGGATGAAGATGGAGTTAGAGATCTGTTGGGCAAGCTTAACACCCATAAATCTGTGGGACCTGATGGGATGCACCCACAAGTGCTGAGGGAGCTGGATGATGTTATTGTCAAGCCATTCTCCATCATTTTTGAATGGTCATGGAGGACCAGAGAGGTGCCTGAGAACTGGAGGAAGGCCAATATCACTCCAAGGACAAGAAGGAGGACCCGAGAAACTACAGGCCAGTCAACTTCACCTCCATCCCTGGAAAAGTGATGGAATAACTCATCCTGGATGCCATCTCTAAACACACAAAGGAAAAGATGGTTATCAGGAGGACTCAACATGGATTCACCAAGGGGAAGTCCTGTTTAACCAACCTGATAGCCTTCTATGAGAGGACGAGGGGTAATGGACAAAAGCTGGAACACAAAATGTTCCACTTAAACTTAGGGAAAAACTACTGTAAGGGTGATGGAGTACTGGAACAGGCTGCCCAGGGAGGTTGTGGATTTTTCTTCTCTGGAGGTTTTCAAAACCTACCTGGACGCATTCCTGAGTGACCTGATCTTGGTGGACCTGCCTAAGCAGAGGGATTGGACTAGATGATCTTTAGAGGTCCCTTCCAACCCCTGCCATTTTTGTGTAAAGCCTTTACTAAGCCATATAGAAGAGCTTCCTCTGCAACTCGTCCCAGGTGTAACTCGGCGGGCTGGGCTCGACTGGGAAGCAGCTTTACCACGGGGGCTCTGCTCCGGAGCCCCTTCGCCTCCCTGACTTTGTAAAAACTCTTGTGTAGAGAACTTTTTTTTTTCCTCGCAGCATGCCCTGCTCAGCAACAGGCTGCACACCAGGCTGACTTTCAGCGGTGATGGGCTGCACACCAGGCCGGCTTTCAGTGGCGACAGGCTGTGTCTCAATCGTCTCTAGTTGCTCCAATTTCTATAATACTTCCTGCAGGAGCTTGTCCATTCCCCTATCTGTCTCCTTCGGCCTCGGTGCAACAGCCAATGCCTGCAAGGCATGGCCACACGCTGTTCTGCTTTTTTTTTTTTTCTTTTAAAATATTTATCACATCTCTCCAAACGAGACCTAGATCTTTACTGATCTTACTGTTGTCCTTATCACCACTAATAGTGGCTTCCCAGAGAAGGTTTCCAATTTCTCGCCACTCCTATATACTAAATAGAAGTTGTCATTCCTTTAGGTATAACTAGTGGGAGAGCAATAGTATATGCTGTAATCATTATTTCACCAGTAAAATCAGCATCGATAACCCCCGGTAATACAATCAATCCCGCAGTCCCAGCAGATGATCTCCCCAACAGTAATGCACCTATCAAGTCTTTACTCTCAGTTATAGGTCCGTTAACCCTGGTTGGTATTTTTACCACTCGGTTATCAGTGAGCATGACATCTATTGTTGCCAGATCGATTCCCAAACTCCCTCTGGTAGCTGGGAACTGTAGCTGTCGGTTGAAACGGGATCTGAGAGCTGGAGGCTGTAGTAGCTGGACGAAACGGGGGCCGCAATTAGTATCTGAGCACGGCGGGTTCTCGCGCTCTACTTTCGTTTTTTTCCCATTCTGCAAACAATGCCATCATGATTATCCTTCTGGCAATGATCACACCAAACTGCTACTGTGCATGCTCTTTTAAAATGTCCTTTTCCTCCACAACGATAACAGAATCCGGAGGGAATCAGGGCCAAATTATTGTCTTGTCTTCTTTGGTATGTTGGTCTGTCTAATTTTTGGACGGCTGCGGCAAGGAGATCAGTAGATGGGTGCATGGCTGCTGCAAACCCTGAGGCTAATGTTTTCCCTTGTTGATTCTGTGTTGCTCGGTCCATCATTTCTATCATAGCCACAAGTTTGGCAGATCTAGGGAAAGTTGCTGATATTTGCCTTGCTTTAGAATTGGCTTTTTTTAAAGGCCAGCATTTTAAACATAGTCTGTTTTGCTGCTTCCTCCATATCCCCTTGGGCACCAATGGCTTCAGAAAGCCGGTTAATAAAATGAGCATAATTCTCCGTTAGGCTCTGCTTAATGCTAGTAAATGATTGAGTGGGGTTTTCGTCTGAGACCCCATAAAAAGCCTGACAAGCTGTTAAAGCTGAGAGATGGAAAAGGCTCATCAGGTAGTTTACTTGCATAGTCATATTTGAAAAAGGACCACTCCCAGTGATCATTTCTGGCCGAAGCCCATACATAGGGTCATTTGGGTCCCCTGGCCTAGCAGTTTCAAGCTCTGCCAGCCTATTCCATTCCTTGAGCCACACGATATATTGGTCTGTCGTTAAAAATAGCTTTGCCAGGTTTTGACAGTCTTTAGGAGAATTCAGATCAGCAATGTAAATCCAATTTAAAGCAGCCTGAGCAGCCTCAGATCTTAACCCATTCTTTTGAATTGTCTCTTTTACTTGATGCAAAACTTTCCACTCATGCTGCTCATAGTGTGGTCTGGCAGTCCCTTGCACCACCAGGCATGCTATTACTCCTGCCAGGTGCCAATCTCCCTCGACTATCATGTCACAAATTATCCCCGACCACCGTTTTAAAGATTCTGATCTCAGGGTTTCAGATTGCATTGTCTCCAGTGGGGGGGCAGGCAGCTCTGCAGAGGCTTTTGACCCATCTCTGTTAACATTTGCTGAATGGATTTTTCAGATGAATTTTTCGGTAAGGATTTTTCAACATTTGATACAGACGCCTCCATGCATCACTCCAAAGTTTGCAACGATTCTCTAACTTGCTTAATCATTTTGGAAACGTTTTTCTCTAATTCTGACTCACTATCATTATCTGGAAGTGGGATCGTCTCTGGGGGGAGAGCCGGGGCCGGCTGCACGGGTGGGGGGGCTGGCTGCACGGGTGGAATCGGAACTGACTCTGGTGGCTTACAGGTGGATCCACCTTGAATAGTCTCAATTAACTGAGTTTTTGGATCAGACTCTATCATGGACTTAATTGTTTTCAAGAGGTCAGTAAAAACTTTTTCTTGGGTCGAATCTTTCTCCTGTACCACCAACTCCTTCACCAATTGACAAGTGTGACCTTTTATCCCTTTAATCAGGCGTGACTGATCAGTTCCGAAAAACATTCCGAGCCAACTGGTTTTTGGCCGCACTGCCTGTTCACCCATATCAGTCTTATCAGACCCAGATAGTGCCTGCATAGCAACCTTTGCAACCTGCGATTCTGTTTTCATCTGTTTTAAGGCATTAATAACTGTCCGCCACGTATCCCTGAGAGAATGGCAATCCTTATCTTTCCCCGAGATGGTACGATCCCACATTTAATTCCCGATCAGGTGCCATTCATCTGTCATAAAAAGCAGTGAGGATTCTTTAAAGAAACCCTGCTCCCTAGCTCATTTAACGAGCTTTGCCACCGCCTTTTTGGCAACCACTTCCCCTCTCTTAGAGAGTATACGAAGTAGCAACGTTTGTGCCGCTGAATATTCATCTTCCATTTTTCCATGACACAGACAGGGGGAAGGTAGCGACCCTTCCTACCTCGGTCAGATATCCACTGGTGCTGAGCTCCTCTGTCCAGCTCTCCTTCAGCCTTCCTCTGTGGTGCAGCCGTGGAATCAACAGGCTGTTCGCATCCATCCACGTTTAAGCGATTCGCATTCAAGCACTGTCCCTGTCCCTGTTCGGGCAGTCCATATCCCTGTTCGGGCACCAATTGATGCGTGGGAGCTTTCCGGAGTCAAAGACATATCCTCATGGAGGTAGAGTCAGTGCTCGTTTATTAGTAATACACACTGATATTTATACAATAGTACAGAATTCAGGTGATAGTAACATAACATTTATTGGTTACATCTGCAAAGCAATATGCTACTCGGCACAAGCTAATTGGTTAATTGTTAAAGCTCACACTCTTAGTTTAAGCAAAATCTCAGTACATCTGTGGTTAAAAATATCCTGCTTTTACTTCTTCTCAGCTGCTCACTGTTTTCAGGCAATGTCCTCCTGGCATGTGCCCAAGGTCAAGCTGACCTGGCTATCTGTGTGAAAGCTTGGATTGTGCAAACATGCTTCTGACAAAACTCCATATCCTGTATTAGAAAGAAATTTCACTACACCGGAGAGCTGACCAGTAAAATCCGCTAAGGCATTTTGGAGCTCCTACTCCATCTGAAACATTTTTTTCCATTGTGCAACTGAAATAGGCAACATAAGGACGGTTGGGTCCATTCCCGACAGTTGCCGTGCACGCTGTCTTACCCGTCTAATCGTGGCCATGCATATTCGAGTCCAAAATGGCGTGGCTACCTTTTCGTTGCTCTGATAGATCCACTGCAGTACAGTGAGACGATGATTACCATTAAGTTGCCCCAGGAAACCGTGCACTTCTTGTGGAATCAAATGGAAAGCGACGAGCAATGGCTGGCCTGGTTGCCATCTGGTCAAGGCATGACTCTGCATATGGTCGATAATGTTCGCCAGTAATGCTTTCTGGTGGTCAGACAGCGTCCTTGGGGCTTGCGCTACCAACTTGCCTCTGAGAAGTGGGTAAAATATCTGCATCTCATCCTGGGTGATCGGTATGAATGATCGCAGCCACTGTAGGGTCCCCACTAACTGTTGCATCTGTTGTAGCGTAGTCATCTGGTCAATTACCAACAATTTCTACGCTGTCACTTGCGTAGAAGGGATGTCCCAACCTCCTGACACCCACCCTTTAGATATTTGTAAATGTTAATAAGATCTCCTCTCAGTCTCCTCTTCTCTAGACTAAAGAGCCCCAGTTTCCACAGCCTTTCCTCGTATTTGAGGCAATTTTTTGCTATCAGATGCCAGTCTGTAAGCGATTGGCTCCCTCCCCTGGCTGCATCCTTAATCAACTGCATTTCCTGGACTACCTTCTCAGCATTAGCAATCACTTCCTATAGTCGGTTTAGCAACACTGCCAGTCTACCACCGTCCCCTCCTGTCTGCACTGTCTCGGCATAGCCCAACCCCTTTTCTCTTCACTGTTGCATGCTATCACGCTCGCCAATCAAATGCATCTCAACATCCTCCCCGTACTCTGTCCCCTCCTCCTCCTCTTCAGACAATTCTTCCAAATTTGGTAACGATAAATGCCATTGGTCCTACGTATTCGTACCGCCCCCCGTTTTCTGGCTCCCATTTCTCCTGTCCCCACTTCCTCCAGGCGCCATCTTTGGTGGCCCGTGGCGCAGCTGATATTTTCCCCTCCCCCGGCACCACCCGCATTCCTCTCTCCTGCGTTTTCTTTTTCTTTGTCTCCCCCTGCGTGCTCAACGGTACTCAGTCTAACATGTGGTTGCGCTCCCCCACTCTCCCCTGATCATGCTGTGCCACACCCCCGTCCAACTCTGCCCAATCTCACTCGGGAACATGGCCGCCCTGCAGCAACGCGCTAACAACAGCCAGCTCTTCCCCTACCATGGCTCGCCGGCACCCTCTGTGGCTCCGCCACTGCTGCGCCACAAAATGGCGACCCCCGGAGCCCGAAACAGCCGGATAGTTTTGTGCACCGTCAACCAGACCTGTTTCGCCCATGCTGCCTTAGACAGAGTCCTCTTAATCTCCCCCCACATTTTAAGATGCTGGTCCATCCCCTTGGTCCCCGCCAAAGCAACCTGCAGCATCTTCTCCTCTACCGCTGTCCAATTCTGGACACTTAATAACTCTGTGGGTGCCTGTAACACACCCCATCTCCGCATCCATAGGATGCACACGGCCATGGGTGAGCAGGTTCACCTCAAGTGCTACTGCCTTGAGTACCTTAATCACTTGTTCCATCTGTGCCATGGCCGCAGACATCTCGCGTTCCACTGATCACATCGGGGTCACCATATGTTGCTGTTACCGGCAACATTGCCAGGCCGCCCGAGAGGATCACTGTTGTGGTTTGGCCCAGTTAGAACAGCAGCACCATGACAGTCTCTCGCTCGGTGCCCCCATTCACCCCCACCCTCGTTAGGATGGCAGAGGCCCCAGCAAAATGGAAGTAAAAAGATAAGCAAGATTGTTGTGGATTAAGACAAGGGCAGGGAGAGTTCGCTGCCAATTACGGTTTTGGGCAAAACAGACTCCATTACTCGACTTAGAGACGAAGGTAGGAAAATTTATTCGGCAAGAAATAGAACAGAATAAAAGCAAAAAGGAAGTAGGATGATGAGAAAATTACAACCAGCACTTTAAGACCTCCCTCCCCCATCTCTCCTTTCTTCCCGGGCCCAGCTCACTGCTCCCAATATCTCTACCTCCTCCCCTCTCAACAGCTCAGGGGGGCAGGGAATGGGGAATGTGGTCAGTCTCTCACAGATGGGCTCTGCTGCTTCTCTCTTCTCAGATGAGGACGACTCCTGGCATTCTTCCCCTGCTCCAACACAGGGTTCCTCCCCCAGGACACGGTCATTAACGAATATCTCAAGCGTGGATTCTTTGCCACTGTTGCAGTTTCTGCAGTTACAGGGTCCCTCTCTCGGGACAAAGCCTCTTCTGGGCATAAGTTTAATGAGCTGCTTTGTCATGGGTTCCTCCCCACAGTTACAGCTGTGGATATTGAGTCCCTTCCTTGGGACACGGCCTTCTCCGGCCATAGGGATAAAGGGTTCCTCCTTT
Source organism: Colius striatus (assembly GCF_028858725.1). Classification (NCBI taxonomy): domain Eukaryota; kingdom Metazoa; phylum Chordata; class Aves; order Coliiformes; family Coliidae; genus Colius; species Colius striatus. The sequence continues at coordinate 7,589,960 of NC_084789.1, forward strand.
GGGACACGGCCTTTTCCGGCCATAGTTTTAAAGAAGAAAATCACTGCCCCTGTCTCGGGATCTGCAGTGAAGTGGTTGGATCCCCCCCATGGGACACGGCCTCCTCCAGCCATAGTCACTGTCCCTGGCTCAGGGCCTTTAATTAAGTAAATCTCTGCCCCTGGTCCGGGGCCAGCTTTAGCAAAATGAGTCTCTGCCCCTGATACAGGATCATTATCAAAATGAGTCTCTACCACTGATGCGGGGTCTTTAAAGAAATGAAAATAAATCTCAGCTTCACCAGTTCTCTCCATAGAATGCAGGGGAGTCTCTGCTCCAGCATACCTCCTCCTCTCTTTCATCACTGACTTTGGAGTCCGCATGGTTGTTTCTCTCACTGTTCCTACTCCTTGCACTACTACCAGCCAGAAGAAGAAGATGGAGGAAGATGGAGGAAAAAAATCTCCTCTTCCGGCTTCTTCTTAAAAAGTGATCGTGGAGGCGTCTAATTGGCTCAGCCCCAGAAGTGGGTCTGGCTCTGAGCTGGGGAGAGTTGTGAGCAACTTCTTACAGGAGCCATCTTTACAGCCCCTTCCCCCTTACCAGAAAAGGCTGTCATGTCAAACCATGACAATCACTCAGCTCACCAACCGCTGAGGGGACAAGACCACTGCATACTCAATATGGATGATGCTTTGTTCCAGCTTTATTGCTTGCGCCATGTGCCTAAATCTGCTTACACAAGCACTTCCTTTCGCTCTGCCCCGTGCCCACCTCTTCAGTACTCCCCGCCTCTTGCGTCACAGCCCGAGATCTTCCGGGCGCCTACAACACTCCATGATTGTTCAAAAATGATGGAGAGCGGCTTAACAACCACATCAGCCAGTTCCCTCAGCACTCTCGGATGCACCCCATCAGAACCCATTGACTTTGGAGCATTAAGCTTGGCCAACAAGTCTTTAACCTTTTCCTCATCCACCCAGGGCAAGACATCTGTTGTGCAGATGTCGTGGTTTAGGCCCAGGGACAAAAGACCATGATTAGACACAAGTACCATAGACTTGAGAATTCCTAAAGGGCAGGGAGGGCTTAATTGTCCTTTATGGTCCCAGACAAAACAGACCAGGCTACTGGCTTGGGGAAGAAAACAGAAAAGAATTTAATCCACCACCAGCCAAAACATAATCATAAAATCCCAAAACATAACAAACAGAAATCAACACAGAGTGATACAATGATGAATAGCACAAACTGGCTTTAAGATCGCCTTCCCCTCCCCACTTCCCTCTTCCTGGGCTCAGAGCCCTGATCCCACTGTCTTTACCTCCTATTCCCAGGAACAGCTCAGGGGGGCAGGGAATGGGGGTTTTAGTCAGTCTATTCTTGATGGCTTCTGACATTTGTCTCTCCTCAGGGCTCCTTGTCGATCCTCCCTGCTCTTCTGCCGGGTACCTCACACACCCGGCAGCCCTGCATGGGCCACTTCAACATGTATTCATCCCAAAGGCTGCAGCTCCTTTCCATCTCTTGTGTGGGTCTGCTCTGCGGCCTGCAGGCTCTCCAGCACGGCCTGCGCCATGGCCACCTCCTCATGTAGTCTCTTGCCCACCCGGGCACACTCATCCAGAGCTGCTGGTGGCTCTCAGTCCTGCCATTGCCCTTCATGGGTACAGTCTACGTTCTCGCCATGGGTTGTAGAGGGGTCTCCGGTCCGGTGCTCCTCCTTCCTTCCTCCTTCTCTGACTGCGAGGCCCGCAATGTCGTCTCCTGTCCTTAAATAGTGATTGCAGAGGTGCCAGATTGACCCAGCTGGGCTGGAGGTCAGTCTGAATCCAAGAGCAGGGATAGGGAGAGACCAAGAACTATTTACTGGATCTGCACTGCAGTGCCCTTCCACTGTTACCAAGCAAAAGTGGCTCATCGCAAAACCATGACACCAGACCATCCTACTCTCCTTGTTGGATTGGGGTTCCCAAGGGTCGGCCTTGGCTGTAAAGACCAAAGCAAAGAAGGCATTCAGTAGTTCAGCCTTCTCTGCATTCTCTGTAACCAGGGCACCCTCTGTGTTCAGCAGCAGGCCTAATCTTCCTTTTGCTGCTGATGTACCTGAAAAACCCCTTCTTGTTATCCTTTACTTTCCCAGCTAGGTTTAATTCTAAAAGGGCTTCAGCCTTCCTGGTTGCATCCCTGCATGCGCTGACAAAGTTCCTATACTCTTCCCAAGAAATCAGGCCCTGTTTCCAGCTCTCATAGATGGCTGCTTTCTGCCTGAGTTGTCCCAGCAGATCCTTGCTCATCCATGGAGGCCTCCTGCCTCCTTTTCCTGCCTTTCTACATGTGGGGACACACTGATCCTGGGCTTGGAGGAAGTGATGCTTGAAGATCAACCAGCTCTCTTGGGCACTTCTGCCATCTAGGTTCTTATCCCATGAGATCCCTCCAAGTAGATCTTTGGAGAGGCCAAAGTCAGCTCACCTGAAATCCAGGGTCACAATCCTGCTTTGTGTCGTGCCTCTTCCACACAGGATCTTGAACTCTACAATCTCGTGGTCGCTGCAGCCAAGGTTGCCTCCAATCTTCACATCCCCAACCAGACCCTCCTTATTTGTCAGTACAAGGTCCAGCAGCACACCCCTCCTCGTTGTTTCCTAGTCACCTGTGACAGGAAGTTGTCGTCAACAATCTGTAGGAACCTCCTGGACTGTGTGCGCTTGGCTGAGTGGGTTTGGCAACAAATATCAGGGTGGTTGAAGTCCCCAGTGAGGACCAGGGATTGTGACTGTGAGGCAGCTCTCTGTGGGGAGTTTTGTAGAGACTTGGCTAGAGAAAAGAGGACATGATAGAATACAGCTGGTTAGGCAGTGAGCACTAAGCGATAAGCTACTGGACTCCTGCTCAAGGCCGTGAGAGCAAGAGAGCTGTATGATAACAGGATGAGAAAATCAGGAGCCTGGTTTGGGTTGAGCAGCCACAAGCATCCGAAGTATGTTGAAATGGGGGGGGGGGGGTTGTAAGTAATTGGGAACCAATGATGAGCTTAGCTTTGCAATATGTATGAGCCTGATTATTGTATCTATAAAAGAGCTGTATCTTTGCAAATAAAGTTGAGACTTGTTGCACTACAGGATGGGCTTGTCTCCCGTCGACTTCAGCAAATGGTGACCCCGACGCGATACACGAAGGACGTGATATACCGACTGGGCGCCACGGCGGAGCGACGAAGGGGTTTGGGTCCTATGCAGCAAGGACGGCAATAAGCGTGAAAATTGGGAACACGCCGTGCCCTGGGTGACCGTATAGACGAGCCCGGCCGATACATGCCGCCGGACCTTGAAGGGCTGCAAACAGCGCGCTGACAAATAGGTATGGAAAGGCAAGCGGCATATAATTTATTTACTGCATTCTTGCAGAAGCGGCAGATAAAGGGTACAGATCTGCAAAAAGACCTACCAGGGGTTGTTAGCTTATGGGTATGCTAAGGGAGTGTTTCAGAATCCACATACAGTGCATGAATTGAGCGAATGGCGTAAATTTGGGGATTTGCTGTGGGAAGCTACCCTGGAGGACGATGAGATAGCTGAAAAGTTAGGGAAGCTTTGGAGGATAGTGCACAATGAGTTGTTGCAACATCAGGCAGAAAAGAAGGCTGCTGAGCACGCATCAGCAGCACAAAGTAAGAATAAAAACTATGAGCATGACTGGTTCCAATCCACCTCGCTGGCTCCTATCGTCTCAAAAGTAGTGCTCCCCCCCCCGCGTGTAGAAAATGACCCTGAAGGCACGGATGGGGTACGAGAACCATATGAGCCATCAGCCCCTCCTGGGGAACGAGAGTGCCGGCCTAAAGAGCCCCCGCCTCTCCCCCCGCCACTTAGTGAGCCTGTCCCTGGGGCAGAGAGTGAACTGGCAGAGGCACCGAGAGTAGCGCCGGGAGAAGCGCCGGGAGAGGGGTTGAGAGCAGCGCCGGGGGCGGCGCTGAGGCGGATGATACCGAGAAAAAAGAAAAAGGTTCTTCTCTACACAAGAGTTTTTGCAAAGTCAGGGAGGCGAAGGGTCTTCGGAGCAGAGCCCCCGCGGGAGAGCTGCTTCCCATTCGAGCCCAACCCGCCGAGTTACCCCTGGGACGACTTGCAGGGGAATGCCAAGTGGGCGGAGTCGGATGGGGGTGCAGCGCAGGATGATCAGAGGAGAGTGGGGGAGCGCGACCCCGTGTTAGACTGGGCACCATCGGGCACGCGGGGGAAGAAAAAGAAAACACGGGAGAGCGTAATACCGACTGCGCCGCCGGCGCCGGGGACGGCACGGAGTGAGCCAGACCCCCCCGCCCCTTCCATCCGCAGCCGCCGCCGCGCAGCCGCTTCCCGCGCCCGGTCAGTGTCTCCGGAGCACCCCCCACACACCGCGCCGACATCACCGGCCCCAGCCCTCATGGACCGCTGGGCTCGTCCTTTCCATCCTCAGTCCCTTGCCTCAACGAGTGTAAAAACTGTTGGTCGTGATGTTATGCATTTTGCTGTAAATGTGATGATGAATACTGGTTTTCTTACAGTGGAGGCTTTCTAAGGCGTTTTGGGTGTCGGGAATGGAACTTGGAAGAACAGAACATTTTGGCATTGAGAAGCTAAAAGGTGGTTTATGTTGATGCTTCAAATGATTGTGGTAAATGGTTTTAGGTAATTTCAACAACCCAAGCAAAACATGTGGCTTACACTGGCCAAAGCAATCAATCAGTCTACAATATGTTTATCAATGGCCACTCCAGATAATCCTTTTTCTACCTGTTTGGTGGGAGCTCCATCAGATGTGGCACAATGGCCTGTACCAAATGCATTAAAACCAAATCCCTTAGTTAAGGGTAATGGCAAAGTTGACAGCTGGGATTTGATCATTTCATGGTTGCCAATAATAACAACAGAGCCACAGGAGTTAGAATTATTGGGATCTATAAAGATGGATTTTTGTGTTATGTTTAATTTTACCAGCAATACCAAAACATTTGGGACAGAATGTGGATCCCATCCTGGGCGTGTATAAGAACACAACATCTTGGTGCAATTATACTTCACCAAAAAGATCCAGGTCTTCTGCCTGTACAGTTACCAAAGGAAATTTTTCTGATCTGTGGGGACCAGGCATAGCCTGGGATACCCTCGAGATTACAAAGGGGACCGTGCAGTTTGGGACAACTTGATGCCTAATCACACAATGATTTAGAAACATCATTGTCCAAAACAATTTGTGCATGCATTTACTGGCGAATGTGATGACTATGTTACCTTTGGTCTCCCTCAACAATAATAGCAACTAGTATATTTGCTCCAGGTGTAAGAGTATCTGCTTTATTAACTCAGCTATGAAAATTAGGATACTGGCCTAGCAAACAAAGTAACCAAACCTCAATGACATTAGAAGACTTGATTAGTAATGTAAGTAGTATTAGCCATACAACTTTGCAACATAGACCTGCTAGAGATTTTACCTTTAGCACAAGTATAATAACTTTCTTTGTCAGCTGTGCTTTTTTTTTTTTCAGTGTATAAGAAGCAGCTTACCAGGCATGAGTTGCTAAAACTAATGTGCAGATTGTCCTTGAGCTGCTCTCTACTGTGAAAAACGAAGAAGCAAAAATACCTACGAGATAACAACTTGGAGCAAGGAGGAGGCTGAGGCAGCGTGTGAAACTGCAAGGCTTCTCGCAGAAAACTACAGCTGGCTTTTAGAGAAAGGACCAATTAGAAGTACTATAAACACGCTAGCTTTGCTGCCGATTATGGAGGTCTGATGCTTGTTAGTAAAATTTGAGTTATAGGCTGCCCGCAGGGGTCATGGACATACCAGCTATCCCCATGCATTGAGCCACGGTATCCCTCACACTAGCCAGGGACAGGCGGTCGTTAAATGCACTCACAGCTCAACCGTCTTAGGGAGGGGGAGAGCATGGGGTTTAGAAGATATGAGTATAACGGTCTACTGAGTCTCTCTTGCAGATTGATGTGTTTCTCGGAGTGCTCACCGTGATGCAGATCAAGATGGAGACACTCAACTATTGGCAAGATTGAATAGTGAAGTGGAACACGACCACCACCTGATCATATCTTCCTGCAATTGGCTCAGCTAGCATATGTGCTGGGCAGACACGTTATGTATCAGCCCGTGCCACAGGATACTGGAGTCATCGAGCATAGGGAGGGGGAGATGTGGTAGACGTCCGGAAGATCTCGGGTTGTAACGTGAGAGGTGAAAGGTACAGTAGAGGTGGGCACGGGGTGGAGTGAGAGGAGGTGCTGGTGGTGGCAGGTGTGAGCACATGGTGTAAACAAGGGGTTGAAGTTTGGCAGATGGACGTCACTCGTGGCAGAGTTTGGAAGACTGAAATATGTGCATGTAACCATAGACACATGGAGCAAATTCATTTGGGCAACAGCACAGACAGGGGAGAGGGACATACATGTGGAACGTCATTTATATAGTTGTTTTGCAACAATGGGAATTCCTCAGAAAATAAAGACAGACAATGGACAGGCCTATATAAGCAGAAGCATAGAACAGTTTATGGGGCAATGGGGAGTTAAACATGTAGCAGGAATTCCCCATTCCCCCACAGGACAGGCCATAATAGAAAGAGCTAATGGGACTCTAAAAAGATATCTTGGTAAATATGGGGATGTCAAAGACCCACATATGAAATTGTTAAAGGCCTTATTTGTTATGAACCACCTGTGTGTGTTTGGGGAACAGAAGCTACCACCTGCAATAATACATCATAATCCAAAGGCACAAAAGGAGAGAAAGAAAGAAATATGGGTTAAATATCGTGACCCTAAAACAGGGATATGGCAGCCTCCGGCCAAAGTATTATACTGGGGACATGGGTATTTGTGTGTTGATTCTCCCACAGGATCCATTTGGGTGCCAGCCAAGTGGACAAAAGCTGTCCTTGAAGCTGCGAAGATCAAATCATCTGACGAAAAAGGACAGGAAGAGATTGAAGAATAAATACACCCTCGTCTTGTGGTCATTGGAGTACTGGCTAACAATCAAAAGACTGAAGGTTATATAACAAAAATATAGTGATTTTTAATGAATAATAATGAGGTGTTTTGTTATAACCATAGCTTTTAGTGTAACTATCATTGCTAACAGCTTGATGCATTTTAATCAGCCTAGAGATAATATTTGGATAACCTTTGCTAATCGAACTGGTCAATCATCTCTTTGTCTTAGTTTGGGAGGGGTTACTAATCCTTTTAAAACACGTTTGATAGGATTGCCCGTGTGGAATTTGGAGGAACTTTGTTGACTAATAGATAATAACACCTTGTGTAATAGAACGGGGCTAAGCACAATTAGCGATGATCACAATCATCAACGAAAGGTCAATATGAGATAATTAAGTCCCTTAATACCACATTAGCCTCACCCCCTGAGGAAATAGACCTGTTTGGAAGTGCCAATGCAAGCTTTGGTACTAATGGAACTAGGGGAAATGGGTAAGTTTTATGTCACGGGATATCCATGATTTTAATAGAAATTGAAAATATTGGGCCACCTTAGACTCTTCTTTGAAGTCAGAAATGGTATTTAAGCAATTGTATTCCAGCTGTAATGGCTCTAGTATCACATCACCGAAGAAATTACCCACGGTTATATTTTTAACCTGTGGGGAAAGGGCCTGGAACGGAATACCAGTAAATCCCCCAGGTGGACCCTGTTATTTGGGGAAACTCTCTTTATTCCACCCTTACTTAACCACACTAATGCAGCTTGCTGACCATAATAATAGCTCCCGCAAAAAACGTAGTTATTATGAGTTTGATTGTACTGAGATTGGTCCCCCACGATTTTGGAGTGAACTGAAGCAAGTCATAGTTGCCACCCTTTTTGCCAGGAACAGCAGCCAATAAGGACATGAATTTGGCTAAACAGTTAGGATGTTGGATTAAGGACGAGGTAAATTAAACTTCAGAAATTATTGGTATGTTAACAGCTGATGTTTGAAGTGTAAATCATGCGGTGTTACAAAATAGAGCTGCCACAGGCTTTTATTATTAGCCCACGGACAATAGAAAGAACATTTGAGAGGATGTGGCAGGCTAATACCATTTTCCAAAAAGAAAACGGGGGAAATGTGGGGAGTTTTGTAGAGACTTGGCTAGAGAAAAGAGGACATGATAGAATACAGCTGGTTAGGCAGTGAGCACTAAGCGATAAGCTACTGGACTCCTGCTCAAGGCCGTGAGAGCAAGAGAGTGGTATGATAACAGGATGAGAAAATCAGGAGCCTGGTTTGGGTTGAGCAGCCACAAGCATCCGAAGTATGTTGAAATGGGGGGGGGGGGGGTTGTACGTAATTGGGAACCAATGATGAGCTTAGCTTTGCAATATGTATGAGCCTGATTATTGTATCTATAAAAGAGCTGTATCTTTGCAAATAAAGTTGAGACTTGTTGCACTACAGGGTGGGCTTGTCTCCCGTCGTCTTCAGCAGCTCTCAACTGTTCTTAGAAGGCCTCATCCACTTCCTCCTCCTGATCAGGTGTTCTGTAGCAAGCTCCTACAACAGTATCACCTGCCTTGCCCTGCCCCTTAATTTTTACCCACAAGCACTCAATATGCCCCTTATCTCCACCCAGGCAGAGCTCAATGCACATTAATTGCTCCCTCACATAGACAGCAACTCCACTTCCTCATCTTGTTGGCCTGTCTTTCCTAAACAATACAAAGCCACCCATGGCTGTGCTCCAGTCATGTGAGCTGTCCCACCACATCTCTGTGACCACAATGAGGTCTTAGTCCCGCATCTGCACCCACATCTCCAGTTCCTCCTGCTTATTCCCCAGGCTGTGTGCATTGGTGTAGAGGCAACGCAGGGGCTTACTCAAACACACAGGTTTCCCTGGATGGATGCAAGAGGATCCTCCATGGTTTGATACTCCCTCAGGGTGGTCAGACTTCTGCATCTCATCTCAGAATATGGTTGAAAGGCACTTATCATTGCATTTCTTGCCCTGTCCCCTTCCCCTGCTAGACAGGATGGCTTGTTCTATGTTATTTCTCCCACCACTCCACAAGCCCTTCAGTTTAAAGCCCTCTTGATCAAGTTGGCTAGCCTATTCCCAAATATTCCAGTGCCCTTATGAGAGAGATGAATTCCATCCTGTCCTATCAAGTTATATTCCCCAAAGAATGAGTAGGGGATAGTAGCCCCTGTCCCTGACAAGACATGGAACTATCTCAGCCGCATTGCAGATCTTGGCTCCCGGCAGGCAGCACACCTCTCCGTGACTCCTTATCCGATCAACAGATGGGTCTCTCAGTGCCTCTTAACAGTGAGTCACCCACAATGAACACCTTTTTACACTTATTTTTTCACTTCTTTTAAGGTGCCCACTGCCTGTTGCTGGTGGAGTAGCTGGTGGTGAATTGTTTGCTGAGTCTTCTCCTTCTGGACCTTGCTCATCTATAACCCCTGTCATCAGTGCCTCATACTTATTTGTAATTGGCACTCTGTAAGGGGGGATTATGAAAGGGAGCCCTGCTTTTTTTTTTTTTTTTTTTTTTTTTTACCAGGGTCCAAGGCATTTCAGTTTCAATGGAGGCTTCTACCTGGTTGTAGAACCATCTGTCGCACGTGCTCCCTGGGGATCGTTTAAATCCCCTGCGGTTGCTGTGGCTCCGCCTCCCAGCAAGACCATCTCCCTTGCAAGAGCTGCCAGCTCCTGGCAGGTCTCCTCACTTCTCCGCTCCCCATGTGCCAGGAACTCCCAAATTACCTCAATCGGCCGCTCAGCCTCAAATAACCGAGCAAATAACCGAGCAAATAACCGAGCCTGACGATTAGAACAGGAACAAGAATCAAGTAGCTCTTGCATCTATGAACCTAGAATCTATGATTCTATGATTCTGACGTCAGAGAGAAGAAATTTGGCTAGGTCAATCTTTGATCTGGCCTAATATAGTCAGGCTCATTTATTCAGAGGCCCTAATATAATTTGTATCAGAAAGTAGACATACAGCAACACTTCAAAGAGCTACTTTATTCCTGTTCCAAAAATAAAATCATAGAGTCATAGAATCATAGAATGGTAGGGGTTGGAAGGGACCTTTAGAGATCATCTAGTCCAATCCCCCTGCAGAAGCAGGTCCACCCAGATCAGGTCACATAAGAACATGTCCAGGCGGGTCTTGAAGACCTCCAAGGAAGGAGACTCCACATCCCCTCTGGGCAGCCTTTTCCACTGCTCTGTCACCCTCACAGTGAAATATTTTTTTCTTCTATTTAAGTGGAACTTTTTGTGTTCCAGCTTCATCCTATTACAGCTTTTCCTGTTTCTAGCTACAATAGAAAAAAGGGATGCCCCAACCTCTTGACACCCACCCTTTAGATATTTGTAAATATTGATAAGATCACCCCTCAGCCTCCTCTTTTCTAGATTCAACAGCTCCAGTTCCCGCAGCCTTTCCTCATATGAAAGATGTTCCAGTCCCCTGATCATCTTGGTGGCCTTGTGCTGGACTCTCTCCAGCACCTCCCTGTCCCTCTTGAGCTGAGGAGCCCAGAACTGGACACAGTACTCCAGATGAGGCCTCAGCAGGACAGAGTAGAGAGGGAGAAGAACCTCCCTTGACCTGCTGGCCACACTCTTCTTGATGCATCCCAGGATGCCATTGGCCTTCTTGGCCATGAGGGCACATTGCTGGCTCATGTTTAGTTTACTATCAATCAGGACTCCCAGGTCTCTCTCTGCAGAGCTGCTCTTCAACACTTCGACCCCCAGCCTGTACTGGTACATGGGGTTGTTCCTTCCCAGGTGCAGGACTCTGCACTTGCCCTTGTTGAACCTCATGAGGTTCCTCTCTGCCCAACTCTCAAGCCAGTTGAGATCCCGCTGAATGGCAGCCACAGCTTTCTGGGGAATCAGACAGTCCTCCCAGTTTGGTGTCATCAGGGAACTTGCTGAGGGTACACTCTGTCCCCTCATCCAGGTTGTTGATGAAGATATTGAACAAGACTGGCCCCAGAACCGATTCCTGTGGAACTCCACTGGCCACAGGTCTCCAACTCAATTCTGTGCCATTTTTCACCATCCTCTGGGTTTTGTCAGCCAGCTCTCAGTCCACCTCACTGTCCATTCATCCAAGCCACACTGCTTGAGCTTTCTGATGATGGTGTTATGGGAGAGTGTCAAAAGCACTACACTGGACTTGAGGAGGCCATGCTTTGACCTCTTCAGTGATCTACTTGAAGAGTTTTGTGGGATAAGGCCCTGGAGGGAAAAGGAGCCCAAGCAAGTTGGTTAATATTCAAGGATCACCTCCTCCAAGCTCAAGAGTGACCCATTCCTATGAATAGGAAGTCAGACAAAAATGCCAGGAGGCCTTCATAGATGAACAAGGATCTCCTGGACATATTCAAACAGAAAAAGGAACCATACAGGAGGTGAAAGCAGAGACAGATAACCTTTGTGGAATACAGAGACGTTCATACATCCAGAAATTAGGTTAGGAAATCCAAAGCTTACTTGGAATTGAATTTGGCCAGGGATATAAAAGAAAAATAGAAGGGCTTCTAAAAAAACATAAATGACAAAAGTAAGGCTAAGGAGAATGTGGGCCCACTGCTGAATGAGATGACACAGGATGTGAAAAAAGCTGAGGTACCGAATGCTTCATTTGCTTCAATCTTTACTAGCAAGACTGGCCTTCAGGAATCTCAGGTTACATAGCTCAGGGGGAAAGACTGGAGCAAGAAAGATGTGCCAAACTGTGCAGCAAGTGAAGACACAGAATCCGGTTAAGGTGCAAGCAGAATCAGAATCAGAATAATTTATTGTACAAGCATCCTCTTTACTTATAACCCCCCTTAGTTATTTCTAATCAGAATTGGTTTTGTTCAGTGGTCTTCAGAGCAGCTGTGCTGATAACTTGTTTGCTACTTGCAGTGGCTGTTTGCTACTTGCATCTCCTGTTCAGGCAGAGGCTCCTCCAATCAGCTACACGTGCACGCTGTGTTCAAGTGCCAGTCCACTTCTTTCTCACATTGTACTGAGTCCTGCATCTTGGTTTCCCACATCTCCCTCTTCTTTGTTTAATTGCTGAAGAAGCAGCACAGTCTGTATCTGAGAATGCATCACTTGATTCATTGTTCTTGCAATCATAAAGCACACAAATTCTGCAATACAAAGCAAGCAACAAGCAAATGTGCACAGTGCTAACGAGAACACAATTCCCATCATTAATATTTGCTTTAACCAAGAGCCCAGTCCTGATCACCAGCTTAGCTGTGAAAAAGGATTCCAAACACTCGCTTTGTTTGGTGAGATCTTTCAAATCCTTAATATTCTTATGTATTGACTCTGAGTGATCAAATTCATACAACACATGCCTTCAAAATCCTCACAACCGTGTCCTTGTGCTAGCAATAAAAAATCTATGGCGGCTCTATTCTGCAAAGTAGCATGTCTGATTGAGTCTACATCAGATAACAATCCAGTTAGTGCTAGTGAAGTACTATTGCTAAATTTTGTAAGCCAGCATCCTGCTAAAGTTTGAGCAGTCTCAATACTAGGGATAAGTGAACCTCCAATCCTTTCCATTACAGACCAAAATTGTGCATTTGAGTCACAATTTTTGTCAAAACCATGCAGATCCCTTCTGTGTCTATGATGGTTCCTTTTCATTTCATGTATCATGGTGATGTTAGGTGTTAGTAAGGACAACTGCCCAAATGTACATGGACCCCCTCATTATGTGAGACGGAATGCCTTCCCAGGCACGCTCATCACAAATTAAAAACAACCCAGGATGAAGATGGATAAGAGTATGTGGTGGTTTAGTCAGGTATCCATCAAGTCATAAAATCACTCCCCCTCCTAAACTGGACAGGAGAGAGAGAAATATAATGAGTGATTTGTGAGTTGAGATAAGGACAGAGAGATGACATAACATTTAGCGCCATGGGAAAAAAGACTCAACTTTAGGAGGAAAAGGTTTGATTTATTAAAGGAACAATAAGAACAGGGAGATGAGAAATAAAATTGAATCTTAAAACACCTCCCCCCACCCCTCCCTCTTCCCGGAACTCCCCTTCCTTCCCCCCCAGCAGCACAGTGGATGGGGGATGGGGATTGCAGCCAGTTCACTACAGATGGACTTTGCCGCTGCTTCTTCTCAGGGGGAGGCCTCATCACACTTCCCACTGCTACACTGTGGGGTCCCTCCCCACAGGAGACAGTTCCTCACAAGCTTCTCCAGCATGGGTCCTTCCCATGGGCTACAGTTCCTCACAAATTGCTCTGGCATGGGGCCTCCCACGGGCACAGCTCCTCACACACTGCCCCAACATGAGTCATCCACTGGGAGAACAGTCCTTCAGGTACTGACTGATCCAGCATGAGTCTCTCACAGGATCATAAGTCCTGACAGCAAACCTGCTCTGGCGTGGGCTCCTCTCTCCCCACAGACTCCCTGGTCCTGCCAGGAACTCGCTCCAGGGTGGGCTTCCCACAGAGTCACAGCCTCCTTCAGGCATCCTCCTGCTCTAGCCTGGGGTCCTCCATGGGCTGCGAGTGGATCTCTGCTTCCCAGTGGTCCTCCATAGACTGCAGGTGGACAGCCTGCCTCACCGTGGTCTTCGCCACAGGTCACAGAGGAGTCTTTCTTTCAGGATCTAAGCACCCTCCTCCCCCTCCTTCTCCACTGACCTTGGTGTCTGCAGAGATGTTTTCACATTCTCGCTCCCTGTTGCTGCTGCAGTTTTGTAACTGTGCAGCAACTTTTTCTCCTTCTCAAATACGTTATTCACAGAGGTGTTACCTCCATCACTAATTGACCAGGTCTGAGTCAGCTGTGGGGTCCATCTTAGAATTGACTGGCCCTAGCCCTATCAGCTAACAGGGGAAGCTTCTGGCAGCTCTTTGTTTAAAGAAGCCACCCCTGTAGCTCCCCCTGCCACCAAAAAACCTGGCCCAGGCAAAACCACTACAGAGTGTTAGTTCCCCATGAAATACTACGTATGGTATCATGACACCACAGGCTATCATTTTTATATACAAGTGTTGAGCTAGTTACCAACCAAGTTTTGCTTTGATTCCAACAGCGGAATTTATATAAAAGCGTAAATCAGCCCCCATGGTTCCAAGTAGGGTTAGTTCTTGCGGCTCTAATGCTGCTCGTGAAAAATATGGTATTCATCCATTGATTGTTTTATTGTAAATACTATTACAGACAACCTTTACCACAGTACCCTCACACAATTTAAGCCATCCTTGGTTACTCCGATAAACTCCTACCAACCAAATAGAAAAAGGGTTAGTAGGTATAGTTGTACTAAGACAGAGTGTATCTTGTCCTGTGACATTTGCTAAAGTGACACAGACATTCTGTCAGGGATGCGTGACTACCCATTTTTTTGTTGCTACCCATAACAGTATTCCTGTAAAGATAGAAATCCCATTCATGTGAACTCCTCTGGGTGTCATTCCGCTCGGCGTTATATTCTCATTTGTCAGATGTGGCTGAACGTATTGCACAGGAACTCACTTTGGTCCTGATCCTGTGGACACACAAGCATATCCCCGTCCCCAAGTTATTAAATGCAAGGGTCCTTCCCATTGTCCCGTAGTCATGTCTCGGATATGGACCAAAGGCTGTGTCTGTAACATAGGAGAAACCCCAAAATGACAGTTCACGTGTCATATCTGCATGATCCCGATTTAAAACATTTAACACAAATGTAGCTTTCTGTAATTGTTCAGAAGGCATATTCCCATATCCTCCCTCTTTTGTTTAGTCAACATTTGTTTAAGTGTTTTGTGGGTACATTCAGTGACAGCCTGTCCAGTGGGCAAGTGTGGAATTCATATTGTGTGTCGGATGCTCCATTCTTGTAAAAATAGTGTGTGTCTCGATATAAATGCAGGCCCATTGTCAGTTTTAATATGCTGTGGGACTCCCATAGATGCAAAAGCAGCTAACTAGTGACGGCGTACGTCACAACTTTTTTCTCCTGTGTGTGCAGTGGCAAAAATAAATGCAGAATATGTGCCTATGATTCAGTAATATGAGTTACATCTGTTTGCCAAATCTGTAAAGGAGAGGTGACACAAGGATTGACTCCCATTTGAGGCACTGGGGTGAGAGATTGACAATTGGGACAATTGTCTACACGGTCAGTGATTCTGCAATCATCCAGTCCAAGTCCCTTTTATTACTAGGTATATAAATGACATCAGGATCTGATGCTTTCAAAGTGTGCAAACAGAACCTTCCTTTCTGGATCAATACAGAGTACATCTCTACTCGTGAAATAATTGTTTTTTGAAATACATGAGGCAAAAAGACCCATTCTATGATCAAAGGAGGATCTCTGCATTCTGGATTCTATTGACACAAAAGAGCATAAGGTTGAAAAAAAGTGTCACTGTCACTGGTGCGCCTGCCGGGCCCAGTCCCCACCGTCTCCCAGTCTGTGGCCACCATTTTAGCAGGCGGAGGTGGGGGGGGGGCTCCGGCGGCTGCCAGGCTTCTGTCGGCTCCACTGCGGGCCCGCGCCGCCTTGGGCTTCAGGGGAGCGGCCGGGCCGTTCTGCGGCACCGGGGACCGCGGGCAGGACCCTTCGCTTCAGGGCGCGGCGCGGGCTGGAGGAGTAGGGTTTTCTGGGCTCCTCCCAGCCACCGCCCCCTTCTTCCCTCCTCCCTTCTTCTTTCTGGGACCTGACTTCTTGAGGGGGCCCTTCCCGGCTGCCGGGACCGCGAGCAGCTGCTTCTGCCTCAGCACCCCGCGCCGCTCCAGCAACTCACCGTCGCTGCCCAAACCGCT
Organism: Colius striatus; assembly: GCF_028858725.1. NCBI lineage: Eukaryota > Metazoa > Chordata > Aves > Coliiformes > Coliidae > Colius > Colius striatus. The sequence continues at coordinate 7,605,758 of NC_084789.1, forward strand.
TGTGCTTTCGGTTCCCGGACTCCTTCCCGCGGCGCCGCTCGGACGGAGCGAAGTCCATGTCCCCCAACCGGTTAACCTCTCTAGACTCATCATCGGGAGGAAATAAATCTTGTCCTTGCTCAGAATCAATAAGAGATTCTCCTCCTTAGAATCTGAGCGTCCCCCTGCCGAAAACTGTGGCCGCTTTTCTTTTGGCTCTACGCATTTGCTCTAAGGCTTCACACACCTGACACCACACTGGAAGATATTATAACATAACTATTGCTCAGTGTGAGAAATATTGATGTTGCTTTTGCAGAATCCAAAAGAAATTAAGACAAGGAATTTTGACGGCTGTCTGCCTCTGTGTAATATAAATCAGTGGACTAACCATGACTGTTATCTGCCTCTGTGTAGTGTAAATCAGTGGACTAACCATGAGACTGTTATCTGTTTGCTTGTAATTAGAGTTTAAATCTTAGGATTGTGGGGGAATCCATGATAAGATACAAAAACCAGACATCCTCTGAGGAGGATTTTAGGCACCTCGAGAAGTTGTAAATCTTGGAGTACCTAATCAATGGGGAAACAAGGGAGGGACCTTGCGGCCGGGATAGGGAATAAAAAGCCAAATGTTGTATCCATGGGGTGTGCCTGCTAGCTAGGACACCCGCTCTTGCAAGAATGCTTAATAAAAGTGCTTCACTGCAGAGTCTGACCTGAGTCTTTCACGAGAAAGCTTGTTTTGTTTCTCACACTCAGCACTGATAGTTTCAAGGCTGGTATGTACCTAACCAAAATTATTATGGTGAAGCTATTACGTTAGTTCTACACTTGAATATTTGGACATTGTATTCCACTAATAATTACAAGGCCTGTCTAGCCCTAAACAAAACTGTTTTCTGGGATGGCAGAGCTTTTAGGCCAGTTTTCATCCTGTCCAAGGACCCAGGAGTAAAGATACATCACAAGGAAAGTTTGGATCTTAATCCAACAGCAATCCCTAATGACCACTGAAGGAAGCAAGAGGACATCAAAAGAAGCGAGACGGAGGTGTAACTGGAGTGGACCTAGACAGGACTACGGGTGGATCCTTTCCTGGAAATGTGATGAATATTCATGTTTGCTGTAAATATAAGCTGAAAATCCAAAGGCTGAGGTGGGCATGTTTGGTGGAGAAATCCCCTGTGTTCCCCAGCGCTGCAATAAAGAATATCTGCTTAATAGTCTCATTGGCTATTGAGTCCTGACTGGCTTCTTCATGGCATCGTTTGGCGACTCTGGTGGGACCCTCTCTGCTCAGCTGCAGGACCCGGTAAGGAACAGGACTCTCTAGGTGCACCACAGGATTTCCTGGAGGGCCTCCTCACCCTGCCGGATCACTGCGGGAGCAAACAAGGACCATCACAGAAATAAAGGTATTCTTTATTTTGTGTGGGTTAGTCCCACTTGGGACCGGGTCTGATCATCTGCATTGGGGGTCCGTAATTCGTCAGGAGACGTCCCGCGTGGGATCTGTAAGTCGTGGGAGGCCAGGCCCAGAAGGTAATGATCAGTGGCACAAAGTCTAGTTGAAGGCCAGTAAATACTGGTGTACTCCGGGGATCACTACTGGCTCCAGTCCTGTTCAACATCTTCATTAATTATCTGGATGATGGGGCAAAGTGTACCTTCAGCAAGTTTTCTAATGACACAAAAGTGGGAGTCATGGCCAATAAGGCAGGTGTTGCTGCCATCTGGAGGGACCTGGACAAGCTGGAGAAATGGGCTGACAGGAACCTCATGAAGTTCACCAAAGGGAAGGGCTAAGTCCTGCCCCTGAGGAGGAACAACCTCATGTGTCGATATATGCTGAGGGCTACCCATCTGGAAAGCAGCTCTGCAGAAAAGGACCTGGGGGTCCTGGTGGACACCAGGTTGAAAGTGAGCCAGCAATGTGCCCTTGTGGCAAAGAAGGGTAATGGTATCCTGGGCTGAGTTAGGAGGACTGTTGTCAGCAGGTCAAGGGAGGTGATCCTTCCCCTCTACTCAGCACTAGTGAGACCACATCTGGAGTCCTGTGTCCAGTTCTGGGCATCTGTCATGGTTTAGGTGTAGCTGACAATGAAACACCATGCAGTCTCTTGCTCACTGATCCCTTATCCACCCCCACCCTGCTTAGGACATCAGAGGCCTCAGCGAGATGGGAGGAAAAAAGATAACCAAGGATGATGTGGATTGAGACAAGGGCAGGGAGGGCTCACTGCCAATTATGGTTCTGGGCAAAACAGGCTCCACTACTCAGAGAGGAAAGTAAGGAAAGTTTATTCTACTACCAACTAGAAACAGAATAGAAAACAAAAAACAGAGGAGGATGATGAGAAAATTACAACCAGCACTTTAAGATCTCCCTCCCCCACCCCTCCCTTCTTCCCTGGCTCAGCTCACTGCTCCCGATATCTCTACCTCCTCCTCCCTCAATGGCACAGGGGGACAGGGAATGAGGGATGTGGTTAGTCTCACAGATGGTCTCTGCTGCTTCTTTCTTCTCGGAGGAGGAGGACTCACATTCTTTCCCTGCTCCAATACAGGGTCCCTCCCATAGGATATAGTCCTTAATGAATCTCTCTGGTATGAGTCCTTCCCAATGGCTACAGCTTCTGCTCACAAACTCCTCCAGTGTGGGACTACTCTGTGACCAGTAGCATTCCGAGCACCTTCTGCTGCAATGCTGCTGTGGTGTTTTGACCCTGACTGGATGCCAGGTGTCCACCACACTGCTCTATCACCCCTCTCCTTAATCAAGACAGGGAGGGGAGAAAATAAGATGGAAGCCTTGTGGGTTGGGATAAAAGCAGTTTAAGAAAGAAATAGCAAAGCCACATGCTTGAGAAGCGAGACAAAGCAAATAAACATGTTCCTCTACTTCCTATCAGCAGAAGAGGAAACTGAGGGGGGATCTCATTAATATTTACAAATATCTAAACAGTGGATGTCAGGATTTTGGGGCATCCCTTTTTTCTATGGTATAACAGGATAAGGGGTAATGGGATGAAGCTGGAACACCAAAAGTTCAATTTAAACATAAGAAAAAACTATTTCACTGTGAAGCAGGGGAGTTGGACTAGATGATCTCTAATGGTCCTTTCTAACCATTCCATGATTATATGAAATGTTAGAGGGACAGCCTTTATGCTGCACGAGCAGTAGACAAAACATTGATGTACTATCAATACACGTTTTTAGCTACCAACAGAAGGCACAGCACTACAAAGGGCTGCTGTGAAAAAACACCACCACCCCAGACCCAATACAGTTGCTCTCCCACAAATTCACAGCCTCCTCCAGGCATGGTTACTACCTCTGGTGTGGAGTCTTCTACAAACTGCTGACAACTCTTAGCTTCACCACTCCTCTCCACAGGGTGCAGGGGGATAGCCTGCCATTTCCCCACAGGATGCAGGGGAAATCCTCCAGCACACCTCCTCCTCTCTTACCTCACTGTCCCTGGGTTTCACATGGTTACTTCTCTCTTCCAACTCCTTCTACCACCAACTACTGAAAAATAAGGAAGAACAGGCAGAAAGAACAGGAAGAACCCTCCTCTTCCATCTTCTTAAAAAGTGATCATGGAGGCATCCAATTGGCTCAGCCCTAGAAGTGGGTCTGGCTCAGAGCTGGGGAGAGTTTCAAGCAACTTCTTACAGGAGCCATCTTTACAGCCCCTTCTTTATTAACAGAAACGGCTCCTTACAAACCCATGACAGCATCCCACTACAAGAGAGTCATTGACATACTTGTGAGACTCCAACAAATGGCCATGAAAATGATTTAGGGACTGGTGTTTCCCTCCTATGAGAAACAGATGAGAGAGCTGGGACTGTTTAGCTGAGAGAAGGTTCACGTGGGATCATTGTGGGTTCATTGTGCAGAAATATCTGAAGGAAGGGTGCAAAGACGATGGAGCCAGGCTCTTTTCATTGGTGCCCAGAGACAAGAGCTAATGGGCACAATCTGAAACACAAGAGGTTCCATCTCAACAAAAGGAAACATTTTTACTATGAGGGTGATGATTGAGCACCAGAACAGGTTGCCCAGAGGTTATGGGTTTTCCCTCCTTGAAAATATTCAAAAGCCATCTGGACATGGACCTGGGCAACTGGCTCTATGTGGCCCTTCTTGAACGACAGGGATTGGACCAGATGACGTCCAGATGTCCCTTCCAACCTCAATCATCCTGTGATTCTGTGAGTAAAATAAAATTCAACTTTCTGGAAGAACAAGTGTTATAGATACACAGTCATGTCAGAGAACATGTTCCCTTCCTGTTTACTACTCAGAATGGCAAACTCTTTGCTACTTTGAGTGTTAGCATCTTTCTCTTTTTACATTTAACTTTTTCCACTGTATTTCCATACATATTCTGCACAATAGTATTATTCATAGATCTTGGTCTTGATCTCTTTCTAATATCTCCTGAATCACATCTAATGTCCTTAACTGTGACCAATTCTTTTGATTTTGAACCTCAGAAACCAGAATGACTCCTCCCTTCCTGGGGCTTAGCTATACATGTGATAAGTACACAAAGAATGTCTATGCTTCAGTTAAATTATAGCCTATGTGGGTGAAATAAATCTAGACTGAAGCTTGTTTTGGATATTGCTAGCAGTGTAGATATAGCAGCACTGAACTCAGTGTGGCCTAGCTGCTTGACTCAGGATCCCAGATGGATTTTACAGCCTGCATCAGATACTATCTTTCAGTGCTTATATGGGTGTGTGAGCTTCAAGTTCATAAATAGAAAGTTAGAGTAAAGTTAATTTAGAAATATCTACCTTTGACTGTGGTAAAGACATTCAATGAATAATAAATTCATAAGAAAGCCAGCACAAAAAATACATGGAGAATGTGGACTGTGAATGACTTTATGGTCAGTTTTAAAGGACACAATTTATTTTTATTTGGTGATTCACACCATTTTAATAAAAAAACATTTCACCTTCTGCTTCCTTGAGATTGTAGTATGATAATAATTTAATATTTTTATTTTGTCATTTCTATCACAGAACATCAGCTCAGGTAAGTTTGTTATTCACCTTTGCACGTAAAGCCTTTGAAACTTCCTAATATCTGTTTGATAGTAAGAATCAATATCTGACAGCACTACTGTTTCATTGGAAGACTGTGACTTGGAAGGGGTGCTGCAACAGTCTATCAACATTGTCAGCACTCCGTCAGATGGGCTGTGTAAATTATACAGACAAGGTGTTAAAATGTTTTGTTAAAAAATAGTAGAGGGATAGATATTCAGTGAGTTAAAGTGCAATTCCTGATGTGTTTTGAATAAGGAGTGAGGTCTTTTAAGCCTTCTACCTTTCTAAGTGTGAAGGAAAATACCGTTACTAGGATATCACTGCATAATAAAGTACAATGGAGCATTTACACAATTCCACAGCCAGTTTTGCGATGACTATTATTAAGTTCATTAAGTGGAGATGGCAATAAAATGGCAAAATTGTTGCTTATACTGGTTTCCCATCAGTGACCATCCTCCAGGATCTCTTCTCAGCCCCCTGCTCAGCATATCCTATGTGTAAATCTAGACAGATATCTCTAGCCTTACAAGCATATTAGCTCCTGTTGGCTGACTCTAGAGCTTTTCTTCCTTGATCACTACATTTAACATAACTTTTCTTTCTCTATATTGGAATCAACTCCAGATTCCCATATTCGTCTGCATATTTTCCAACAGTGGCTTTCCCCAGCATTGATGCAACCCCCTCTTCCCCAGGAAAAATCCCAAGAAAAGTTATTTGCTTTTCTTCTGCTCATGGTTTCCTGGATGAATGAGGTTGAACAGTCATAGGTGCACGTGCAGGAGGCCAGGCAGAGGTGTCAGGGTTACCCTGACACTGTCGAAAGCCTTGCTGAAGTCAAGGTAGATGACATCTGCTGCTCTCCCCTCACCTAGCCAGGCGGTTATGCACTCATAGAAGACTATCAGGTTGGTCAAAGCGAAGCTGGAGACAACCTGGACCATGGCATCGTCATTTTAAAGCTATGATGCAGACAGTGGTGCCACCAAAATCAAACTCCTTACCACCACTGTAGGCATTCCTTTATTGCAGTGCTGGGTACATAGGGGATCGTTCCACCTAACGTGCACACCAAAAAATGAAAGAACGTTCCTTATATGCATTACAGAGAAATGAAGCAATTATCTCATTTTGGGCACCGTGGCCTTGCTGAAATTTTTTTGGAAGTTGTTTGTCTGCTCCGTCCCACAATTTATAGCCAAAGCAGGCTATGTTGCAAGGTTCCCTCCCTAGGCTGCTTCTCAGGCTGATTTTGAAGGCCTCCTGCTCCCATGTGTCTGCACAACAGATCTCATTTCATCCAACTGTTTTTGCAGTTTTTCAGTTATGTTTGTAATGTGAATGCAACAATGTTCCCCATCCAATTTTAGGAAGCCACACACCCCTTGTTCTTTGACCAGTCTATTCTGCAAAGTCATTTTGTATTGGTCTGAACTTGTCTATTAATAATTTGGAATTCCTTTTCAGTAACTTTTTAGAGAGATCCTACTTTCCAAGTCAGATTTTCTATTAATATTCTATTTTCCAAAGCCATTATGCCTAGTAGCAGGAAACTTTGAAGTCCCTATCTGAATTCTACTCCTGTTGATGGTACAGTCAAGGAATCTTCATCTGATTTTGTATCCCTTTTAATCTTGTCCCAATCTTTTGGTTTGATGGGACTCTTTTCCCATATAGGGCAAAGAGTCAAAAATCCTAAAGTTACTTGTTTGGTCACTGAGTTTAAGCGTAGACAAGTAGTCCGATTCCCATAATGGTTACCCATAATGAATACCTTGATTATGAAACTTCCTATTTGCAGATGAATTTTGTTGCTTGCAACTGTTTAATAGGGACAATGTGAAATTCAAGACCAATATATTAGTGATCTTGTTTATAGTTGGACATCTCCAATTTGCCTTGCTAATGTTGTGTAATGGTTTTGTACCCCAAATTATACACCATCCACTTTTCCCAATGTATTTCCAAAAGCCCTCTAATGGCTTAGTCCATGTCCTAAACTTTCTTCTGAGATTTGATCATTCAGAGGCAGTTATTATGTTTTCAATGTGATTCTGGGTAACACATAGCTTTGATAACCCTGTTATCTGTCCTGATGCTGTCAAACCAAAATGTAAGAAACCTTCATTTAATGTTTTTGATCCAGGTGGACAGTTTGGTCTTGACCCTTTACCAAACATTTTTATCTCCTGGTCTCCACAGTGTAACATCTGGCATCATCTAGATTGGCTTATTGCATACTAGGCACAAATCTGATCATCTGACAACAGATTGACTGCATTGTGCAGTCTATTCAAACAAATTCGGGATTTTGAAACTCTTTTTTCTAGCCATGCACAAAAAACATAGAATGTGCACACTCCTTTCTGCTGCTCAGAATATGGCTATTATATTTATACTGTAATCATTGGGAGGCAGACCTGAAGGGCAAAGGAGTCCAGGAAGGCTGGACATTCTTCAAGAAGGAAATCTTAAAGGTGCAGGATCAAGCTGTTCCCATGTGCAAGAAGATGAGCCAGTGAGGCAGAAGACCATCCTGTCTGAAAAGGGAGCTTCTACTGGAGCTCAGGAGGTTAAAGAGAATGTATGATCTTTGGAAGAAGGGTCAGGCAGCCCATGAGAACTACAAGGATGTTGTGAGATCGTGTAGGGAGAAAATTAGAAGGGCCAAGGCTCAACTTGAACTTAATCTGGCCACTACTGTAAAAGACAATAAGAAAAGTTTCTACAAATATATTAGTAACAAATGGAGGGCTAAAGGGAATCTTCACCCTTTAATGGGTGAAGGGGGAAATTTAGTGAACAAGGATGAGAAAAAAGCTGAGGAACTTAATGCCTTCTTTGCCTCAGTCTTCAACAGTAAAAGCAGCTCTTCTCTGGACACCCATCCACCTGAGTTGGAAGACAGAGACAAGGGACAGAATGAGGCCCCCTTAGTCCAAAGGGAAATGGTGTGTGACCTGCTACTCCACCTTGACACACACAAGTCTATGGGGCCAGATGAAATCCACCTGAGGGTGCTGAGGGAACTGGCAAATGTGCTCGCCAAGCCACTCTCCATCATCTACTAGCAGTCCTGGCTCACCGAGGAGGTCCCAGAGGACTGGAGGATTGCAAATGTGACACCAATCTACAAGAAGAGCCAGAAGGAAGATCCTGGGAACTACAGGCCTGTCAGCCTGAATTCAGTGCCGAGAAAGGTTATGAAGCAGATCATCTTGAGTCTCATCACATGACATCCCCTTCCTTGGAGGTCTTCAAGACCTGCCTGGACATGTTCCTATGTGATGTGATCCAGGTGAACCTGCTTCTGCAGGGGGGTTGGACTAGATGATCTCTGGAGGTCCCTTCCAACCCTACCATTCTATGATTCTATGAAATGAAGTAATATTATGGAATGTCCTGTTGTGAGTGTGAGAGGCAGCAGCATGAGAGTGGAAAACAATCAAAATCTGAAGGTCAGCAGGATGTAAAAATAAAAAATGAGATGATGTAATTCTTTACAATAAATTGGGGGCTTGCATACAGCGTGGTAGTACTTGCTCATTGCAATGCTCCCCATTCAGCAAACCTGAGTGGGATTGGCATGTTTCAGCATATCGCCCTGATCCCAGCTGGCCTGAGACTGGCAAGTGGTGCCCTGTGAGAGGTGAAGTAGGCAGTGATGTGCTCATATGCCAAGGAGGAATGATGTCTGGAATAAAAAATTCTTTTTGCATCTGATGAGTACCAGACAGCAGCGCCTGTCTATGAGAAGCTGTCAGCATACGTAAATTCAGAAGGGTCTTTCCTTTCCTTTCCTTTCCTTTCCTTTCCTTTCCTTTCCTTTCCTTTCCTTTCCTTTCCTCCCTCATCTCTTCCCGTCCCTTCCACAGGGCCCTTGGCCTTCAGCATCCAAGGACCAGTGGCTCCTGGCTCCTGATCGTCCCCTCCCCAGCATGCAGCTTCCCCTGTGTCACCCCACCACCAACTCAGGTCCATCCACTACTCTCTTTCTCTCTCTTTCTCTCTCTCTCTTAAATCATGGGAAAAAAATTATACCTAAAACCCAGTCCCTGAAAAGCAGTGGATTTGCGGTCTTTGCTTTCCTGCTCTGCAGCTAGCAGGACCGATCTCTGTGGTGCTGCATACCTGTGTCTGCCTGGGTGCAGTTTCAGAGAGCCCCTGGATCGTGTGGTAATGGGAATAAATTTGCTATTGGTATTTTATCCGTGGTTCTGTGGTTGTCCAGTACCAAGGACTGAACCCCTAAGGCTGCTTTCCTGGCTAAGTTGTTGTAGTGGGTCTGGGATGGTAATGATTTTCCACTGATGCCTGAAGGAGGCTGTGACTCTGTAGCCCACCCTGGAGCAAGTTCCTGGCAGGACCTTTGAGCCTGTGGGGAGAGAGGAGCCCACGCCAGAGCAGGTTTGCTGTCAGGACTTGTGATCCTATGAGGGACTCACGGTGGAACAATCTGTACCTGAAGGACTGTTCTCCCAGTGGATGACCCATGTTGGGGCAGAGTGTGAGGAGCTGCGCCCATGGGAGGCCCCATGCCAGAGCAGTTCGTGAGGAGTTGTCTCCTGTGGGGAGGGACCCCACAGTGTAGCAGTGGGAAGTGTGATGAGGCCTCCCCCTGAGAAGAACCATCTGTAATGAACTGACCACAACCCCCATCCCCTGTGCTGCTTAGGGGGAAGGAAGGGGCGGTCTGGGAAGATGGAGGGGTGGGGGGAGGTATTTTAAGATTCACTTTTATTTCTGATCTCCCTGTTCTTATTGTTCCTTTAATAAATCAAACCTTTTTCTCCTAGTCTGTTTTGCCTGTGATGCTAATTGCTGAGCGATCTCTCTGTCCTTAACTCACAAATCTCTCGTTATATTTCTCTCTCTCTCCTGTCCAGTTTAGGAGAGGGAGTAATATTATGGCTTGGTGGACACCTGGCTAAACCACCACAATTGTCTACACCGGAAGCATGGCCTGAACAAGACGATGGGGCAGTAGTTACCCCCCAGGCAATTGAAACGGCTATGCACTAGTCGCCATGGAAAGCAGCATGGGATTCTTCTCGCAAAGTAGTGGGAGGCTTGGGATGGTTGTTAGCTACCAGTCTTAAAGCTCTTCATTGTGAAGTGTGGAGAAAAAATGAGGGAGCATGGACATGGATCCCGGGGTATAATGCTAGGCCCGTTGGGGCAAGGCAGCCTGGGCTCTAGTTATATGGATTTGATGCACAATCAAGACCAGAGTCAGAGCCATGGTTAAAGCAGTTGCTGTCAGCAGGCTACTTTCTGTTCCCTCAAGGTTGGACTTGTTTCGGCTAAAAGTGGTAAACAACTTCGGGGAAAAACAAGATGGGAAAATTTGAGGGAGCTTGCTTATCGCAGAAACTGCAAGTAGGATGAATAAGAAAATGTAATCTATTAGCTGCTGTTGCTGAGCTAGCTTTGAAGCTGCTGTGTATATAAGTTAGAGCCTGCTTTCAATAAAGAAGATTTCTGCTATCACTCACATTGAGTAGGACTGATTTCTTCCCATCCAGCTGAGAATCGGACCCTGGGTTGATAGCCGCATGAAGTAGGCTTAGAGCTGGTTTTTCAGGCTTCGAGCCTGTTTTCAGGCTTCGAGTCTGGTTTTCAGACTTCGAGTCTGGTTTATTTTTCAGGCTTTGAGCCTGGTTTTCAGACTTCAAGTCTGGGTTTTAGGCCAAGAGCCGAAAACTTCGCGGCAGTGAAGTTGTTGCATTACACAGTACAATGAGAGAATTGGAAAAGGAGGTTGAGACTTTGCAAGATGCAAAGATGACCATGCAAGAAGTGATTACTGTTCAAGCAGAGCATTGCTATGAGTTGCAAGAGCAATGCAGAGCAATCGGTAGCATGTATTGCTAATAAGAGGCAAATATGGGAAAAGTAAGGTTTCAGTTTCCAAAATTTGTGCCCTCACTGCAAAACAATCATTGGATTCTGAGGAATGGGATGGAAATATTCAGAGTGAATCCTTGGACTCAGATATTGAGTTTGATCTGGATTCAAAAAGCAGGGAGGTGATGGAAACATGACCCTGCATGAAAATGATGAGGCAGTAGGAGCAAGCAGACAGGGGAGTACAAGTCATGTATACTTGCACCCCATAAGAGTTAAGGGAATTTTGAGAGATTTATCAGCAAAGGAGTGGAGAAAGCATACTGGCATGGATTTTGAAAGGAGTGCCTGTCTCACTAAAACCCTTCATTATACCAGCAGTGACAAATGTTATGGGTAATACAGGCACTCTAGCAGATACCTTGAGGGAAATGAGGACTGTAATTTCAGGGCAATCTATTCCAGAGGTGAATGAAGGAAAGCTGGCAAAACCAAAAGAATTTACATTGTGGGTGATAAGGTGTCCTGCTTTGAGCTAGAACAGAGTTAATTCCTATGAGGAACCAGGAAGGGATACAGCCTGGGCAGCTGACCCAGGCTGGCCAGCAGGTATTCCATACCATACTGACATCATGCCCAGTATATAGGTGGGGAGCTAGGCGGAAGGAGCTCTCTTCCGGGGTCGCAGTTTTTGGCTGCTGGTCTGGAGCGGTCGGTTGGGCTGGGTCCCAGGTGGTGAGCAACTGCATCATGCACCAGTCCTCTTTGCATAATTCCCTCATTTATTGTTATAACTATTCCTTCTCGACTTGTTTTGAATTTTGTTCTATTAAACTGTTCTTATTTCAAACTACACCGGCTCTTTTCTCTTTTCTCTGATCCCCTCCTCGTTCTGTTGGGAGGGGAGGAGTTGTGTGGTTTTTGTTTCTTTTTTTCCCAGCTGGGCAAAACCATGAAATTAATTGGCGCCCAACATGGGGCCCATGAGGTTGAAGTAGAACAGAGTGGACTTAAACAAACTTCTTGTGTACATTTCTGATACCAGTTAAATAACTGCTGGTCACACTATTGGTTTATATGCTTATATGGTGATATTATATGCTTTCTTATATGCATCATATATTCCCTATGATATTGTTTATCATCTGTGGAAAAGGGATTAAAGCCATCGTTATGATATACTGGGTGGCATTAGCTTATGATATGGCTGTATCACTGGTTATAAAATTGGGTTGGTACTTGTACATGGCTTTGTTGTCACTTCCACACTTCCTCCCAGAACTCAATAATGATAATAGCACTCAATTTGTTACAGAAGGTATAAAAATTCAAGTGATTTTATTGAATAGTTATCTTTTAGTAAAATGTATAAGTAAGTTAGCATAACTAAGCAAAAATAGGCCTCCTTGGTGAAGCTGCTCCCAAAGAGAAGAACATGCATGAGAAATCAGGCACAATGAAAATAAGAGTGATAAAGAGGGGGACTGTTTAGATCCATACACCTGTAAGACACAAAACATCTAAAAACAATGTTGGTAGTGATTGCTTCAAAGGAAGAAAAGAGTTTGTTTTATATTAACCATTAGGCTGTTCACTGTCCTCAACCCGTGTAACTTTCTGGTCCTGAGCACCAGGTAACATTCTCGTTCAGAGCACCAGATAATTAGTAACATTCTGGCCCAGAGCACCAAATAATCCATAGCTTAAATCAGTTGGCCAAGTGATTTTGAAATATATATGAATATGTATTACTTGTGTAATAAGGGACCAATCAATTAGAGTGATGTAATAGGTAAAAGTAACAAATAACCAATCAAGGTAAAGGGTAAATTTAATGAACAATTATAAGTAGGTGTTTATGCATAGTAATAAAGAACAAAAGAATGTTGGGTATAAATATTTGTTATTTGGGAATGATCCCGTGTCCCCGATGCATCATCAAATAAAGGATGTCTCTGCTTTTGTGTAGATAAATTTTTCTTCCCCAGCAGATTTGCAACAGTTTTGGCGAGCCAGCCAGGAGCCTTGCAAGGAGACCGAACGGGATCAAGAGCAGATTAGACTCCAGCCAGCACCGAGGGATTCTCGGGGAGAAACATCCATCTTGCCCCTAAGGTTCCTCGCAATACTCTGCTGGGAAGGGTAAGAAATCAGATGGGTCATATTTTTCTTTTTTTCTTCTCCCCTTTCCATGTATAATTTGTGGTAAGCCTGTCTGTGAGTCTGAGTAAAATCTCTACATGGAGGAGGCAGCGGTGAGCCTCGCATAGATGGGCTAGGGGATCCCTGTCTGTGTAAGCCTAGGTCTCCATTCCGCAAGCTACACATGAAAGCGGCACAGGGTGTGATTCACAGGTAGATAGATAAGTTCAGGTTATTGAAGCTTGCTTATTAAAACTTACAATATTAGTAAGAAAATCGCATATATAGTTTTATGAAACTGCTAGTCTTGTAAGCCCACAAACAGAGCAATTAGAAAGATACAGCTATTTTTTGTACCATAACTATTGCTTAGCACTGATAGTTTCAAGGCTGGTATGTACCTAACCAAAATTATTATGGTGAAGCTATTACGTTAGTTCTACACTTGAATATTTGGACATTGTATTCCACTAATAATTACAAGGCCTGTCTAGCCCTAAACAAAACTGTTTTCTGGGATGGCAGAGCTTTTAGGCCAGTTTTCATCCTGTCCAAGGACCCAGGAGTAAAGATACATCACAAGGAAAGTTTGGATCTTAATCCAACAGCAATCCCTAATGACCACTGAAGGAAGCAAGAGGACATCAAAAGAAGCGAGACGGAGGTGTAACTGGAGTGGACCTAGACAGGACTACGGGTGGATCCTTTCCTGGAAATGTGATGAATATTCATGTTTGCTGTAAATATAAGCTGAAAATCCAAAGGCTGAGGTGGGCATGTTTGGTGGAGAAATCCCCTGTGTTCCCCAGCGCTGCAATAAAGAATACCTGCTTAATAGTGGCTATTAACATTAACATTAGCTATTGAGTTCTGACTGGCTTCTTCATGACTTTAGGTGGAATTTCTGTCTGATAGAGTACTCTGCAGAATTTAACTTACAGAATTTCTGTCTGATAGCGTATTCTGCTGAATTAATTGTGTGCATACATCTGAAACTTTCTGCCTTATAATTGGAGTACTCTGCTGAATCTGTTGTATATATATATGTATATAGTACTATATTGCAACTGAAACTTATATTTGCAAAGTTGTGAAGTATGAGTGAATGTGCTTGAGACACACAATTCCTTGTGAAGCGAGAGGGATCTTTGATCCATGGTTCTGTAACCCCATGAGGGGTGCAGCTGGAGTAAAGCGAAGCGAAAGGACGAAACGTGTGGAAATGTTGAACTGTGCTTCTAAGTCTATGTGTTTGAAGGACACCATAATTTTTGGCTATAGCATTTAAGTAGTCAAATCTATTTAGGAGAGGAAATTCTAACAACAAGGGCCTTGTGCCAAAACCCTCTCTTCTGAGCTGCCTTTTGGCTCACTGGAAAGAAATACATAATGAATTGCGTAAAAAGCAGCTTATTGAATATTGCAATCACACGTGGCCAATGTATGCTCTGGATGATGAGGAAGTGTGGCCCCTGAATGGAACGTTAAATTATTATGTTGTTTTATAAGAGCAAGAGGAAGTGAGATGAAGTCCCATACATAAATTTGTTCTTTTATTTGAGAGAAATCTGAATGGCAGAAAGAATTTGAATTAACAACTCGGGTAATGTCGCTCACAGTAGAAAAACAGAAGGTTGAAAACTGTTGCTCTATATGTACTGCAGCCAAAGTGTGTCTTAAACATTTGGCCCTTAAGGGGGTAGGGCGAACTGATACGGGTCCTGAATTAGGCGTGGTCCTGAGTGCCCCGACAATTCTGTTCCTATATATCCCCCCTCTCCCACTTACCTGCTCCCCAACATGAACCTGAACAGGGATCCAGTAACCTGACAGGGATACATCACAGTATGCTGGTTCAAGGGAAGGCTCCCAGCCCTGTCCAGATAGTAGTAATGTGGAAAATGAGGAATTTGACATGGAATCCTCTCCATCAGTGTCCAAGAGAACTCAATGCCGTACTCATTTAATAACCACCATGAGGATGCCCTTAAAATCTAAAGTCAAACAGCATATACTTGCCCCATTAAGGCAAGGGGTTAGGCAGAGTGAACCAGTATACATGAAAGTGCCTTTCTCACTTTCCGATTTAATTCTCTGAGAAAAATCAACTGACTCCTATAAGGACTCAGATAAAGTGAGAAAGAAAAAAACAGAGAATAGAACCCCTCGTGAAACAAATCTGTGTGCCTTTTGTAGAAGAAGAGGGACACTGAAAACAAAATTACCCAAAAATACTAAATAATCAATGAGCAACAGCAAAACTAATAACTTTGGAAAAATATACATATTGATGGGGACTGAAGACAAACCCATATGAGTCTCTGGTTACAATTAAGCTGGGAGAAAAGGAAATTATTTTTTGATAAACACAGTGTGGTAGTTTGAGCCTGGCTGGATGCCAGGTGCCCACCACACTGCTTTATCCCCCACCTCCTCAGCAAGCCAGGGAAGGGGAGAAAATAAGATGGGAGTCTCGTGGGTTGAGATAAAAGCAGTTTAATAAAGAGCAGCAAAGCTGCGCGCACGGGAAGCAAAGCAAAAGCAGATAAAGCTGTTACTCTCTACTTCCCATCAGCAGCGATGTCCGGCCACCTCCCGAGAAGCAGGGCTTCAGTACGCGTAGCTGTTGCTTTTGGAAGGCCAGAAATGAATCTCGCCTCTCCTTCCTGCTCCTCTCCCCCAGTTTATATTACTGAGCTGACGTCATATGGTATGGAATATCTCCTTGGTCAGCCTGGGTCAGCTGTCCTGGCCATAGTCCCTCCCAAGATCATGCCCACCCACAGCTATTGGTGAAGGTGGGGGAAGGAATGCTGGAGAGACAGCCCTGATGCTGTGCGAGCAGTACTCATAATATTGATATCAACAGTAAGCACAGCACTGCAGGAGCTGCTGTGGAAAATCACTACCATCCCGTACCCACTACACACAGAAGCAACATTCTCAATTTTAAACACACATAAAGGAACAATAGACACCAAAATAGCAAATATTGTCACAGGGAAAAGAAAAAACTGGTCATTTTTGCAACGCCTAGATCTGAAATTTGGAAACAAAATTATAACATATGAATTTTTATATATTTTAGAATGTCTGATGACCTTAATGGGAAGAAAGCTTTTATCTAAATTAAATGCACAAATTGTTTTTGAAGGTTGGGAATTCTTAAAAATACCCAAATCAAAGTCAGGGGAAGTTTACAAGAAATTCCCCCAGAGGTGGATCATGCAATAATTCCCACAATATGGGAAAGTGATATTCTGAAAAAATTTAAATTGGCCTAACCTGTGAAGGTTGAGTTAAAGGAAGATAAATCCTAGAGGAGTGTGAATCAGAGTAATACTCCTGTTTTGCCAGTACGGAAGCCCATGGGTGAGTACATCCACCCAGTGGTGGCAAATCTGTACACATTGTTAACTGCTCTTAAAGAAACATATCAGTGGTTTACAGTGCTTGATTTAGAAGATGCTTTCTTACCCCTGGAGCAGAAAAGCCAAAATACTGAGCCTGCAGTACGTGGATGACATTTGAATAACCACCGAAGAAAAGTTGGCCTGTATTCAGGTAACCATTGAACTTTTAAACTTTTGCAACTTAATGAACATAAGGTGTCCGAGAAGAAAGCTCAGATAGCAATCAAACTGTAATATATTTGGGCTTTGAAAAAGTGGAAAGAAACCTAAGAACCAACCAAAATAAAACAATGTGTGCCATTCCTGAACCACGGACCGTGCATGAATTAAGGGAATTCCTGAAAATAGCTGGGTGGTGTCATCTTTGAATCATGAACTATGGCCTGATATAGGCAAACTGCTATATAAAGTCCAAAAATCTACTCCTTTTTTATGGGGTCACCCTTTTGAAATGCCTTTTGAAAGCTTAAGCAAGCTCTAATGTCAACAACAACTTTAGCATTACTTGATCTAACTAAAGACTTTCAGTTATTTGTCCATGAAAGGCAACACCTTGCCTTGGGAGTCCTGATCCAGAAACGGGAAGTTGGAAGAGACCAGTGGGATACTTTTCCAAGCAACTGGAGACAGTATGTAAAGGATGGCCTTGCTGTTTGTGAACAGTAGCAGCAATAATGATCCTGATACAAGAAGCCTGTACATTTACTTTGGAGTGAGTCATGACATAGTTACTGCAGTATTACAACAGAAAGAGAGGCATTGGCTCTCTCCCAGCAAAATGATGAAAATATCAGGTAATTTTTACAGAACAGAACCATGTGGTCCTGAAAACTACCAATCTTATGGATCCTGCAGTTTTCTTAAGTGTCCCTCAGGAGGAAGAACGACCAGAACATGACTGCATAGCAACCAACGAACATGTGTACTCCTGTGGAGAATATCTGAAAAACGTCCCTCTGGAAGATCCTGAATGGGAGCTGTTTACAGATGGCAACAATTTTGTGCAGAGAGGAACCAGATGTGCTGGATATGCGATAACAACCGTAAATACAGTAATACAGGTGAATGCATTGCCCAATGTGACATCAGCACAAAAGGCAAAATTAATTGCTTTGATACGAGCTTTGGAATCAAGTAAAAAAAACCAAACAAATGAAAAACCATATGGACAGACTCAAAGTACACTTTTGGAGTAGTCCATGTCCATAGAGCCCTGTGGAAAGAGTGAGGATTATTATCCTCCCAGGTGACAAATATTAAGCATAAATAAACAAAATTTTAATTAATGATGGCGATTAAAAAGCCAGCCCTAATAGCAATCATGCACTGTAAAACACATCAAACAAGAAAATATAAAGTAGCAGAAAAGAATAAATAGATTAATTTATTGAATGCAAAGAAAATTCTGATAAATAGTAGACAACCTTGAAGGTCAGGTTGTCCTGCCTACAATAATTATAAGAAAATATTAGAATAATCCAGTTGTGCAAAACAAGTTTAAATGGGCAACTAAGAACCAGATTAAAACTTGGTGATTACTGTCAAATTGATTTTACAGAACTATACTGCCGCGATTGAGAGACGGAGACGCAACTTGATACAAGCAAAGTGTCCGCTTTATTGAATACAAGCAACATTTTTATATCTTTTTGGAGTCAACGCGTTACATGCTGATTGAACCATTCACTTAATTAGCTCATACATATTGCAAAAGCTAAGCTCCTAATAGGCTGACAAAAAGGCACACGATTTCTCCAAAGGGCTTATTGTTTCCCAAGATTAGATAAGTTTCAAGGTTTTCTTAGCAGTCTCATAGCAGTCTGTTACTAAGCACCATGT
This sequence comes from Colius striatus, assembly GCF_028858725.1. NCBI lineage: Eukaryota > Metazoa > Chordata > Aves > Coliiformes > Coliidae > Colius > Colius striatus. The sequence continues at coordinate 7,624,056 of NC_084789.1, forward strand.
CCCTATCTCAAGTTTTCTGTCTCCCCGCCAAATTCCTGTTCTTTTGCACGTACTTCTACATACTGTGCTTTTCACTACCCTCAGCATTTTTCCATGCTAGCACAACAAGGCCTAAAGATCAAAGCTAACTAATATTCTATAGTCTTAGCTAAATTATATTTCTATATGGACCACATTTCCCCCTTTTTGTTTTTAAGCAACATCCGCTTCCCAAGGTTTGCGTCCAACTAACTCAAGGACATTTCGCTTTACTAGCTCTTCAGTACTGGGAATTTTCAACAGGTCCGGTTGTTGCACAACAAGAATCTTATTAATAGAAGCTGATATAGATTTTTGCAAGCACTACAAAATACATGAAATTATTACTAACAATATACAAACTACTAAAAGGATCAAAACTCCTTGCTTAAACAAGTCTTTTAACCATCCCGTAATTCCCCAAGATGCTAACCATCCATCAAATCCATCCACTCCCTCTTGTACACTGTGCCAAAAGTTACAGTCCACAATGGGGACACTAAAGTACCCACTTATTAATTTCTGAAATTGATGTCATTCAGGAGCAGTATTCTCATCTTCGTTCACCGATTCCGAGGTGTCGTCGGCTGACCGCTGCTGTAATGTTTCTCTAAAGGGTCTCACACTCTTTGCTGGAATCCAACGAGGACCTCTTTCTGTGGAGACACAAGCATAACCTCTGCCCCACGTAATAAGGGGATAGGGTCCCATTATCTTACCTGATTCTGGATCTCGAACCAAAACTGGAGGTTTCATCCTGGGCTCAAAAAGATTGTTTGAGCTAAAATGTCGAACTACCGGGGGATTGTTATCTAACAAAGAACAATTCAAAAAATTAAAAACATATAAGGCTTTCTGTAATCTCTCTCCTGGTGTGTCAGTTCCTACTCCTCCTTTTTGTTTCTGTAATAGCCGCTTGAGGGTTTGATGAGAACGCTCTATCAGAGCTTGACCCGTGGGGGAGTGAGGAATGCCAGTGGTATGTAAAATTCCCCAGGATACAAAAAAGTCAGTTAAAGATTTAGAGATATATGCAGGACCATTGTCTGTTTTTATCTGGGAGGGCACTCCCAGAGTGGCAAAAGCACACATTAGATGTTTACGTACATCTCGTGCCTTCTCTCCGGCATGACAAGAAGCAAATAACATTCCAGAAAATGTATCAATCGAACAGTGAATATACTTCAAACGCCCAAATTCAGCAAAATGGGTAACATCTGTTTGCCATAATTGAAGGCTTTGCAAACCTCTGGGATTAACCCCTCCTGCTATCGAAGGAAAAGAATGTCTTTGACAGTCGGGACAAGTAGCAATGATACTATTAGCCTGCTGAGGCGTAAGATTAAACTGTCGTTTCAAGCCTCCGGCATTTTGGTGAAAAAAAGAATGGCTAAGTCGAGCTTGCGCTAAACGGTCAGGTAACACCTGTACAGGTAACGTAAGCATATCCGCCTGTCGGTTTCCTTCAGCAATAAACCCAGGCAACGAAGTATGGGATCTAACATGCATAATAAAATAAGGATGATGGCGAGAGTTTAAAAGAAAGATAAGTTCTTGTAACAGAGTGAATAAGGTGACATGAGAGACATCACGGAGTACCGAGGCTTCTGCTCGTTGAACAATTCCTGCAACATAAGCAGAATCAGTAATTACATTAAGAGGAATAGACCATTTTCGAAAGGCACGAACCACGGCCGACAATTCTGTTATTTGAGGAGAACCTTGTACAGTTTCTACATCAGAGTCCCAATGTCCAGACTTATCATCCCACCAAAGAATAACAGACTTGTGGGTTTTTCCCGATCCATCTGTAAAAACAGTAAAGGCCTGCAGAGGCTGATCACTTCTTTTTGGCATCGGCAATAAATGAAAATCAGCGTGTAACAGTTTATGAGAAGGTGGATGCGAGGTAAGTTGACCTGCATAGTTGACTAAAGCTGTCCCCAAAGCATCCGATTGTTGCAACAACCATTGCAAATAAACTGCTGTTACTGGCAAACAAATAAGGGTAAAATCTGTTCCTGCTAAAGTCAACAGTCTCTGTCGAGCCTTGATGACAAGGGATGCAAACATTTCATGCTGTGTCGAAATAGTTTTTGTAGCTTGGTTGGATAGAAAAATCCACTCAATAATTAACAAAGGGTCCGGTTTCTGGTTGTCCCACTGAAAGATCAACGCATGAGGTTGCCGCACAGGGTTTAAGATGATGAGTTGAAAAGGCAATTCAGGTGCACATCGTTGCGCTTGTCTACGGGTAATCGCTGTGGCAACCTTTTGTAACGCACTCATAGCCGCATTGTCAAGGCTCCGTGGGGCGCATAGGTCTGTATCCCCTTTAAGCATTTGAAATAAGGGACTTAAGTCTGTATTTGTAATACCAAGTAAAGACCGCACCCAGTTAATTGTTCCCAACAGCTTTTGTATGTCATGTAAATTTCTTACATTAGCATGAATCTGTAAAGGTTGGGGAACAACAGTCTGAGCTCTAATACGCCATCCTAGATATTTCCAAGGCGGTAATCTCTGTACTTTTTCTGGTGCGATACAGAGGTCTGCTGATTTTACAGCAGCCATAACAAGGGCTACGGCTTCCTCCATGACTTCTTGGCGCTGAGCTGCCACTAGAATGTCATCCATGTAATGATATATCAGTACTCTAGGTGCTGCAACCCTAACAGGGCTAAGTATTTTAGCTACAAACCACTGACATATTGTGGGGCTATTTTTCATTCCTTGTGGCAACACAACCCAATGATATCTCTGCAAAGGAGCTTGCATATTGATGCTAGGGACTGAAAAGGCAAATTTAGGGGCATCGTCTGGATGCAATGGGATATTAAAAAAACAATCTTTAAGATCAATGACAGTTAAATGCCAATCACGAGGAATCATGGTTGGTGATGGTAGCCCGGGCTGTAGGGCTCCCATGTCCTCCATAGCATCATTAATTTTTCTCAAGTCATGGAGCAAGCGCCACTTGCCAGTCTGTTTTCGGATAACAAAAATTGGCGAATTCCAGGGACTTGTAGAGGGAACAATATGTCCCTCAGAGAGCTGTTCTGCAACTAACTCCTGGAGGGCGTGAAGTTTTTCTATAGGTAGGGGCCATTGATCGACCCAAATAAAAGAATTAGTCTTCCAGGTTAATTTCAGGGTTTCACGCCCTGCAATGGCCCCACCTAAAAAGGCTTTTCAATGGTTTGAATAGAGATACCCCACTGAGATAATACGTCACGTCCCCATAAAACCATAGGGACAGGTAAAACAAACGGTTTAACAGAAGCTGTTTGACCATTCGAATCCTGAATCTGAATCAAATCAGAGCTTTGTCGGCTAGTTCCATAGCCCCCTATCCCAGCCAGCGCCTGAGAAACATTTGCCAGTGGCCATTGTGGGGGCCACTTAGCTTGGGAAATAACTGTAACATCTGCCCCTGTATCAATGATTCCACTTAAAACCACTCGGTGATCCCCGCGAACTAAAGTACAGCGGCACACGGGGCGCTTTTGGGTGATAGATTGGACCCATAAGATCTCAGGCACTCCTGTAGAGCCAAAAGCTCCCTGTCTTTGTTTCGGCTGGCCACCAGACTGGAGGCTAGTTGCCTTAGGGATTAAAATCAATTGCGCTATTTTACTATCCCTTGGTACGGTACAAGGCGGAAACGGAGTCCAAGCCATGATTTTAATTTCCAGTTCACTATCAGAATCAATTACTCCTGGCAATACAAAAAGACCCGACAGGGTAGCAGACGACCTCTCTATCAATAATGCTTGAGTCTGTGGTGGTAAAGGGCCAGTAACTTCAGTAGACAACAGGTGGACAGAGGAATCAAGTAAAGTTACTGTGTGGGAGGTTGCCAGGTCCAAGCCGGCGCTTCCTGTGGTTGCTGGGCAGAGGTCAGAAACCCTCCGGTTTCCTGCCCCCCCCCCCTGCGTACGCAGAGGCACCGGGGCCGGTCGCGGAATTTGTGTCTGCACGCGCCGCGGATTCGCGTTCAGCTGCCGGTTTCCCGGTATGGGACGCCCATTCACATCAAATCTAGATTTGCATTGGTTCGCAAAATGCCGTCCCTTTTGACATTTAGGGCAAACGTTAGGTACTAAGGGTCTCCTTCCAAGTCCAATGTTACGACAATCTCTTTTAATATGCCCTGGTTTCCCACAACCAAAGCATTTCTGCCTTTCATCACCTCCCACGGGCCCCTGCATAGCTGCAAAAGCGGCGGCCATTGCTTCATATTTATGATCCATCGTGCCAATCCTGTTACAAGCCTCAATCATCTCAGTTATCGTGGGGTTTTGATTCGGGAGCGATTTTAAAAGTTTTTTACAATCGGCGTTAGCATTTTCTACCGCTAATTTCAGCAATAGGATCTCCCGAGCTTCGGCATTATCTATTTGCCGATCTAGAGCCTGTTTCAGCCTATCTATAAATTGCATATATGGTTCCCGAGGCTCTTGAGTGATATTAGTGAAGACTTTTTGAGGCTTTTGGGAATCAGGAACTTTCATTAAGGCTCTTCTCGCTTCCTCCCGGACCGCTTCTAAAGCGTCTCGGGGGATATCTCTAGCTTGAGCGGCTGGGTCTGCGTATTGCCCTGTCCCAGAAAGATGTTCTATAGTTAAAGCTGCTAAAGCGGCATTAGCGTGCCCTGCATACCCCAATAAAACTTTCTGTAATCCCGACCTCCATTGAGATTCCCACATTGTATATTGAGTCGGGGTTAACAACAATCGCACAAGAGATTTTAAATCATGCGGCGTCATGACATATGTATCGAATACAGAAGACAAAAGACTCGCAAAATAAGGAGAGGACAGTCCGTGCTCAGTAACCGTACGACGCAATTCCTTAATCACTGAGAAAGATAGCGATTCCCATTGAGCCGCCCCCCGCTTCCCTTTATAGATCACAGGAGCCACTATGGTTTTTGCTATTTCTAGTTCCCCTTCCTTCAGCGCTTGGCGCTTAATCTCTCCCCAAACATCATGGGGGTCAGGAGGGAAAAGATCAGGCTCCCCTTCAGAGTCAATGGGTCCCGGATCAAAAGGATCATCCTCTGGTGGGTAACCTGCAGCACAAGCTAATGGGGGGGGTGACGAAACAGCGGGAAATGGTGGTGCTGAGGGCTGCACTTCCCCCTCTGAGTCTCGCTGGCTTTGCTCCTGCGCTTTTATCGTTTCATAAATCGATCTCCACCGTGGGAGCATTCGTTGTGCCTCCTCATTTCCAGAAGTAGCTGCATCCCATAATTTTACCCCCACATCATCCCAAACTTCGCGAGTGAAAATTGAAGAGGCAGTGACCGTGGGGATTTTAGCCTGGACCCATTTAAGGATCAACTTAAGATCCTGACCCGAGAGGGTCTTTTTTCCATGCTTTTCAAGCAAAGCTTCCATTAATTCATAAACGTCTCTCTCAGAAGAACTAGTCTGATTTCCCATTTTTCAGTTTCCCGCAGCTCACCTCTCGTTCCGGACGGGGGTGATTGGCCGGCCTTTTCCTGCTTCGTTTCAGCAATTCCTTCAGATCTGCGGGACTCGCAGCACGCCACCAGATAGGTGATTATCTGTCTCCGACGGACTCTTCACAAAAGATCACGTCGGGGTCACCATTTGCCGCGATTGAGAGACGGAGACGCAACTTGATACAAGCAAAGTGTCCGCTTTATTGAATACAAGCAACATTTTTATATCTTTTTGGAGTCAACGCGTTACATGCTGATTGAACCATTCACTTAATTAGCTCATACATATTGCAAAAGCTAAGCTCCTAATAGGCTGACAAAAAGGCACACGATTTCTCCAAAGGGCTTATTGTTTCCCAAGATTAGATAAGTTTCAAGGTTTTCTTAGCAGTCTCATAGCAGTCTGTTACTAAGCACCATGTCCCTATCTCAAGTTTTCTGTCTCCCCGCCAAATTCCTGTTCTTTTGCACGTACTTCTACATACTGTGCTTTTCACTACCCTCAGCATTTTTCCATGCTAGCACAACAAGGCCTAAAGATCAAAGCTAACTAATATTCTATAGTCTTAGCTAAATTATATTTCTATATGGACCACACTATACAGATGTAAAAAATATCAATACATTCTGGTAGGGGTTGATACCTTTACTGGGTGGCCAGAAGTCTTTCCCTGTTGTACCAATCAAGCTAAAGAAACAGCTAAGTGGCTGTTATAAGAAATAATTTCGAGGTTCGGAGTGCCTCTCAAAATATCATCAAATACAGGCCCACATTTTATAGCAGCTGTGGTGCAGGAAAGAAGCAAAGTCCTAGGAATAACCTATAACTTACCAACACTGACCGTTCCCCCACGTCCCCCCCGTCACCAACCCAGGTCCATCCGCCACTCTCTGTCTCTCTCTCTCTTAAATCATGAGATCTGGCCTTTTTAAGAAACAAAATTTGTATATACATGTTTGTAGGCACAAATGTAGCTTTGGACCAGCCAGCTTGAATAAAGATGGTAGGGATAAGTTAATGCAGCTGGCAAGCTACTTCAGAAACAGGTGCTGCAAGTTAATCAATTGGGCCCTGGGTGATCTCATGGGCAGAAGCAGCATATAAGGAGGTAGGTAGCAAAGGAAGGGTGGCTTTGAGTCAACTCTGGTGGTTGTACTATGTTGCCTGTGTATGTCTCTGCACGTGCATTGCCTAGACATTCTATGTCTTCGAGTGATTATTGCTTGCACTACTACAACATTTGGTGACCCTGATGTGATTCGCTGAATTGTTTGGATTAAGAACCATCAGCAGAAAAGCAACTGGATTCCTGCTTGAAAAGGCAAATGATCCGAGTAAACCGATATAATGGGAAAAATGATAAGCAAAGAGGAAAACTCCAATTGACACCCTCCAGCATATCCTTGCTGAGACAGGATTCAACTATGAAAGAGAGGATTTGCTAAGACTTGTAAGATGGGGACAGGAAGTAGGTCTCTTTGTCTTCCCCCCAAGAAGTATATGAAGACGGACATTGGGAAAATCTAGGAGACATGTTGAATGCTATTGGCTTGTGTAAATTGGTATCATCCATTATACACCAAATTAGAAGCTGAGCGTGCTACAGCTGCTGCCATGAAAGCAGAAAATGCTGTACCACCTGCGTTCCCAGTAGATGCTAAAAGGTTCTTTGGAGGTGGTGACTTTATAGTACCATCGGCTCCACCTCTAGAAAAAAATACTAAGAGACTCTTCGGAGGGGATAATGTCGTAATACCCTCGGCTCCACCTCTAGAAGAGGAGAGCATGGATGTGAGCCCACCTCCCCCAGAGCCCCCTAGAGCTCCATTCCAGGAGCCGAATGCGTGCATTGCTTCTCCTCCCCTCCCATCCACCCTTCACCATCCTGCCCTGTCCCATCCTTCTGCTATGCCTGAAGGAGTACCTGGCAGAGAATGAAACGTATGTTTTACAAATGACACTGTGGATCTGCCATTGCCCCTGAGCTCATCAACCCCTGAGTGTATTCCTCTTCCATCATCACCCCCAACATCTAGTGAAGGGGAAGATCAACAAAGACAATTGTTAAAGGAAGAATTAATACGACACGGAGAAGATATGCAACAGACTTTTGCCCATTTAGATGAACTGATGGAAAAGCCAAAAGCAACAGCTAATCAACTGTTGGAACGGATTAATGAATTAACCAAACCAGAGATTAAAGTTTCATCCCCACAGGAGATCAGAGACCCCCGGCCAGATGACTATGATCCGGCTAAGAAATGGAGAGGCCTCATACGTGATGCAGTAATTGAAGGAGAATTTATTCCACAAGCCTTTCCAGTAATAGTAGCACAAAGAAAACGACAATGGGCACCTTTGGATTGGAAGTTGGTAAGGGAAGGCCAGAAATCTGTAATGCAATATGGCTTGTCCAACCCATACGTTCAAACGTTATTGGATCATATTTTTGCCAGTGGATTAATGACTCCATTTGACTGCTGGAAGCTAGCAGAAACCTTCCTGAAGCCCACTCAGGTGTTACTATGGGAGTCTGAATGGGAAAAAAGAGTTCATGTGGCAGTAGTAGAAAATATGGACTTACAACAGGGAGATCTGTGGCGAGTCGTCATAGCAGATATGATGTTGGGTAAAAGACCGTTTCCTGACCCTCAGGTACAAGACCCACTGCATGAAGCTATTTTGCAGCAAACACAAACGCTGCCTCGTCAAGCATTCAAGATCGTCCCTGACATGGGTGTGCCAGTTCCCTCATATACAACTATTATACAGAAACCTAATGAGCCTTTTATGACCTTTTTAGACCATCTAAGAGCAGCTCTGGATCGTATACCAAACATGTCAACTGAAGTAAAGGCGGAAATAGGGTTACACTTAGCAGTTTCTAATGCTAACCATGACTGCAAAAAGATCCTGCAAGCTCTCCCGCAGACAGCAACTTTGGTCAACATGATAGAAGCCTGCTCTCGGGTAGAATCATCAGCACATTTAGCTGAAGCTATGGCAACAGCATTAAAACCATTAGTTCAACAGCAGAAAGGAAATTGGAGGCCAAAATGCTTTAACTGTGGAAAAATAGGACACGTGAAAAATCAATGTTGATCCAGACCATTGATATGGACAAAGAGCTTCACCAGACCATCTGAGTTCATTCCTCAAGCCTTTCCAGTAATAACAGCACATAATAATCCTACACGATGACAATGGGCACCTTTGGATTGGAAGTTGGTAAGGGAAGGCCAGAAAGCTGTGATGCAATATGGCTTGACAAACCCATACGTTTAAACCTTATTAGATCATATTTTTGCCAGCGGATTAATGACTTCATTTGACTGCCGGAAGCTAGCTCTATGTGTTTGTGCAAGGAGAAGGAACAGTGAGAGAAACAACCATGCAGACTCTAAGGTCAGTGAGGGAAGAGAGGAGGAGGTGTGCTGGAGCAGAGACTCCCGTGCATTCTACGGAGAGGACTGGTGAAACTGAGATTTATTTTCATTTCTTTAAAGACCCCACATCAGCGGTAGAGGCTCATTTTGATAATGACCCCGTATCAGGGACAAATACTCATGTTGCTAAAGCTGGCCCCAGACCAGGGGCGGTGATTCACTTCATTAAAGGCCCCGTGCCAGGGACAATGACTATGGTTGAAGGAGGCCGTGTCCCGTGGGGGGGACCCAACCACTTCACTGCAGACCCCAAGCCAGGGGGCAGTGATTTTCTTCTTTAAAACTATGGCCGGAAGAGACCGTGTCCCGAAGGAGGGACCCTATAACTGCAGAAACTGCAACTGTGACAAACAATACATATCTGAGATATTCACCAAGGACTGTGTCCAGTGTGAGGGACCCTGTATCAGCAGAAGCCACAGCGGTTGGGAACAACTCACACCAGAGAAGTTCGTTAAGGAATGTGTCCCCGGGGGAGAAACGCCATGTTGGAGCAGGGGAAGAATGCCAGGAGTTGTCCTCATCTGAGAAGAAAGAAGCGGCAGAGTCCATCTGTAAGAAACTGACCACATCTCCCATTCCCTGACCCCCTGAGCCGTTGAGGGGGGAGGAGGTAGAGATATCAGGAGCAGTGAGTGGCACCCGGGAAGAAAGGAGGGATGGGGGAGGGAGATCTTAAAGTGCTGGTTGTAATTTTCTCATCATCCTACTCCCCTTTTGCTTTTATTCCATTCTGTTTCTTGTGGAATAAACTTTCCTACTTTCCTCTCTAAGTTGATTACTGGTGTCTGTTTTGCCCAGATCTGTAATTGGCAGTGAGCCCTCCCTGCCCTTGTCTTAATTTAACAACCTTGCTTATCTTTTTCCTCCCATTTTGCTGAGGCCTCTGCCATCCTAATGAGGGTGGGGGTGAATGGAGGCACCGAGCGAGAGACTGTCGTGGTGCTGCTGTGCTACCTGGGCCAAACCACAATTAAAATCAAGTAGGAATTCACAGGTTATTGTATATGCTTAACCCCCCAAAAGCACTTTTGGGAAGAGATTTGCTGGAATAGTTACAAGCTACAATTAAATTTGGAAAAGATCACATTAGCTTGGAGGTGAATGATCAAAATTATATACAAATTATGAGCCTCTTATTAACTAATATCGATACAGAGGGAAACACTAGCAAGGACATCATGAGGGGTGGGAGGAGAAGCAAAATAGAACAAGCTGTCCCCTCTAGATGGGAAACAGGGCAGGACAGGGAATGCAATGATAAGTGCCCTTCATCTGCACACTGGGCTGAGATATGTATGGCTGATCACCCTGAATAAGAGCCAAATTGGAGAGGAACCTCCTGCACCCATCCAGGGAAACCTGTGTGTTCGAGTAAGCCCCTGCGCTGCATCTACACCAATGCACGCAGCCTGGGGAATAAGCAGGAGAAACTGGAGATGTGGGTGCAGATACGGGGCTATGGCCTCATTGCGGTCACAGAGATGTGGTAGGACAGCTACCGTGACTGGAGCACAGGCATGGAGGGTTATGTATTGTTCAGGAAAGACAGACTGACAAGGTGTGGAGGTGGAGTTGCTCTCTATGTGAGGGAGCAATTAATGTGTACCGAACTGTGCCTGGGTGGGGATGAGGACTGGGTAAAGTGCTTATGGGTAAAAATTAATGGGCAGGGCAAGGCAGGTGATATTGTTGTAGGAGTTTGCTACAGGCCACCTGATCAGGAGGAGGAAGTGGATGAGGCCTTCTACGGACAGCTGAGAGCTGCCTCACGATCACAATCCCCGGTCCTCATGGGGGACTTCAACCACCCTGATATTTGCTGGGATAGCCACACAGCCAAGCACACGCAGTCTAGTAGGTTCCGAAAGATAGTTGACAACAACTTCCTCTTCAAAGATCTACTTGGACGGATCTCAAGGGATATGATTCTAGAAGACAGAAGTGCCCATGAGAGATGGTCAATCTTCAAGCACCACTTCTTCCAAGCCCAGAATCAGTATGTCCCAACACGCATGAAAGGAGGAAAAAGAGATAGGAGGCCTCCATGAATGAGCAAGGATCTGCTGGGACAACTCAGGCAGAAAGCAGCCATCTATGAGAGGTGGAAACAGGGGCTGGCTTCTTGGGAAGAGTATAGGAACATTGCCAGGGCATGCAGGGGTGCAACTAGGAAGGCTAGAGCCCTTCTAGAATTAAATTTAGCTAGGGATGTTAAGGAGAGTAATAAGGAATTTTTCAAGTAAATCAGCAGCAGAAGGATGATGAGGGGAAATGTGTGCCCACTACTAAACACAGAGGGTGCCCTGGTGTCTGAGGATGCAGAGAAGGCTGAAGTACCAAATGCCTTCTTTTCTTCAGTCTTTACGGCCAAAGACAGCCCTCAGGAAGCCCAGTCCAGCAAGGATAATAGGATGGCCAGGACAGCAGAGGACTTTCCCTGGATGGAAGAGGAACAGGTTAAAGACTTGTTGGCCAAGCTTAAGGATCATAAGTCAATGGGTCCTGATGGGATGCATCCTAGAGTGCTGATGGAGCTGGCTGATGTGATTGCTAAGCCTCTCTCCATCATTTTTGAACAATCATGGAGGACAGACGAGGTGCCTGAGGACTGGAGAAAGACCAATGTCATGCCAGTCTTCAAAAAGGGCAGGAAGGACGACCCAGGAAAGTACAGGCCAGTCAGCCTCACTTCCATCCATGGAAAGGTGATGGAACAAATCCTGAATGTCATCACTAAACATATGAAGGAAAAGGTGGTTATCGGGGGGAGTCAACATGGATTCACCAAGGGGAAATCCTGTTTGACCAACCTGATAGCCTCCTATGAGTGCATAACCAGCTGGCTACATGAGGGGAGAGCAGGGGATGTCATCTTCCTTGACTTCAGCAAGGCTTTTGACACTGTCTCCCATAACATCCTCATCAGAAAGCTCAAGTAGTGTGGCTTGGATGAGTGGACACTGAGGTGGATCAAGAGCTGGCTGCATGACAGAGCCCAGAGGTTGGTGATCAATGGCACAGAATTGAGTTGGAGGCCTGTGGTTTGTGGAGTTCCACAGGGATCAGTTCTGGGGCCAGTCTTGTTCGACATCTTCATCAACAACCTGGATGAGGGGACAGAGTGTACCCTCAGCAAGTTTTCTAATGACACCAACCTTCTGGGCTGATTCCCCAGAAGGCTGTGCTGCCATTCAGTGGGATCTCGACCGGCTTGAGAGTTGGGCAGAGAGGAACCTCATAAGGTTCAACAAGGACAAGTGCAGAGTCCTGCATCTGGGAAGGAACAACTCCATGCACCAGTACAGGCTGGGGGTCGAACTGCTGGAGAGCAGCTCTGCAGAGAGAGACCTGGGAGTCCTGATTGATAATAAACTAAACATGAGCCAGCAATGTGCCCTTCGTGACCAAGAAGGCCAATGGCATTCTGGGATGCATCAAGAAGAGTGTGGCCAGCAGGTCAAGGGAGGTTCTTCTCCCTCTCTACTCTGCCCTGGTGAGGCCTCATCTGGAGTACTGTGTCCAGTTCTGGACTCCTCAGCTCAAGAGGGACAGGGAAGTGCTGGAGAGAGTCCAGTGCAGGGCCACCAAGATGATCAGGGATATGGAACTTCTTTCATACGAGGAAAGGCTGTGGGAACTGGGGCTGTTTAGTCTGGAAAAGAGTAGACTGCGGGGATTAAAATCATTATTAAAATTTACAAATATCTAAATGGTGGGTGTCAAGAGGCTGGGACATCCCTTTTTTCTATATTAGCTAGCAACTGGACAAGGGGTAATGGGATTAACCTGGAAGTTAAGTTCCACTTAAACATAAGAAAAAAGTATTATACTATGAGGGTGATGGAGCAGTGGAACAGGCTGCCCAGAGGGGATGTGGAGTCTCCTTCCTTGGAGGTCTTCAAGACCCGCCTGGACATGTTCCTATGTGACCTGATCTAGGTGGACCTGCTTCTGCAGGGAGGTTGGACTAGATTATCTCTAAAGGCAACCATCCCTTCCAACCCCTACCATTCTGTGATTCTATGATTCTGTGATTCTATGATTCTATGAACCAAGTATATCCGGGAATATGGGCTACAGATGTACTCGGGAGGACAAAAAATGCCCTACCAGTGGAGGTAAAACTTAAAGAAGGACAACAGCTGGTAAGGATTAAACAGTATCCCTTGAGGAGGGAGGACAGGGAGGGGATTAAACTGATAATAGAAAAATTCTTGCAATTTGGACTGTTAAGAGATTGTGAGCCCAGCTTTAACACTCCCATATTGCCAGTCCAGAAGCTGGATGGGTCTTATTGGATAGTCCAATATTTGTGGGCAGTCAATAGAATAACTGAGGACCTCTATCCCGTGGTAATACCCAACTGAACTTGGTTTGCTGTTCTAGATTTAAAGGATGCCTTCTTTTGCCTCCCTCTCCATGAAGCCAGCCAGAAAGTATTTGCATTCGAATGGGAACGTTCTAAAAGTGGACGTAAAACTCAACTTACTTGGACGGTGCTGCCTCAAGGATTCAAAAATATCCCCACCATATTTGGCAACCAGTTAGCCAAAGATCTCGAATCATGGGAAGCCCCACCTGAAGAAGGAAAACTCCTGCAATATGTGGACGATATATTAATCGCTACCACAACAAAGGATGCCTGTCTAACCTGAATGGTGAGTCTTTTAAATTTTTTGGGGCTCCAGGGGTATCAAGTATCCAAGAAAAAGGCCAAGACAATGCAACACAAAGTGACCTATTTGAGCCATGAAATTAGTGCAGGACAAAGAACATTGGGACAAACTAGGAAAGAAGCCATCTGTCAAACATTCGGGCCACAAACAGTAAAGCAACTGTGAACCTTTTTGGGAATGACTGGGTGATGTCGATTGTGGATCTATAATTATGGACTGTTGGTTAAGCCTTTATAGGCGATGGTGAACACAGAGCAAAAACATCTGCAATGGAATAAGGATTCTGCACAGACCTTTGATCAGCTAAAGAAGGCTCTGATGTCTGCCCCAGCCCTAGGACTTCCATGTGTGAGTAAATAATTTTTACTGTTCTCACATGAAAAACAGGGGATTGCCTTGGAAATATTGGCTCAGGATTTGGGCCCATATCGTCGGACGGTTGCTTTTTTTTCCAAACAACTGGATGCAACACCAAAAGACTGGTCTCGATGTTTACGGGCAGTTGCAGCTGTTGTGATAAACATTCAAGAAGCCTGGAAATTTACTCTGGGTCAGAAGATGACAGTGCTGGTGTCTCACACGCTATTGGCAGTTTTAGAAGCAAAAGAGGGACATTGGCTCTCTCCCCAAAGGTTCCTAAAATATCAAGCCATAATAGTGGAACAGGATGATGTGGAAATTGTGGTCATGGGGAACATGTGCAGTATGATTGCTTAGAGACCATCGAAGCATGATTGCTTAGAGACCATCGAAGCAGTATATTCAAGTCGCCTGGACCTGAAGGAGACCTCTCTGGACAATGTGGAAAAATGGTTTAGAGATGGGAGCAGCTATGTTCTGCAAGGGAGAACTGGGTATGCAGTTACGATCAGTCAAGAGGTAATAGAATCGGGATCACTACCTACAGGAACCTCCGCACAAAAAGCAGAAATAATTGTCCTCACTCGTGCTTTGGAGTTAGCACCAGGCAGAGCTATTAACATTTAAACAGACTCAAAGTATGCCTTTGGAGTTGTCCATGCTCATGGAGCAATTTGGAAGGAAAGAGGTCTTTTAACCTCTCAAAACATGCTGAAGAAATTTTAAAACTACTTGATGCCATTCAACTCCCTGAGAAGGTGGCTATTATGCATATGAGGGCGCACCAAAAAGTAAGCTCAGAGTTGGAAAGAGGAAATGAGCTGGCAGAGAGAGAGGCAAAACAAGCTGCAAAAGGAGAGGTAAGGTTTGAGGGCGCCTTGATTCCAGATGGACAAATCTCCCTTGAAGGTAAGCCAAATTATACTAAACAGGATAAGAAATTGATCACAGATCTAGAGGGCACATATAATGAGGAAGGATGGGCCATTACCCCACAAGGAAAATTAGTCATTCCCACTTACTTACTATGGCCTTTAGTGAGAGAAGAACACAAAAAGGGACACTGGAGGGCCGAGGCTCTGCACAGACATCTAATCAGGCAAATTATAGTCAGGAATTTATATAGAACTGTAAAACAAGTAACTCGACAATGCGATCTTTGCCTCCAAACTAATCCAAAGAACACTCCTAAATTGGAGTTGGGCCAAATTGGCAAGGGGAAATGGGCCTGGACAGCAATGGCAAATTGATTTTTCAGAACTCCCAAGGAGGTGTTAGCTGACACCTTTTCAGGTTGGCCAGAGACATTTCCCACGAGGACAACGAAAGTGCGGGAAGTAACAAGAGTATTAACACAAGAAATAATACCACATTTTGGAGTACCAGCAACCATGTCCTCGGATAGGGGGCCACATTTTATCT
Organism: Colius striatus; assembly: GCF_028858725.1. Taxonomy (NCBI): domain Eukaryota; kingdom Metazoa; phylum Chordata; class Aves; order Coliiformes; family Coliidae; genus Colius; species Colius striatus. The sequence continues at coordinate 7,639,452 of NC_084789.1, forward strand.
CAAAAATAGTGCAGCAAATTAGTCGATGTTTGGGGTATAGATTGGCAGCTCCATACCCCGTATTGACCTCAATCAAGTGGACAGGTCTTAAAAATGAATCGTTTGATTAAGCAACAGATTGTGAAATTGGGACAAGAGGCCAACTTAACATGGCCTCAGGCCCTACCTTTGGCTCTGTTACATATTCGAACTAAACCAAGAGCCACGGAAGGACTCAGCACTTTCGAAATCCTATACGGGCGACCCTATATGATCCAGAGAGGGATATCTGCACAGGCAGGAGATTAAATCATGGCTTGCTACATGATAGCATTGAGCAAACAACTAAACAAAATTGGAAAATATGTAGCTGGAACCAGGAGTAGGGGACTTGATGCACCAGTGCATAACATTCAACCTGGAGATTATATCTATGTTAATTCTCTTACAGATAAATCTTTGAAGCCGCAGTGGGAAGATCCGTTCCAAGTTATCCTCATAACATACACCGCAGTTAAGGAGCAGAACGCATGGATTCATCATTCTCGGGTAAAGAAAAATTCCAGGAGGACAATGGATATCTGAATCTCAAGGACCGTTGAAACTGAAACTTGGGAGACAGCAGAATGAGGAGTAACTGTATTCATTCAATTTGTTTAATAGTGCTTTTCTTAGGGACCCTTGCTGCCTGGAAAGACAATACATATGTGCAGATTACGCAGGCAGCTGGGCAGGCCGTAAACATATCCAACTGCTGGATACGTACAGTGTTGCCGCTACCGGCAACACCAACAGGCCGCCCGTACGGATCACTCAGCCCAACCCCACTGAGGGGACAAGATCACTACATACACAATATGGATGATGCTATATTCCAACTAATTATTTACACCATGTACTTTTATCCGCTAACACAAGCACCTCCTTTCACTCCACCCCATGCCCACCTCTTCTGTACCCTCCACCTCTCGCGTTACAACCCAAGATCTTCCAGACGTCTACAACATCTCCCCCTCCCTATTCTCGATGACTCCAGCATCCTGTGGCATGGGCTAATACATAACGTGTCTGCCCAGCACACGTGCTAGCTGAGCCAATTGCAGGAAGATATAAACAGGTGTTGGTCATGTTCCACTTCACTGCCCAATCTCGCCAATAGTTGAGTGACCCCAGCTGGATCTGTGTCATGGCGAGCACTCTGAGGAACACGTCAATCTGCAAAAGAGACTCAGTATACCGTTAGACTCATATCTCTGGTCATAATCGTTTTGCTGGGACCCACTGCTGGGTTCCCTCCTTTTCTACACAAGCATACCCTCGGCCCAGGCATCTGAGCTTCCACCCTGATTCCCACTCCCCAGTGTCAATTTACCGTAATTTGACTGCTGGGAATTTATCTACTGCTACTGGTTCTTGCTCCCTAAAGTGTGCTTGCGCAGGTATGGGTCCTGACCCTCGAACAAAGTGGTTAAGGACGTACAGACAGCGCATTAAAATATCATGTTGCCTATCGGGGGGAGTTCTATGTCCCATGCTCTCCCCCTCCCTAAGATGACTGAACTGTCCTGATGACCTCCAAGGGAGCAGGCTCCACAACATCCCCCCGGGCAGCCTGCTCCACTGCTCCATCACCCTCATAGTAAAACAGTTCGGTTTGGGGTTTTTTGGGTTTTTTTTGTTTTGTTTTGTTTTGTTTTGTTTTTTAAGATCATAACTCAAATTTTACTAACAAGCATCAGAGTTTTATAATCAGCAGCAAAGCTAGCATGTTTATACTGCTTCTAATTGGTCCTTTCTCTAAAAGCCAGCTGCACTTTCTGCCATAAGCCTTGCAGTTTCACATACTGCTTCAGCCTCCTCCTTGCTGGAGCTTGTTGTCATGTAGGCATTCTTTTTCTTTTCTCAAAGAGTTGCTCAAGGACAATCCGCACATTAGTTCTCAAAGCATGGGTTGTTCACTGTTACTAGGCCATGGCCTCTTTCACACAGAAATTCCTCCACAATTCCCCCTTTTTCTTTTTGAGCAACCCATGCCTGGTAAGCTTCTTTTTATACACTGAAAAAAAAAGCATAGCTGACAAACAAAATTATTACACTTGTGCTAAAAGGGAAAATCTATAGCAGCTCTATTTTGCAAGGTTGCATGTCTAATACTACCTACATCACTAATCAAGCTTTCTAATGTTATTGGGGCTTGATTAGTTTGTTTGCTAAGCCAGCATGCTAATTTACATAGCTGAGTTACTAAAGCAGATGCTTATACATGACCAGGATGGGATCCACATTCTGTCTAAAATTTTTTTGTGTTACCAGTAAAATTAAACATAACACAAAAATCCGTCTTTATAGATCCCAATAATTCTAACTCCTGTGGCTCTGTTGTCATTGTTGGTAACCATGAAATGATCAAATCCCAGTTGTCAACTTTGCCATTACCCTTACCAATGAGTCCAAAACACAAATCACTTTTTATAAATCTTCTGATTTGCGGAAACAGACTCTATAACTCAAAGAGTTATAAAGAAGGCAAGTTTATTCGGCGCTGGGTGCACGGAGGGGGGGGGGGGTCGCTCCACCACAAACGTGCCCACCGGACTCGGCAACTTGCTTGACTTATATTTGTTACAAAGTTACAAAATAATATGATGACATTATCCGCCTAGACAAAGACACAACCTGTCCCCAATTTCGCATGTAAACTAGGTCTTTTCTTCCTTTCGTTTGCATGGTGTCTCCAGGTGATAGTCAGTGATGGTCTTTGGGCCCTTGGGAGATGAAGGCTGATAAGTCCTGAGGCTTTCTAACCCCTGATCTTTGCACAACTATAGATATAACTTGGCCCCTTGCAGAACCGGTTTCTGCCTTCAAGGAAGTTGGAGGACACCGGAGGTATTGTGTAAGAAAGAAGCATGACCTTTTTACAGTTTGTGTGTGAATTTAGTCCTGTCTGAAAAATAAACTTTATACAATTGCGATAAGTTAGTATAAGGTTTATTAGTACATGTTAGTATAAAGCTCTACATCAGCACAATCTTGGGAGGGACCACGGCCAGAACAGCTGACCCAGGCTGAGCAAGGAGATATTCCATAACATATGACGTCAGCTCAGTAATATAAACTGGGGGAGAGGAGCAGGAAGGGGAGGCGAGATTCATTTCTGGCCTTCCAAAAGCAACCACTACGCATACTGAAGCCCTGCTTCTCGGGAGGTGGCCGGATATCGCTGCTGATGGGAAGTAGAGAGTAACAGCTTTATCTGCTTTTGCTTTGCTTCCCGCGCACGCAGCTTTGCTGTTTCTTTATTAAACTGCTTTTATCTCAACCCACGAGACTCCCATCTTATTTTCTCCCCTTCCCTGGCTTGCTGAGGAGGTGGGGGATAGAGCGGTGTGGTGGGCACCTGGCATCCAGCCAGGCTCAAACTGCCACAAGTGGTTACTCTGGAAGACAATCATCATAAATAAGAAATACTCTCCCTTTCCCCCTTTATCTTAGCTTTATATGCTGAGCATGACATCATATGATATGGAATATCATATAAACTGGGGGAGAGGAGCAGGAAGGGGAGGCAAGATTCATTTCTGGCCTTCCAAAAGCAACCGCTACGTGTACCAAAGTCCTGCTTCTCGGGAGGTGGCCGGACATCGCTGCTGATGGGAAGTAGAGAGTAACAATTTTATCTGCTTTTGCTTCGCTTCCTGCGCGCATGGCTTTGCTGCTTCTTTATTAAACTGCTTTTATCTCAACCCACGAGACTCCCATCTTATTTTCTCCCCTTCCCTGGCTTGCTGAGGAGGTGGAGTATAGAGCGGTGTGGTGGGCAGCTGACATACAGCCAGAGTCAAACTACCACAATGACACAGACTCCTGAAGCCAAGATGGAGCCACCTCAGCCAGAACAAATCTTTCCCCCACCCCGGGCAGTCCAGAATAAGTGCTTCTCAGCAAACTTTTCTCTTTCTGCACAGTCATGCCAGGAGCTGTTGATGCTGTGAAGAAGCCAGTCAGGACTCAATAGCCAATGTGACTATTAAGCAGGTGTTCTTTATTGCAGCTCTGGGGAACATGGGAGATTTCTCCACCAAATGTGTCCCCCCATGTCTCTGAATTTTCAGCTTATATTTACAATAAACATGAATATTCATTACATTTCCAAGAAAGGGCTCGCCCATAGTCCTGTCTTGGTCCAGCCAAGTTAGGCCTCCATCATGCCTCTTTTGGTGTCTTCTCGCTTCCTTCGGTGGTCATCGGGGGTCACTGTTGAATTAAGATCCGAGTCTTTGCAGCGTACTTCTCACCTTTGGATCTTTGACATTTGTCCAAAGGGCAGGACAGGACGAAACCGGCCTAACGGTTTGTTATCCTAGGTAAAAGCTCTGTCATCCTCAGATAGTAGTTCCATTTAGGGCTAAGCCGGCCTTATAGTTATCAGCGTTAAGCAATGTCCAAACTGTAGAACTGACCTAATGATCTGTCATCCTAAGCACTAGTTCTGTCATCCCTAGATAGTAGTTCTGTTTACAACTAAAGGACAAAATGGCCTTGTGGTTATCAGTGCTAAGCAATAGCTCTGTCATCCCTAGATAACAGTATAACAGTTCCATTTAGGACCACATGAACCTTGAGGTTATCAGCGCTAAGCAATAGTTATGTCACAAGCAATAGCTTTGTCAACCTAAGTAAGCAATAGCTCTGTCCATTCATAAAGTTTCTGAGGGTCTTCAAGATTAGCAATTTCATAAAACTATGCTTATGATTTTCTAGATAAAGTTGTAAGCCTTAGTAAGAAAACATTCACAACCTAAACTTATCTGTCTACCTATGAATCACTGTCACTAGGAGCTGACTGCAGACTTCTGTCGGGGGCAACTCCGTCCCAGGTTACTGCCTGGACAAGCAGGTCAAACTTGCTAAAGCCAGAATGTTACAACCACTGTCTGGAATGGAGAAATTACTAGACAATCATTGCAGTACTTAGTACATACTGATCATCTCTTCCTTATGCCTTGCCTGAACACATCCAACACTGCCTCCTCTACTGAAGTGCTTCTCTGTCCCTATTCCCAACTGTGACAGATACCACATCCCCCTCCTCCTCAAGCAGCAGCCTCGAAAGAAAGAAAGAGCTGTTTCATCTGCCCTACAGGAGACGATCACAAATTAGAGTCTCTTACCCTTCTCTAAGGCAGGAAGACAATATCACTTCTTTCTTTTACCATTTAGCCTTTTACACGCCCACATTGGAAGGGATTAAACTTCGTTCAGTAGGGTTTGGTTTATTTTTTTCTTTCTTTTTTTTTTTTTCTGAGTGCTTTTTGGGTTTTTTTGTTTGTTTGTTTGGGTTTTTTTGTCTTCTATTCGCTCCAGTTAGTATCAAGAAGCTTTCTAGAGGGAGAGAAGGAGCACAGTGGCATTTTCTACCACAAGCTGAAGTGAATTATGAGATTGGACATGAATGGGTAGAGACTAGACTGATATGGTTGAAGCTATGGGGGAAGGGCAAGTAAAATATTGTTCTTCCGCCCTTCTTCCTATGCTGGTGCGTTGTCATGGTTTGACATGACAGCCTTTTCTGGTAAGGGGAAAGGGACTGTAAAGATGGTTCCTGTAAGAAGTTGCTTGAAACTCTCCCCAGCTCTGAGCCAGACCCACTTCTGGTGATGACCCAATTAGACGCCTCCACGATCACCTTTTAAGAACAAGCTGGAAGAGGAGGCTTCTTCCGATTTCTTTCTTTTTCTGTCCCTTCTTCTTCTCCGGCTGGTGGTGGTGCAAGGAGTAAGAAGGGTGAGAGAAGCAACCATGCGAACTTCAAGGTCAGTGAGGAAAGAGAGGAGGAGGTGTGCTGGAGCAGAGACTCCCCTGCATCCTGCAGAGAGGACTGTTGAAGCAGTGAATGGAGTAGGATGATGATAAAATTACAACCAGCACTTTAAGATCTCCCTCCCCCATCCCTCCTTTCTTCCCGGGCCCAGCTCACTGCTCCCAATATCTCTACCTCCTCCCCCTTCAACGTCTCAGGAGGGAGGGAATGGGGGATGTGGTCAGCCTCTCACAGATGGCCTCTGACACTTCTTTCTTTTCAGATGAGGACAACTCCTTGCATTCTTCCCCTGCTCCAACACGGGATGTCTCCCATGTGACGCAGTCCTTAACAAACTTCTCTGGTGTGGGTCCTTCCCAGCAGCTACGGCTTCTGCCGATACAGGTTCCCTCAGATGGGATGCAGTCCTTAATGAACATCTCTGGCATGGATTCTTCCCCACAATTGCAGCTTCTGCAGATACAGGGTCCCTCCCACAAGACATGGCCTCCTCTGGGCATAATTTTAATGAGCTTCTTTGGGGTGGGTTCTTCCCCGTAGTTACAGCTTCTGTGAATATGGGGTCCCTCATACGGGGGACAGCCTCTTCCAGCCATAGTCACTGCCCTGGCATGGCGTCTTTAATGAAGTGAGTCACTGCCCCTACGGGGTCTCTAACTTGTTTTGAATTTCCTTCTAGTAAACTGCTCTTATTAATTAATAGAATCACTGCCCCTGATGTGGGATCTTTAGCAAAATGAGTCTCTGCCCCTCATGCAGGGTCTTTAACGAAATGCAAACAAATCACTGCTTCACCAGTCCTCTCCACAGGATGCAGGGGAGTCTCTGCTACAGCACACCTCCTCCTCTCTTCCCTCATTGACCTTTGAGTCTGCATGGTTGCTTCTCTCTTTCTTCTCACTTCTTGCGCCACCACCAGATGGAAAAGAAGAAGGGACAGAAGAAAGAAGAAACAGGAAGAAGCTCCTTCTTCCGGCTTCTTCTTAAAAAGTGATAGTGGAGGCATCTAATTGGCTCAGTCGCATAAGTGGGTGTGGCTCAGAGCTGGGGAGAGTTTCGAGCAACTTCTTACAGGAACCATCTTTACAGCCCCTTTCCCCTTACCAGAAAAGGCTGTCATGTCAAACCATGACATGCGCATACATATATGTGGAGTGGGGGCAGATAGTACAGCAGGAGCACTGTTGACTTTGGGGAAGCTTTAGTGGAGGGGTGTATATGAATATATCATATATATTTCATATTTATGTATGTATATTATTTAAAGCCTGTATCATATTTTCATGGTTTTAGACACCTCCATGATCACTTTTGAAGAAGAAGCCGGAAGAGGAGGTTTCTTCCTCCTTCTTCCTCCATCTTCTTTCCTTTTTCTGCCCCTTCTTTCTCTTCTGGCTGGTGGTGGTGCAAGGAGTAGGAACAGTGAGAGAAACAACCATGCAGACTCCAAGGTCAGTGAGGAATGAGAGGAGGAGGTGTGCTGGAGCAGAGACTCCCCTGCATTCTATGGAGAGAACTGGTGAAGCTGAGATTTATTTTCATTTCTTTAAAGACCTCGCATCAGTGGTAGAGACTCATTTTGATAATGAGCCCGGACCAGGAGCAGCGATTCACTTCATTAAAGGCCTTGAGCCAGGGACAGTGACTATGGCCAGAGGAGGCCGTGTCCCGTGGGGGGGACCCTTTATCACTATGTCCGGAGCAGGACATGTCCTGAGGAAAGGACCCAATATCCACAGCTGTAACTGTGGGGAGGAACCCACGACAAAGCAGCTCATTAAACTTATGCCCAGAAGATGCTGTGTCCCGAGAGAAGGACCCTATAACTGCAGAAACTGCAACCGCAGTGAAGAATCCACGCCAGAGATATTCACCAAGGACTGTGTCCCGTGTGAGGGAACCTGTATCGGCAGAAGTCGCAGCTGTTGGGAACAACTCACACCAGAGAAGTTCATTAAGGACTGTGTTCCGGGGGAGGAACCCCATGTTGGAGCAGGGGAAGAATGCTAGCAGTCGTCCTCATCTGTGAAGAGAGAAGCGACAGAGCCCATCTGTGAGAGGCTGACCACAACCCCCATTCCCTGCCCCCCTGAGTCGTTGAGGGGGGAGGAGGTAGAGATATTGGGAGCAGTGAGCTGGGCCTGGGAAGAAAGGAGGGATGGGGGAGGGAGATCTTAAAGTGCTGGTTGTAATTTGCTTTTATTCCATTCTGTTTCTTGTAGAATAAACTTTCCTACTTTCCTCTCTCAGTCGAGTACTGGAGTCTGTTTTGCCCAGAACCGTAATTGGCAGTGAGCCCTCCCTGCCCTTGTCTCAATCCACAACAACCTTGCTTATCTTTTTACTCCCATTTCGCTGGGTCCTCCGCCATCCTAACGAGGGTGGGGGTGAATGGGGGCACTGAGCGAGAGACTGTCGTGGTGCTGCTGTGTTGGCTGGGCCATACCATGACACATATGCATGTGTGTGGTGTTGATTGCGTGGGGAAGGAGAGTGAGAGATGAAGAGCAGAAGGGGGAAAATTATGTGTGAATGTAAGCAGGTTGGGATGAGATTGTAGGGTGCTGTGTATGGGCAGAGAGGAGGTCTCTGGAGGTCAGAGATGAGATTGGAGGTGTCTGTTCTAGGAGGGGATGTGTGCAGATTTAAATGTATTTGTCAGGTTGGTTTCAGTATTCTTCTTGTAGGCAAAAGGTGAGCAGAGAGAGTAATGACATGGGCTGAGTGCTACTCTCGGTGGAGTGTTCTATTTGCATACTCTTCTTGTCCCCTGGTGTTTTATCTCTGGCAGTGTGATCTTGAAGCACTGAAAGCACCTTGGTGGTGGGAAAAGGAGGTGCAGATCCCTCCTCTGACCTTCTTCATCTGGTAGCAACAGGTGTCACATTGATGTGAAAACATGAACTGAGGTTTCAAACCTGGACATTTGATCTTTGGTAAGATGAAAGGTTATCTTCACTGACCAGCCAGGGTAAGACACTCCCTCTTCTATATTCTTTTCTTCTAGAGAAAAAGCAAGGAAAAACACGTGGGTTAAGAGAAAGACAGTTTATTAACTGAAGGAAAGAGAGGGAAAAAAAGAAACCAGAAGTGATGGAGAAACAATCACTCACCCCTTCTCACCAGCAGATTGACACCCAGGCAGTCTCCAAGCAACAGTTACTTTGGAAAGACCGAACCCCCATTTTTTATTGCTGAGAATAATGTCATATGGCACGGAATATCCCTTTGATCAGTTTGGGTTAACTGTCCCAGCTGTGTGTCTTCCCAAATACTTGCCCATGCCTAATCTATTCCTGGAGTAGGGGGCAGAGTGGGGAAAAAGAGAGAAAGCCTCCACACTGTGCAAACACTGTACAGTGATAGCCAAAACATTGGTGAGTTATCAACACTGTTTTAGTCATAGATCTAAACCATAGCACCATACGGGCTGCTATGAAGAAAGCTTTCAGCCAGATTCAGTACAATGTCTTTTTGTGACATGTAGATATTTTCAAATAGACAATTTGATACTTTTTTTGTGATAAATCAACAAAAGAGCTTGAGTTTTGTTATAATGTAAGTTTATTTTTATAAATAAACTGCTATACTGTCAGCATAACAAATTCTTAGATTGTAGAAGAACCAAATGGTACAGAAATACTACTGCCAAAGAGCTGATCCTCTGTGATAAAAACATGCTCCAAAAATCTTAAGTTTTGATAGGAGTACTCTTGACTATTCAAGTTAGCTATTCCTCTTTCTGTAGAGTAGATTGAAGGAGCACGTATGTAGTAAGTCTTCCAGTCCTCTTTCCTGTTCTCCTTGCTCCCTTCAAGACTCACAAAAGCACAGCTAACAAAGTCATCCAACAAATGCAGCAGTTTCCACAGAAGGATGTAAAGAAAAGGGCCTCAGTTGAATTCATTCCAGAATAAACAATTTCAACTATGGTGGTTCTAGTCTAAGACAATTTATGAATGAACAAATCCTGCTTCACTACTCCCAGGAAACCAACTGATCCACCTTTGGGGAAATGTGCCACTCAGAAGGTTGTGCTGAGTTCTCACCGGTCATTGTGTCTATGTCATATCATGCACAAACACCACTATGTCATTCAGAAAGGTTCATCGTATATTTTCCTCTGAAAGTGAATACAATAGTGCTACTGCAATATATAGAGCACATACATTTCACTAGGTTCATAGTGTAGTTTGCAAGGAAAGCTTACATTTATTTACTTACAATGTCTATATAAAATAATTAAAAAGATAACAGAGGGCAGAGTAGATATTCAATCAGAATGTTTTTGTACGATACTCTCAAGGCACTTTCATTCTCATCAAAGGTGTCCTGATCCTTCCTGATTCTGCAGTCACTTAACACTTGCTTATCTGAAGGTCATGATTATTCCACTGAAGCTCCATACTTGTGCATGTGTATGAGTTTGGAAAATGAAAGGTCTTACCTCTGGGTTCATGGAAGTGTCTTTATACAAACTTGGAGTAAGTTCAACCCATTTAAATGCTTTCCTGACCTGAGATAGTGGTGACTAACTGAGTTTATGCAACAAATAGGCAAATCACATCATCTCTGGAGTCAGTGGCAATACCATCACAAATTCCAAGGGGGAACAAGATTTGATACATGGATATAAATGTGGATCTAGAATACTGTTCTTTTAAGAAAATGGATTACTATATACCTTCTTATGGACAATGCAAGATGGGAGTCAATGTTGAGTCACTAAACTTGCATATGATGGAGAACATGGAGTATGGTGGCTTTAAGGCATGATTTTTGCCCTACCAACCCTGGGTTAATCAAGGAGTTGGAAATTCTACCAATATAAACTAAACTCAATGTATGTAATTACAGCAATTATACCTGTAACAGGTGCACAACTCTGAGAGAATTTTGCTTGTGTAACAGCTTCCCTGATTAAAAATTAAAGAAAAATTAAAAATTAAGCCTTATGTGTCAGCCTTCCAGGGAAGAATATTTTCTCTTAACAGAGTGCTTATTGACTGATATTAGTCTATATTCAGAAATTACTTCTCTGGGTCAACTGTTTTAAATAAAGGCTAAATTCTTCCATAGAAAGGAAGCATTAATAGCTAACAATTTCACAATAACAAATACATTATGCAAGCACCGTAGACAGAGAAATAACCCCTTGATATAACAAAAAGAAGCAGTTGTGTAACACATCTGAGAAGCTTCCACAGGCTCTGAGTTAGAGAGGCTTCTCTGTGTTAAAATAAAAAAAGAAACTGACCATCAATAGGAGTAAGGCCAGGATTTCAGACTCAGTGTGTGTATTTCATAACATCATGCTGTGATGACTATAGATAATGTCCTGTTCACATGGCGATATTAGCACTCTCAGTTTACATACAGAAAAAAACAAACAAACAAACAAACCTAATGTAAATATATTTGGGTTTACCCTAGACTTCTCTTTTTGGAGGATTATAGTCATCTCACTGCCCAATTTTCTGATTTGTTTTGTTCATTTGAAATGTCTCGTTCTTCTCTCGTAGGCTCCTTGGTAAGATCACAAAATCACATAATGGATATTTCCATACTCTGGGAAGGATATTGCCTAATACATGAATCTGTGCATTAGTCATGGAGGCCTGGTTCTCATTCTCCAAGCTGCCTGTCATTAGTTAGAAGCCTCTGTATCTATGTAGTTACACTGTAACTGTAAATAGACTTCTGCCTTAATCTGTAACTATTTGCACATACTGGTACGCTAGTTGGACAACTATAAGATAGTTTTTACTTAAAAAGCAGTTTCATAGTTAACATAGTCAAACTAAATGAAATCTAAATCTTAGCTTTGATACCTAAAAAAGCTTCCTAGAGAATAGACATTCACATAAGTTTTATAGTGAGAAAGACATCCCACGTGTTTGTTCATTACCAGTTATCAGCAACTCCTGCAGAAACGCTGTCATCTGCAGTAAACTTAAAATGGAAACAGAAGCACTATGAATTAAAACTTTTCTATGTCTAAATTTGGATACTCAGGCACACAAAAGCAACAAAATCATGATTACAGAAGTAAAAAAGACACTTTTGCATATCAGTTTCATTATAGATATTCCTCCACATTTCACTACTCCACAATTAGTGCTGTCTAGCAGAAAGTCATTCCTACATCTTTATTATTGGCATTCTTCATTTATTTATTGTCTGTAATAGAAGTCCGTGTGGTGGTTTCACCCTGACATGGTGCCAGGTACCCACCAAGTCGTTTTATCACTCCCCCTCCTCAAATGGACAGGGGAGTGAGAAATATAACAAAGGGCTCGCAAGTTGAGATAAGGACAGGGAAATAACTCAGCAGTTACCATCACAGGCAAAAAAGACTTAACTTGGGGAGAAATGGTTTGATTTATTAATGAACAATCAAAACAGAGTACGGAAAGGAGAAATAAAAAATTAAATCCTACAACCCCCTCCCCCATCCTTCCTGGGTTTCTCCCTCCTCCTCCTCCCGCAGTAGTGCAGGGGTACAGGGAATGGGGATTACAGTCAGTTCATCACAGATGGTTTCTGTCGCTACTTCCTCTCAGGGGAAGGACTCCTCACACTTCCCACTGCTACAGTGGGAGGTCTCTCCCACGGGAGATAGTTCTTCACGAACTGCTCCAGAGAGGGTCATCCACAGGGAAAACAGTCCTTCAGGTACAGAATGCTCCAGCGTGGGTCCCCCACAGGGTCACAAATCCTGCCAGCAAATTTGGTCCAGCATGTGCTCCTATCTTCATGGGTTCCCAGGTCCTGCCAGGAACTTGCTCCAGTGTGGGCTTCCCAAGGGGTCATAGCCTTTGGGCATCTACCCACACCAGCATAGGTTCCTCCACAGACTGTGAGTGGATCTCTGCTCTACTGTGAATCTCCATGGGCTGCAAGGGCACAGCCTGCCTCAGCATGGTCTTCACACAACAGATCACAGGGGAATCTCTCCTCTGGTGCCTAAGCACCTCCTCCCCTTCCTTCTCTGCTGACCTTGGTGTCTGTGGAGATGTTGTTCTCACCTTCTCACTCCCTTCTTCCACTGCAGTTTAGCATCTGTCCAGAAACTTCTTTCACTTCTCAAATACATTATTCACAGAGGTGTTACCTCCATCATTAAATGGCTCAGCCTTGGTCAGCAGCGGGTCCATCTTAGAGCTGACTGCCATTGGCCCTATCAGATATAGGGGAAGCTTCTAGCAGCTCTTTTTTTAAAGAAGCCACCTCTGTAGCCCCCCACTACCAAAACCTGGCCACACAAACCTACTGCAGTCAGAATCAGGGACTCAAGCTAGGTACTGCAAAACTATATCTTCTCTCAGAGAATTTAAAATGTATTAATTTTTCTTTTATTCATTAAAAAAAAGCAAATTATTGAAACAGAAAACCATCACTCTTCAACCTGGAAATTTAAAAAATATCATTTGCTTGTACAAGTGCATCAAAGGGTACTTGTGTCTGAAGTTAGAAATCACAATCAGCAAGTTGGTATCCACATGGAAACTATGATTTTCAACACAGATATTACTCACAACTCAGTTTAGCAGAAACTGACATGAGTTAACACCTCTGGAAACCAGAGCAATTAAAGAGAGGCATCTAATTGTGCCTTGGGATCCTAACTTGGGTGATCCAAATTGGTAAATCATTTCCTAAAATGAATTTATTTCTGTTCAAATAAGCATCACACAGAAAAACACAATAGAATCACAGTCCACCACTGTTAGCCAGTATTAACAGCACTGTATTGGATCTGGCAGAGATGGAGTTAAATTTCCCCATATCAGCCCTCATAGTGCTGTACTTTGTATTGGTAGCTAAAAGCATGTTGATAACACACCAATGTTTTGACTATGGCTGAGCAGTGCTGGCACAGCATCAAGACTGTCTCTCCAGTATTACCCCCTCACTCCCTTTTCTGGTAAGGGGGGAGAGACTGTAAAGATGGCTCCTGTAAGTAGTTGCTCATAACTCTCCCCAGTTCTGAGCCAGAGCCACTTCTGGGGATGAACCAATTAGATGCCTCCACGATCACTTTTTAAGAAGAAGCCGGAAGAGGAGGCTTCTTCTTCCATCTTCTTCCTGTTTCTTCCTTCTTCTGTCCCTTCTTCTTCTTCTTCTGGCTGGTGGTGGTGCAAGGAGTAGGAACAGTGAGAGAAATAACTATGCAGACTCCAAGGTCAGTGAGGGAAGAGAGGAGGAGGTGTGCTGGAGCAGAGACTCCCGTGCATTCTACGGAGAGGACGGGTGAAGCTGAGATTTATTTTCATTTCTTTAAAGATCCCACATCAGCGGTAGAGACTCGTTTTACTAATGACCCCGGACCAGAGACTCAATCACTTCACTACAGACCCCAAGCCAGGGGCAGTGATATTCTTCATTAAAACTATGGCCGGAAGAGGCTGTGTCCCGAAGGAGGGACCTTTTATCACTTTTAACAGAGCAGACTGTGTCCCGAGGAAGGGACCCAATATCCACAGCTGTAACTGTGGGAAGGAACCCATGACAAAGCAGCTCATTAAATGTATGACCAGAAGAGGCCTTGTCCCAAGAGAGGGACCCTATAACTGCAGAAACTGCAACTGTGGTGAAGAATCCATGCCTGAGATATTCACCAAGGATTGCATCCCGTGTGAGGCACCCTGTATCGGCATAAGCCACCGCTGTTGGGAACAACCCACACCAGAGAAGTTTGTTAAGGACTGTGTCCCGGGGGAGGGACCCCGTGTTGGAGCAGGGGAAGAATGCCAGGAGTCATCCTCATCTGAGAAGACAGAAGCGGCAGAGCCCATCTGTGAGAGACTGACCACATCCCCCATTCCCTGCCCCCCGAGACGTTGAGGGGGGAGGAGGTAGAGATATCAGGAGCAGTGAGTGGCAGTGAGATCTTAAAGTGCTGGTTGTAATTTTCTCATCATCCTACTCCCTTTTTGCTTTTATTCCGTTCTTGTAGAATAAACTTTCCTACTTTCCTCTCTAAGTCGATTACTGGTGTCTGTTTTGCCCAGATCTGTAATTGGCAGTGAGCCCTCCCTGCCCTTGTCTCAATCCACAACAACCTTTCTTATCTTTTTCCTCCCATTTCGCTGAGGCCTCTGCCATCCTAACGAGGGTGGAGGTGAATGGGGGCACCGAGTGAGAAACTGCCGTGGTGCTGCTGTGCTAGCTGGGCCAAATCACAACACTCCCAAAGGCCAGTAGGCTGTGGGTGGGCAAGAGGTTGGGAGGGGACACAGACAAGACAACTGACCCAAGTAGACCAAAGGGATATTCCATACCACATGACATAGTGCTCAGTAATAAAAGCTAAGAGAAAGGAGGAGAAGAGGGCAGTGGTTATTATGAATTTTGTCTTTTGGAACAATCACTATGCATACTGAAGTCCTCCTTTGCAGGAAGCTACTGGGTTTCACCTACTGATGGAAAGTAGAGAATAAATCTTTTGTTTTCCTTTGCTTCTATGTTTGACCTTTGCTTTTTTCTTTATTAAACTGCCTTTATCTCGACCTGAGTTCTTCTCCATCTTATTTTCACCCCCCCCGTCCTGCTGAGGAGAGGGAATGACAGAGTGGCTTGATGGGCACCTGACGGACAGTCAAGGTCAACCCACCACTATCTTAAAATGAAACAAAGCTTGAAATTCAACAAATGTCCTATTTTTAGAATCAGAGAATGTCTGAGGTTGGAAGGGAGTTCTGGAAGTCATCTGGTCCAAAACGCTGCTCTAGCAGGGCCACCTAGAACATGTTGTTCAAGACCACGTGCAGATGACTTTTGAATATCTCCAAGGAGGGAGACTACACAATCTCCCATGGCAATCTCCTCTAGTGCTCAGTCACCCTCACAGTGAAAAAGTGTTTCCTGATGTTCAGAGGGAACCTCCTGTGTTTCAGGTTGCGCCCATTGCCTCTGGTCCTGTCACTGGACACCACTGAAAAAAGCCTGGTTTCATCATTTTTGTATCCTCCCTTCAACTGTGTCCAGTTCTGGGCTCCTCAGCTCAAGAGGGACAGAGAACTGGAGAGAGTCCAGCACAGGGCCACCAAGATGATCAGAGGACTGGAACATCTTTCATACAAGGAAAGGCTGCGGGAAAGACTACTTTTAGTCTAGAGAAGAGGAGACTGGAGGGAGATCTTATTAACATTTACAAATATCTAAATGGTGGGTGTCAGGATGTTGGGACATCCTTTTTTTTCTATTGTAGCTAGCAACTGGACAAGGGGTAATGGGATGAAGCTGGAACAGAAAAAGTTCCACTTAAATATAAGAAAAAACTATTTTACTGTGAGGGTGACGGAGCAGTGGAACAGGCTGCCCAGAGGGGTTGTGGAGTCTCCTTCCTTGGAAGTCTTCAAGACTCGTCTGGATATGTTCCTATGCGACCTGATCTAGGTGGACCTGCTTCTGCAGGGGGATTGGACTAGATGATCTCTAAAGGTCCCTTCCAATCCCTACCATTCTATGATTCTAGTCAATGTCTGCTAGAGGTCACCTGACTAGGAAGAACAAGTGGATCAGGCCCTCTACAGACAGCTAGAAGCAGCTGCATGTTCAGAGATCCTGGTCCTTATCGGGGATGGGAGGGGATGGGGTGTCTTCAATGACCCTGATCACAGAATCATAGAATGGCATGAGTTGAGGGTCTTTTCCAATCTAAATGATTCTATGATCCTATAAATGCTTATAGCTCTGAGGAAGTATTTCAAAAGCAAATTGTATTTTTCTAGGTCAGCTATAACCTCCGCAATAACTGATCAGTCAGCTGCAGAGATAGTATACTGAGGGACGTTAGTTATTATTGAGTCAGGAAGCATGCATGTAGCTTACAGAAAGCGAACTATGCCAGTTCACTGACACCAACAGGCAGCTGCTAATTTTTACTCAGATAACCAAGTACACTCCAGGTGGCTAAAAGATCAAGTACTACTATCCATCAGTTTCCAAACTTATCAAAACCCAAACCATTTTACTTGATGTAGTGATTTTCCCTGGGCCAGGTTTTTTGGTAGCGGGGGGGGGGGCTACAGAGGTGGCTTCCTTAAACAAGAGTTGCCAGAAGCTTCCCCTGTAGCTCATAGAGTTAGGTCCAGTCAATTCTAAGCTGAACCCTGCACCTGACCCAGGTCTGGCCAATTTAGTGATGGAGGTAACGCCTCTGTGAATAACGTATTTGAGAAGGAGAAAAAGTTGCTGCACAGTTGCAAAACTGCAGCAGCAACAGGGAGTTAGAATGTGAAAACATCGCAGGTCAGTGGAGAAGGAGAGGGAGGAGGGTGCTTAGGTCCTGAAAGAAAGACTCCCCTATGACCTGTGGTGAAGACCACGGTGAGGCAGACTGTCTCCCTGCAATCGATGGAGGACCACTGGGAAGCAGACACCCACTCGCAGCCCATCGAGGACCCCCCACCCGAGCGGGTGGATGCCTGAAGGAGGTTGTGACTCTGTGAGAAGCTTACCCTGGAGCAAGTTCCTGGCAGGACCCGGGAGCCTGTGGAGAGAGAGGAATCCATGCCAGAGCAGATTTGCTGTCAGGACTTGTGATTCTGTGAGAGACTCATGCTGGATCAGTTTGTTCCTGAAGGACTGTTCTCCCAGTGGATGACCCATGTTGGGGCAGTGTGTGAGGAGCTGCCTCTGTGGGAGGTCCTGTGCTGAAGCAGTTTGTGAGGAGCTGCAGCTCACGGGAAAGACCCATGCTAGAGAAGTTTGTGAGGGACTGTCTCCCATAGGGAGGGACCCCACACTGTAGCAGTGGGAAGTGTGAGGAGGCTTCCCCCTAAGAAGCAGTGACAAAGTCCATCTGTAATGAACTGACTGCAACCCCCACTCCCTGTGCTGCTAGGGGGGAAGGAAGGGAAGTCCCAGGAAGAGGAAGGATGGGGGGAGGTGTTTTTAAGACGGTTTCATTTCTCATCTCCCTGCTCTTATTGTTCCTTTAATAATTCAAACCTTTTGTAATAACAACTTAGCTACAAGGTATATTTCACTTCTGCTGGTAAATTCTATTCATAGAATCATAGAATTGTTTCAACTGGAAGAGACCTTTAAGATAATCGAGTTCAGCCTTTGTCCTAGCCCTATCAAGCACTAGACCATTTCCCAAAGTGCAACATCCAATCATATCTTAAACACTTCCAGGGACAGTGATTCCACCTACGCAGGACATTTCAATGCCTGACAATACTTACAGTAAAGAAATTCCTCCTAATATCCAGCCAGAACCTCCCCTGGCACAACTTGAGGTCATTTCCTTTTGTTCGATTGCTTGTTACTAGGGAGAACAGAACGACCGCCACCTCGCTACATCTTCCTTTCAGGTAGTTTTAGAGGGCGATAAGGTGTCCCCTGAGCCTTCTTTTCTCCAGGCTAAACAGCCCCAGATCCCTCAACTGTTCCTCATAATGAGATGAGCTCCAAATCCTTTACTAGCTTGGTAGCCCATATCTATATCCAATCCAGCACCTCAATGTCATACAATCATAAAATCATAGAATGATAAGGGTTGGAAGGAACCTTTAGAGATCATCTAGTCCAACCCCTCCTGCAGAAGCAGGTCCACCTCGATCAGATGGCACAGGCACGCGTCCAGACGGGTCTTGACCTCCAAGGAAGGAGACTCCACAACCTCCCTGGGCAAACCTGTTCCAGTGCTCCGTCACTCTCACAGTAAAATAGTTTTATCTTACGTTTAAATGGAACTTTTTGTGTTCCAACTTCATCCCATTACCTCTTGTCCTGTTGCTAGATATAATATAAAAAAGGGATGTCCCAACCTCTTGACATCTACCATTTCTACTTATAAATATGGAGGAAGTGGTGCTTGAAGAAAAATCAGCTCTCTTGGGCACTTCTGCCATCTAGGATCTTATCCCATGAGATCCCTCCAAGAAGGTCTTTGAAGAGGCCAAAGTCAGCTCACTATGATTCAGGGTCATGGTCCTGCTTTGTATCCTGCCTCTTCCACACAGGATCTTCAACTCTACCAGCTCATGGTCACTGCAGCCGAGGTTTCCTCCAGCCTTCAGCCTCCAGCCTCCAGCCTTCACATCCGTAATCCCTTATTTGTCAGCACAAGGTCCAGCAGCACACCCCTCTTCGTTGGCTCCTCAGTCACCTGTGACAGGAAGTTGTCGTCAACAATGTTATAGATTGCTGTGATAAAGTTCACTAGCCAATTTAAGTGACTCATGGATCAAATTTATTAAGCAAGCGGCAAATAAGCAAAACAGTGCTGGGTGGCCGGGAGACTCTGCTCCACCAACGGCGTGCAACCCTCCCCCCATATCACAGTCCTTATCGGTCAGGTGCATCACTCCCTGGTGTACTCTGCCCATGTGCCACTCTTGTTACTAGGGGGTCTTCTTCTGCCTCCTGGTGGTCGTAGGGTGGTCGCTGGGATGAAGTCAGTAGTCTTCCTCTAGTGGCCCGCTCATGAACTCTTCTCTTGGCTCTTATCAGCTCATGTGCAACCTATTGTACCTCTTATAAGCACCTTAGCCAACTGCACCTGTTCACATTGTAGAAACTTTACGGTTAAAGTTTTACAAGACTTTTACAATGACTTTAAATGGTTCTTTGCACAACTATTCTTTCATGATTTGATTAACAAACATGATCTTTTCCATTACAGTCCCCCCTTTTCTTTTCCTCATTTCGTTCATCAAATCTCCTAATGACATCTTTAACCATTTCTA
Source organism: Colius striatus (assembly GCF_028858725.1). NCBI lineage: Eukaryota > Metazoa > Chordata > Aves > Coliiformes > Coliidae > Colius > Colius striatus. The sequence goes on from NC_084789.1 coordinate 7,658,958, forward strand.
AAATAGATGTTTCACTTATTTCATCCTCTCCATTGGCTAACTGCTCGTATTGCTTCCTAACCAGCATTAAGTGGGTTGCTTCTAGCCTGGTTTTTACAATCTCAATTACCTTACTGAATACACAAGGCCCAATTGTCAATGCTAATACCAGTAGAATGACGGGCCCAGCTATAGCTGACAATAACGTCGTGAGCCAAGGGGAATAGTTGAACCATGACTTATACCAGGCTTGTTGCTGTTCCCTTTCTCGTTTTCGTTTCTCCAAGCTCTCCCGTCATTTTGTCATCGTGTCTCTCACTATACCGGGATGATCTGCATAAAAACAGCATTCTTCCCCTAGGGCTGCACACAGTCCCTCTTATTGTAAAAATAGCAGATCCAACCCCCGGCAGTTTTGTAAAGCTACTTCTGAAAGCTTGAAATTTCTGGTTCTGCTGCACTAGAGATGTAATCCCGGTCCCTGCTCCTGCTGCCGCAATTGCCATCAAGGTAGCTATAGTTAGGACTGTGAAAGGCTCCGGCTTGTGCCAGTACATCTTGGTATTCCAATGATTATAGACAAACTCTTCAGGGTGATGTAAAATGCATGGAACAATGGTTACCTGAATACAATATTCACTGCTGGCATTAAATACCTTTAAAGAGAGGCATGGAGTTACACCAAATTTCAAACAAACCCACTTGGAGCTGTTCAAAGGACTGATTGGCTCACTCCGATTGCCTCATAAAATGGGGGGTTCATGCTATAACATAGCCAGCAGCGCTCCGTAACATTTGGACTAGGATAGTTAACCACTCCATCAGCCAGATAACAACATACCATCCCCGGATAATGGGTGGGGCCTTTATCAAATAAAATGGTACTTTCCTTTTTAGTTTTTTCACCTCACATTCTTTTAGGTGCAACACTTTTGCCCTTCTTAGAGGTAGGCTTGGGATCTTAGGATTCCCAATTTGAGGCTTTGAGAGACTCTATACCCCACTACTAGTACGCCTCTGCCTCCTTCACCTACTCTGTTGCTTAGAGCAGTGAGGTTTATGATCTTCTCGGCAGCAGTCGTAATCTTCAGGGGTATTCTCTGTCTCCTTATAGGCCTCTTTCCTTTTGCCTTTTCCTCCAGCACCCACGGGGTGCCTGAAACACTGGCTTTCACATCCAGGTCTCGGTTCTACGTGCCTTCTGCGTATAAAGCACCCTTTTATAAACTTAAATTACAATCCCCACTCAACTCAGATTGTTTTATACTTCTAAGCTATTTCTATTCCATGATCTGTTACTTTAAAATAGGCATTACAGCCCCACCGATTATCTTACACCTTTCTGATGATCACAATTTAAACATTAAACTCTAATATTTTACAAAAAGGAAATCACTCCACTCTGCTCCTCAGTTAACATGTCACTTTTATGCAACTTAAGTTTCAGTACTCCTGGGACCTCTGCAGCTTCCCACTGATCCCAGGAAATTGGTCCTTAAATAAGACAAGAAAAAGACCCTCCCATTGGGGGGTTAAAGATTCTTTCCAGGTTTTTATCAAGACTTTGTCCCCAGGATTAACCGTGTGGATAGCAATATCTAAGGGTGGTCTCTGTACCACCATTCCCTTTTCCTTAATTCATTCCGTCTTTTCAACATTTCAATAATATATTTCTGCAAATATCCTTCTTCTATCCTAGGGTGTTCCTGAGGGATCTCTAAATCATAAGGCATCCCATATAACATTTCAAACGGAGAAGCCCTTGTGTCTGTCCTTGGTTGCATCCTTATGTTTAACAAAGCTAAGTGTAAACATTTAATCCAGGACATTTTTGTTTCTAACATTAATTTTGTCAGCTGTTTCTTAATTTCTCCATTCATTCTCACCACTCTTCCGGAACTTTGGGGATGCCGCGGGGTATGGTATTCCCATTTGGTTCCCATTGGAGCCAATGCCTCAGGGTATCATTTGGCTCCCCATACTGGTGGTTTCTATTTCTAATTTCAGAGAGTGGATTAATATACCTTCATATTTTAAGAGCCTAGCATCAGTTATCCATTTTTCTGCCTTTTGTTGTAATACCTCCCCCGAATGTTATGGGGAGAAAACACCTTGAACTCCCCTCCAAAGGTAACAAATAAAAGGTTTTCTAACATCAAGCAGGCTAAGCACAGGAGCATTAATCAAATCCACTTTTAAATTCTCAAAGTCTCTTTCCTCTTCAGGCCATTTAACTAATCCATCTCGAGTTAATTTCTGGTACAAAAATTTTACCTTCTTACTAAAATTTTCAAACCATTGTCTGCAATATCCCAACAGACCTAAAAGCTGTCTAACTTGTCTCTTACTTTTTTGAGCTTGTAGGGACAGTATCCCATTTACTCGATCTGGATCAAGTTTCTTACTTCCCTTTATAAGCCAGTGTCCCTAATATTTTACCTTTTCTTCAGTAAGCAGTAATTTAGATTTAGACACTTTCAACCCTTGTAAACTCGGGAAATTAAGCAATTTAATACTTTCCTGTCTAACAGCTTAAAATAATTTCTTTGCCTAACTCATAATTTGTCAAGATCTGTTCTAGTGCTTGTCCAAAAAGATTGGGGGACTCTGTAAATCCCTGTGGTAATACAGTCCATCTCAACTGTTGTTTTCTATGGGTGTCAGGATCTTCCCATTCAAAAGCAAAATAATCCCTGCACTCCTCTTTCAGGGGACATGCCCAAAAGGCATCCTTAAGGTCTATCACACTATACCACTGGTACTCTGGACTCAATTGACTCAATAAGGTGTGCGGGTTAGCTACCACAGGGAACCTAGTAATAGTTCTCTTGTTTATCTCCCGGAAGTCATGTACTAATCTTTAAGTCCCATCAGATTTCTTTACTGGCAATATGGGAGTATTGTAAGGGGACATACAGGGCTCAAGTAGTCCCTTAGATATTAGTCTTTCCATTTCTGGTTTTAATCCTTGTCTACCTTCTTGTGACAAGGGGTACTGCTTTGCCCTTACCAGCATCCCTGGGTTTTTCCTAAGTCTATAATTAAGTCTCTCCCTAATAAATTATAATCAACCTCCTGAACTAACAAAAAGGATCCTACAACATATTTTTGTTCAGATTCTATCAGTACCTCCTTCACAAGAGGTACTTTAAATGGTTCCCCTTTTGCCCCTACTACTTGTATTTTCTCTGAAGATATCTTACACCCCTGGGGCAATCACTGGATTGTAGATGTCTCAGCCCCAGAGTCCCCTAAAAATTCTACTTCCTGACGCTGAGGACCTAACTTCAGTTTTATCAAGGGCTCCGTTCCTCCTGTGGTCCTCAGTAAATAGAGCCCCTGACCCCCCTATTCTTCCTTAAACATCTGTTCATACTGGAATCTCCTTCTACAATTCCCTTTTAGGTGTCCCTACTGTTTACAATAAAAACATTCCATCGTCCTTTGATTCATTTTTTCTCTGATGAATGCACCTGTCTCCCAGGCTTTTGTTTCCCTTTCTAGCCCTTTATCTTGCCAATTTTCTAATTTTTCTAGTTTCTTTCGGATATCTACCCATGATTTTGCCACAAACTGGGTCTTTAATAATGCCTGTCCCACTGGAGCTGCTGGATCTACTCCAGAGTACAGTTGGAGGCTTTTACATAATCTCTCAAGCCAATCAGTTGGGGTTTCGTCTTTTCTCTGTCTCTCATTGAATGCTTTGTTAATATTCTGTCCTCGGGGAACAGACTCTCTGATTCCCTGGACAATGATGGCTCGGAGGTCTGCCATATGGGCTCTGTGCTCCGCCATCTGATTATTCCAATTGGGCCTTTGCAAGGGCCATTTCACATCTGCGTCTGGTCCTGTTAAGCTCACTTCAGCCTCTAATACAGATAATTCTTCACATCCCCCTGTCACTCCAGAGATCCAGACAGAATCTGTGCCTCTATACCTTGATGGCATCAATGTACACTGTGCCCCTGTGTCTACTAAGGCTTTATACCTTTGTGGGTTTGATGTGCCAGGCCATCGAACCCACACAGTCCAGTAGATTCGGTCATTCCTTTCCTCCTCCTGGCTGGAGGCAGGGACCCTCTATTTCTGTTCTTCATCAGAGTATTCGCTATCTGATCCTTGCAATTTTAGACCTGAAGTCTCTTCATTGGAATTGAAGCAGGTGATTGCAGTTCTTTTATGTCTTCTTTTGTACTGGCAGCTACTACACTGACAGCCCTGTTGGGTGATCTTTTTCTAACATCTGTCTTCCCCCTTAGTTCATGTACACGAGCTTCCAGCTTAAAAGTGAGTTCACCAACCCTTTTCTTCATATCCTCTCCTTGGCCACACAAAAAGAGCCAGAGTTCATTTTGTGGCGTGCTTGTATGTCTGGGACTTCCTTTTCCCCTGGTCGGGGCAGTGGATGACTGAATTCTTGGGGCAGTTCTGACAGTCAGGCCATTATCCCACACTGGTGAGGAGGTGCAGAGGCTCTCTTCATAGTTTTGCAATCAAGAAGAGATTCTCTCCACTGTTGATATATCCATGTCTGGGTGATACACCATTGCCAAGATATTAGAATATGTAGCTGGGGCACTCTGAATCACTTTTCTCAACATGGCCCATGTACACTGGACATCGTCTGGATCTGTGGAGTCCTCAGCATTATCTAGATCACCATAGATGACTTCCAGCACAGCTAATTCCCTTAGGTACTGGATGCCTTCATCTTACCGTGTCTCACACTCTCTGTCTCTCTGACTCTCAGCACACACTCCCCTCACCTCAGACTCATTCTCTTTCTTCTGGTCTCTCTTCTATCTCAGATGTCGGTCTGTATCTCTGTTGTCTCATCGCCTCCCAGCCCCCCCCCCCCCCCCATCTCTCCATCTCTCTCCCATACTCTCAGTCCCTCTGCCTCTTTCTGTGTATCTTGGTTTCACCCTCTCCCAATCTCTCTGCCTTTCTCTCTATCAGTACACACCTCCCAGTGTCTCTTGGTCTACCCCACTGCTCAGTCACTCTTGTTTTTTCTCTCAGTGCCTCCCTCAACATCTCTCCTTTGTTTAGTCTCTCTCCCACATTATCTCTCCCCATCTCACTCTCTTGGTGTTACTCCCTCTCCTTCTCTGAAGTTCTCTGCTCATCCTCAGTCTCAGGACACGCCCCTCCCCCCCCCCCCCCCCCCCCTTCTCTTACTCTCTCTCACATGCTTTCAGTCTCGCTCATACTCTCTTTGAGTGTTGCCTGGGTCTGTCTTGGTGCCTTCCCCCCGCCCCCTTTCTCTCTCTTCTCTCTCTCTGTCTCTGTCTCTCCACCCCCCATGTGCTCGGCATCTCTGTTTCTCTTGATCACTCTCTGTCTCCATCTGTGTGTATGTGTGACACTCAGCCCTCTCCTTTGCCCCACCCCTAGCCCTCCCTCAGACTTGCCCCCTCCCTCTCCCATTCACAATCACATATGCTCTCAATCTCCCCCTTCTTAGTGGGGCTTAGCTCGTCCTTCTTCTCTATGGTATCCCACCTATCTCTCTCCCCATTGTCTCCATTTCCCCCCCACCTCCCTACACTTTTTTTGGTCTTGAGAACTTTCTTTGCCTCCCTGCTTCTCTCTCTCTCTCTCTTCTTTCTCTCCCTTCCTCCTCTCCTTTCCTCCTCCCCTCTCCCCTCCCCCACCTCTTTTCTTCTTCTATCTCTCTTCCCACCCCTCTTTTCTTCTTTTTTTCCTCTAACTTTCTCCTTCCTTTCCCCTTATCTCTTTTCACTCTGATCCTCTCTCTCTCCTTGGCTATTTAATCCCACAGTTTTGCTGTTATCCTTCTCTCCTTCTTCATAGTTCTCCATATCTGTCTCATTGCTCTCTCTGCCTACCTTTCCTCCTCTGTTTCTCTCATCTCTTTTTCTCTCACTTTCTCTTTTCATCTTCTGTATCTCTCTTGTCCTCCCCATCTCCCTCCCTGTCTCCTTCCTTCTATTCTCTCCCTGCCCCCCTTCCCCTCCTTTTTACTTTTACTTTCTCTCATTTCTCTCACTTCTCTCTCTCTCCTTCTCTATCTTTCCCTCTCACATCTTCCTTACCTATCTGTCCAATATTGCAATATTTTTGAACTGTTCTACCAACTGTCTGTAAATATGAAAGAAATGGAGAGGCAAACATATGAAAATGAATATGCTTAATTTAGAGGCATTCATGTCTATCTAAAAAAGCAATGTGCATTTATAGCCATAAAATATTTAAACCAAAATTATAAAACAGTCTGATAGCTGAGTTCTGATTTTCAATTCTGTTTTTCTATAAATTAACTAACTCCATGTTGACTTTTCGATTTTCAGTGATTGAGTAAACAGGATAATAATTTTCCTACAGAAGTCAAAGAGATGGATACTGTCAAAGAAGATGATGTCTCATTTGAAAATCGCAGCAGCAAAGTACGAGGAATGTTATTATTTCTAAACTAAAGAACTTTAATACTGTGCATTTTGACTTGCAATTGTGTTTTTAAATACATACAAGCTACAGTTGATAGCATTGTGACTGTCTCAGGAATGGTTTAAAATTTGAAGTTTCATGTGTATTCAAATATATTTATGCTGCTCATTGAAGCTAATGGGAATTAGAGAGCAAACTTTAATGTAAATATATTTGCTAACAGAAAGCATCTTGATTTTTTTTTTTTTTTTTTTTTTTTTTGCCTAAGTCACATATCAGAAGCTTCACTTATGTAATTTCCCTTTGTGGTAGTTTGAGCCTGGCTGGATGCCAGGTGCCCACCACACCGCTCTATCCCCCACCTCCTCAGCAAGCCAGGGAAGGGGAGAAAATAAGATGGGAGTCTTGTGGGTTGAGGTAAAAGCAGTTTAATAAAGAAGCAGCAAAGCTGCGTGCGCGGGAAGCAAAGCAAAAGCAGATAAAGCTGTTACTCTCTACTTCCCATCAGCAGCGATGTCCGGCCACCTCCCGAGAAGCAGGGCTTCAGTACGTGTAGCGGTTGCTTTTGGAAGGCCAGAAATGAATCTTGCCTCCCCTTCCTGCTGCTCTCCCCCAGTTTATATTACTGAGCTGACATCATATGGTATGGAATATCTCCTTGGTCAGCCTGGGTCAGCTGTCCTGGCCATGGTCCCTCCCAAGATCGTGCCCACCCACAGCTATTGGTGAAGGTGGGGGAAGGAATGCTGGAGAGACAGCCCTGATGCTGTGCGAGCAGTACTCATAATATTGATATCAACAGTAAGCACAGCACTGCAAGAGCTGCTGTAGAAAATCACTACCATCCCAGACCCACTACACCCTGATAAATTCTTGACCATTTAAACTATATCTTAAGTTTGCTAAGAACCTTTATTTTTTATTTTCTTCACAGACTGTGATGAAAACCAATGACATTCCTAAAGTTGTTAGAAGAGGAAAGAAGAGAAAGGTAATAAAATATTTAACTAACTTGTTAGAATCAGAATTGGAAGATATTTTCTGATAGGATAGTCCAATTTCTTTAATAATAGATTGTGTCAGTTTATAATGCTTTTCATAGAATCATAGAATGGTAGGAGTTGGAAGGGACCTTTAGAGATCATCTAAAGCCAGCAGAAGCTGGTTCACCTAGATCAGGTCGCATAGTAACATGCCCAGCTCAATTTTGAAAACCTCCAAAAAAGGAGATCCCACAACCCCTCTGGGCAGCCTGTTCCACTGCTCCGTCACCCTCACAGTAAAATAGTTCTTTCTTATATTTAAGTGGAACTTTTTGTTTTCCAGTTTCATCCCATTACCCCTTGTCCATTTGCTAGATACTATAGAAAAAAGGGATGTCCCAACCTCCTGACACCCACCCTTTAGATATTTGAAAATATTAATAAGCCCCTGCAGTCTCCTCTTTTCTAGACTAAACAGCCCTATTTCCTGCACCCTTTCCTTGTATGAAAGATGTTCCAGTCCCCTGATCATCTTCGTGGCCCTGCGTTGAACTCTCTCCAGTTCTCTGTCCCTCTTGTGCTGAGGAGCCCAGAACTGGACACAGTACTCCAGATGAGGCCTCACCAGGGCAGAGTAGAGAGGGAGAAGAACCTCCCTTGACCTGCTGGCCACACTCTTCTTGATGCATCCCAGGATGCCATTGGCCTTCCTGGCCACGAAGGGCACATTGCTGGCTCATGTTTAGCTTATTATCAATCAGGACTCCCAGGTCTCTCTCTGCAGAGCTGCTCTTCAGCAGTTCCACCCCCAGCCTGTACTGGTGCATGGGGTTGTTCCTTCCCAGATGCAGGACTCTGCACTTGTCCTTGTTGAACCTCATGAGGTTCCTCTCTGCCCAACTCTCAAGCCAGTCGAGATCCTGCTGAATGGCAGCACAGCCTCTGGGGAATCAGCCAGTCCTCCCAGTTTGGTGTCATCAGAGAACTTGCTGAGGGTACACTCTGTCCCCTCATCCAGGTTGATGAAGATGTTGAAGAAGACTGGCCCCAGAACCGATCCCTGTGGAACTCCACTGGCCACAGGCCTCCAACTTGATTCTGTGCCATTGATCACCAACCTCTGGGCTCTGTCATTCAGTCAGTTCTCGATCCACCTCACTGTCCACTCATCCAAGCCACACTGCTTGAGCTTTCTGATGAGGATTTTCTGGGAGACAGTGTCAAAAGCCTTGCTGAAGTCAAGGTAGATGACATCCACTGCTCTCTCCTCATCTATCCAGCCGGTCATGCACTCATAGAAGACTATCAGGTTAGTCAAACAGGATTTACCCTTGGTGAATCCATGTTGACTCCCCCTGATAACCACCTTTTCCTTCATATGTTTAGTGATAGTATTCAAGATGAGTTGTTCCATCACCTTTCCATGGATGGAGGTGAGGTTGACTGGCCTGTACTTTCCTGGGTCGTCCTTCCTGCCCTTTTTGAAGACTGGCATGACATTGGTCTTTCTCCAGTCCTCAGGCACCTCGCCTGCCCTCCATGATTGTTCAGAAATGATGGAGAGAGGCTTAGCAATCACATCAGCCAGCTCCGTCAGCACTCTAGGATGCATCCCATCAGGACCCATTGACTTATGATCCTTAAGCTTGGCCAACAAGTCTTTAACCTGTTCCTCTTCCATCCAGGGAAAGTCCTCTGCTGTCCTGGCCATCCTATTATCCTTGCTGGACTGGGCTTCCTGAGGGCTGTCTTTGGCCGTAAAGACTGAAGAAAAGAAGGCATTTGGTACTTCAGCCTTCTCTGCATCCTCAGACACCAGGGCACCCTCTGTGTTTAGTAGTGGGCACACATTCCGCCTCGCCATCCTTCTGCTGCTGATGTACTTGAAAAATGCCTTATTACTGTCTTTAACTTCCCTGGCTAAATTTAATTCTAGAAGGACTTTAGTCTTCCTAGTTGTACCCCTGCATGCCCTGGCAATGTTCCTATACTCTTCCCAAGAAGCCAGCCCCTGTTTCCACCTCTCATAGATGTCTGCTTTCTGCCTGAGTTGTCCTAGTAGATCCTTGCTTATGCTTAAAGAATATGCTTAAAGAATATTCCCAATACAAGGAATCGGGCAGAATTGGGCACAATCAGGAAAGGAAATGCTCCAGGAGATGGGTGGCAAATCGATTTTTTTGAACTCCCATGAAAAGGGGGTTATGGGTACCTTTTGGTATTGACAGATTCCTTTTCTGGATGGCCAGAAGCTTTCCCTTGCAGAACGAACAAAGCAAGAGAAGTAATTAAGGTATTACTAAATGAAATAATACCCTGATTTGGGATATCTACAGTTATTTCATCAGATAGGAGACCCCACTTTTGTGCACAAGTGTAGTAGGCATCCGGAAGATCTTGGGTTGTAACGCGAGAGGTGGAGGGTACAGAAGAGATGGGCACGGAGTAGAGGGAGAGGAGGTGCTGGTGCTAGCAACCCCTTGTTTACACCATGTGCCTTTATCTGCTAGCATGGTCATGGCATATCCGGCCTTATGGGTACCTTGCTGGACAAAACTGCTACCCATCTGTGAACCAAGAGTCCTGAGCACCTTCCAAAGGTTCTTCTTTCAAGTCTGGCCTGCTGGAATACACAGATTCCATAGTCTCTAAGTAGTCACGGGTCAATGGTTCGGTGGTTGTTTCACTGGGAAAAGAAGCTGAATTCACAATGTTAGTTACTTCAATTACAACGTCATCAGACTCCACAAGGGTAGCTTGATATTTCAGAAACTTGGATGCAGAAAGCCAGTGGCCTCCTTTTTGCTCCAAAACAGCAGATACAGTGTGAGAGACCATCACTGTCATCTTTTGGCCCAGAGTGAATTTCCGAGCTTCGGAAGAGAAAAGGAACAGAGGGCCTGATGGAAATCTCCAAGGACAGGGAGGGCTCGCTCCCCACTTACGGTCCTAGGCAAAGCAGACAAGACTACTCTACTTGAGGAAGAAAACAAAAAAACAAACAAAACAAAACAAATAAATCAATGTAATCTGCCATCAACCAAAAACATAACAAACAGAAAACAACACAGAGTGGGACAATGGTGAAGAGCACAACCAGCCCTTTTAGATCATATTCCCCCCCACCTCTCCCCTCTTTCCAGGTTCAGACACCTGATCCGGGTATCTTTACCTTCTCCCCTCCTCAGCGGTGCAGGGGAACAGGGAGTGGGGGTTGCAGTCAGTCCTTTGCAAATGGCTCCTGACATTTGTTTCACCTCTGGGGAAAAGGACTCCTCAACAGTCCTTCCTGCTCTAGCACACACCTGGGCAGTCCTGCACTGACCTCTCTGACGTGCATTCGTCCTGAGGGCTGCAGCTCCTCACTGCCTCCCATGTGGATCTCCTCTGCAGCCAGCCCTTGGTCCAGCTCAGCCTGCTCCAGGGCCACCTCCCCACAGTCTCTTGCCCCTCCAGGCATGGTCACCCCTTCTGACATGGGGTCCTCCCAGAGCTGCTGGCGCGTTTCAGTTCCGCCATTGCCCTCCATGGGCTGCAGGAGGGTCTCTGGTCTGGCACACCTCCTCCCCTTGTCCTTTACTGACTGTAGGATCCTCATGAGCACCTCCATCTTCTGCTGCAGTTCACTCCTTCTTAAATAGTGACCGCAGAGGCTCCAGATTGGCCCATCCAGGGTGAAAGGTGGGTCCAGCTCAGAGTCAGGGGAAATTTCAAGAACTCCTTACAAGGGTCAACGCTGCAGCCCCCTCCCCCTGTTAGCAAGCAAAAAGCGACTACACACAAACCCAACACATATGCCTACAACTGCCTTTTGCAGCCAATTCTTGTTGCAGTCTGACTGAAGCTCTAGGCACGATCCTCACTCACCAGCCAAAAAAACATCTTTACCAACAAGCTATTCTCTTGACTGTGTGAGGACCTGCAGACACTGCCCATGTCAACACAATATGCACAGCCAAATTCTCCTACCTGTCTTCATTTCCCTTGTGCAGCCCATTCTTGTCACAAGTAAAAAGTCTTGTAGTCAAAACTCTTGTAACACAAGAATGGGCTGCAAACAGCAAGTGTAGTTGATGAGAGAACTTGGCTGTGAGCACTTGGTCTGGGCAGTTAGCTGCATGTCTTTGCAAGGGTATACCCCTTTGTACATCTGTATTGGGTTTGGGTGGCAAGGTTTTGGTAGCAGGTGGAGCTGCCTCTTGTTGGAAGGACCCCACACTGGAGCAGGGGAAGTGTGAGGAGTCCTCCTCCTGAAGAGTAAGGAGCATCAGAAACAATCTGTGATGAACTGACCGTAACCCCCATTCCCTGTCCCCTTATGCCTCTGGCAGGGAGGAGGTAGAGACCTGGGAAGAAGGGAGGAGTGTGGGGAAGGTATTTTAAGATTTAGGTTTTATTTCTCATTGCCCTTCTCTGTTTTGATTGGTAATAAATCAAACTTATTTCCCCAAGTCAAGTCTGTTTTACCTGGGACAGTAATTGCTGAATGATCTCCCTGTCCTTATCTTGACCCATGAGCCTTTTGTTATATTTTCTTTCCCCTGTCCAGTCGAGGATGGGGAGTGATAGAGTGGTTTTGGAAGGCACCTGGCATCCAGCCAGAGTCAACCCATCATGACATCTTTGTCCACTACATATACTTGTAGTCTTGTTAGTACCAAAAGTATCAAAAGTACCAAAAGTAGTTCTAGCTCATACCACTGATATGGGAATGGATGCAATTAGTCCAGTTTTATATCAATAAGGTCAGGCTCAGACTTGTAATGGAAAAGGTCATGTTCGTTAATCAAATCATGAAAGAATAGTTGTGCAAAGAACCATTTAAAGTCATTGTAAAAGTCTTTAGAACTTTAACCATAAAGTTTCTACAATGTGAACAGGTGCAGTTGGCTAAGGTGCTTATAGGAGGTACAATAGGTTGCGCATGAGCTGATAAGAGCCAAGAGAAGAGTTCATGAGCGGGCCACTAGAGGAAGACTACTGACTTCATCCCAGCGACCACCCTACGACCACCAGGAGGCAGAAGAAGACCCCCTAGTAACAAGAGTGGCACATGGGCAGAGTACACCAGGGAGCGATGCACCTGACCAATAAGGACTGTATAAAAGGACTCCGCTACGATGGGGGGGGGGGGGGGGGTCGTGAGCCGTTGGTGGAGCAGAGTCTCCTGGCCGCCCAGCGTTGTTTTGCTTATTTGCCACTTGCTTAATAAATTTGATCTATGAGTCACTTAAATTGGCTTGTGAACTTTATCACAGCAACTTATAACAGACTTAAAAACCATAATTTTTTTAAAATCTTAATTTTAAAGAACTTATGAGAAAAGCTTTGAAATGTCTTTTTCACTGGAGCAGAGCTGCACATGCCTGACAGAAAAAATAATCTTGGGCCTGGAAGCCATTTTGAGGCCAAAGAACCAGAAAGCTCGAGCGTTTAAAAAGTTCAAGAATGAGATCTCTCTTTCAGAGTGTCATCTGAGAGGGTTTTGTCCCTTTGGGAAGTTAAAAAAGCCAAAACACCCACAGAATCTTTTGGCTCTTCAGTGTCCCAGGTTGGAGGCTGGATTTTTAATAAAGAATTATTTAAATAAGGTATTATTATTTAAATAAGATATTATTTAAAGTTGTTATTTATCTGGGATATTTTTTAAGAGAGAAGTAATTATCATAAGGACATACAAATCTGCATCTTTGTCTTTCTGGTATTCAGTATGCTAATAATTCATGACATACCCTGCTAAAGCCATGGTTGTACCTTCCTACTCATTTCTTCTGCCAGTGGTAATGCAAGCAAGTTCAATCAAAAATGGCTTAAACTTTAAATTAGACTTTACCCCACTTTATTCTAGATCAGCTCCCCAATCTGGCTTGCTTTGTGGCTACATGAGCATTAATTCTTGCACAAGAAGTGCAAATAGCTGGGACAGCTGCTTTCAGAAGGTGGCTAGATTTATGCGAGATCAATGTGACTACATAAGCATAGCGTCATGAAAAGGAACAGTATTTCAAGTGTTTGATTCAGTAGTATGAACACGTTACAGAAATGTTGGGAGGGTCAAAAGAGATTATTTTGTTACTGGTTTAAACAACTATTCTTTAACATTTCTTATTTACACTAAACCAGGAAAAGATGGGAGCTCCCTACTTTGCATCAAGTTCAATCACAGAATTGTGAGTGGCAAAATGGCTTCTGGGAAAACAGAAGTTACTACAACCCTTTCAAATTCGGGATGGGAGTGGTGCACACAGGGGAAGGTAAAAGCACTATAAACTGACACAATCTATTATTAAAGAAATTGAACTATTCTATAAGAAAATATCTTCTAATCCTGATTCTAACAAGTTAGTTAAATATTTTATTACCTTTCTCTTCCTTCCTCTTCTAACAACTTTAGGAATGCACATGTCATTTGTTTTCATCACAGCTTGTGAAGAAAATAACAAATAAAGGTTCTTAGCAAACTTAAGATATAGTTTAAATGATCAAGAATTTATCAGGGTGTCGTGGTTTGGCCCAGCTAGCACAGCAGCACCACGGCAGTCTCTCACTCGGTGCCCCCATTCACCCCCACCCTCGTTAGGATGGCAGAGGCCCCAGCGAAATGGGAGTAAAAAAAAGATAAGCAAGGTTGTTGTGGATTGAGACAAGGGCAGGGAGGGCTCACTGCCAATTATGGTTCTGGGCAAAACAGACTCTAGTACTCGACTTAGAGAGGAAAGTAGGAAAGTTTATTCTACAAGAAACAGAACAGAATAAAAGCAAAAAAAAAAAAAGGGGAGTAGGATGATGAGAAAATTACAACCAGCACTTTAAGATCTCCCTCCCCCATCCCTCCTTTCTTCCCGGGCCCAGCTCACTGCTCCCGATATCTCTACCTCCTTCCGCCACAACGGCTCAGGGGGACAGGGAATGGGGAATGTGGTCAGTCTCTCACAGATGGGCTCTGCCGCTTCTGTCTTCTCAGATGAGGACGACTCCTGGCATTCTTCCCCTGCTCCAACACGGGGTTCCTCCCCCGGGACACAGTCCTTAACAAACTTCTCTGGTGTGGGTTGTTCCCAGCAGCTGCGGCTTCTGCCGATACAGGTTCCCTCACACGGGACACAGTCCTTGGTGAATATCTCTGGCTTGGATTCTTCACTGCGGTTGCAGTTTCTGCATTTGCAGGGTCCCTCTCTCGGGACAAGGCCTGCTCCGGCCATAGTGATAAAGGGCCCCTCCTTCGGAACACGGCCTCCTCCGGCCATAGTCACTGTCCCTGGCTCGGGGCCTTTAATGAAGTGAATCGCTGCCCCCGGTCCGGGGTCAGCTTTAGCAAAATAAGTCTCTGCCCCTGATGTGGGCTCATTATCAAAATGAGTCTCTACCGCTGATGCGGGGTCTTTAAAGAAATGAAAATAAATTTCAGCTTCACCAGTTCTCTCCATAGAATGCAGGGGAGTCTCTGTTCCAGCACACCTCCTCCTCTCTTTCATCACTGACCTTGCAGTCCGCATGGTTGTTTCTCTCACCGTTCCTACTCCTTGCACCACCACCAGCCAGAAGAAGGAAGAAGGGGCAGAAGAAAGAAAGAAGATGGAGGAAGAAACCTCCCCTTCTGGCTTCTTCTCAAAAAAGTGATCGTGGAGGCGTCTAATTGGCTCAGCCCCAGAAGTGGGTCTGGCTCTGAGCTGGGGAGAGTTGCGAGCAACTTCTTACAGGAGCCATCTTTACAGCCCCTTCCCCCTTACCAGAAAAGGCTATCATGTCAAACCATGTGTGGTAGTTTGAGCCTGGCTGGATGCCAGGTGCCCACCACACCGCTTTATCCCCCACCTCCTCAGCAAGCCAGGGAAGGGGAGAAAATAAGATGGGAGTCTCGTGGGTTGAGATAAAAGCAGTTTAATAAATAAGCAGCAAAGCCGCGCGCACGGGAAGCAAA
The DNA here is from genome assembly GCF_028858725.1 of Colius striatus. Taxonomy (NCBI): domain Eukaryota; kingdom Metazoa; phylum Chordata; class Aves; order Coliiformes; family Coliidae; genus Colius; species Colius striatus. The sequence goes on from NC_084789.1 coordinate 7,674,252, forward strand.
GCAGAAGCAGATAAGCTGTTACTCTCTACTTCCCATCAGCAGCGATGTCCGGCCACCTCCCGAGAAGCAGGGCTTCAGTACGCATAGCGGTTGCTTTGGGAAGGCCAGAAATGAATCTCGCCTCCCCTTCCTGCTCCTCTCCCCCAGTTTATATTACTGAGCTGACGTCATATGGTATGGAATATCTCCTTGGTCAGCCTGGATCAGCTGTCCTAGCCATAGTCCCTCCCAAGATCATGCCCACTCACAGCTATTGGTGAAGGTGGGGGAAGGAATGCTGGAGGGACAGCCCTGATGTTGTGCAAGCGGTAGTCATAATATTGATATCAACAGTAAGCACAACACTGCAAGAGCTGCTGTGGAAAATCACTATCGTCCCAGACCCACTACAGTCTCCACCCCTTATTCCATACCATTTACGTCATGCTCAGACAAACCATCTTAACAATCCATATATATTCTTATATACTCTCATTAACCAGTACCCCCACTCTTCAACAGACAAACATCATTCTTATATTCCCTCTTGCACCTTGCATCAAACAAACAAACAACATTCTTATATCTTTCATCCTCTGTAGATGTTCACTGGAGCAGGTCATAACTTCTGTCTCATCCATCAAGATGGATATCCAGGCCAGGGGAAACAGTATGTTCAGTGTTGGGCACCAGCATCGGCTTGGTTTGTCCACTTGTCCGGTTTTTCTTGCAAAGTTCATCTACAACAGATAACTCACATAACAGGTTATTTTTCCCCCAAGGTTAAGTCTCCTTGAGGTACACATCGAGTTTCCCCATCCTTTCTCATCACCCACCAAGTACACCCAGGCCCTTGAGCAAAGACAATCCCACGAATGGGTTTGCCTTTTCCCATGGGAGGTGCAACCCATACTGCCTTCCCCAGCCATTTCCCTGGGTGCACTACGGGGACCTTGTCTCCTCCCACAGTATGTAGTGGTTTTGTTTGGGCAGGACCAGGACGGTTAGTTGAACCTCTGCTATTGACCAGCCAAGTGGCTTCTGCTAAATTTTTATCCCACTGCTTCCATGCCCCATTGCCCAGTGCTCTCAACATGGTCTTTAGTAACCCATTATATCTCTCAATCTTTCCAGAGGCTTGTGGGTGATAGGGGATGTGGTATATCCACTCAATGCCATGTTTCTTTGCCCAGGAGTTTATGAGATTATTTTGAAAATGAGTTCCATTATCTGATTCAATTCTTTCTGGAGTGCCGTGTCGCCACAAAACTTGCCTTTCAAGACCCAAGACAGTATTTCGGGCAGTGGCGTGGTTTACAGAGTATGTTTCCAACCAACCAGTAGTTGCTTCCACCATGGTGAGTATATACCGCTTGCCTTGATGTGTTCGTGGTAGTGGTCCAACATAGTCAATTTGCCAGGCCTCACCATACTGAAAACCCAGCCATCGGCCTCTGTTCCAGGGAGACTTGATTCGTGTGGCTCGCTTGATTGCGGCACACGTTTCACATTCATGGGTGACCTGTGTGATGGCTTCCATGGTCAAGTCCACCCCTCGATCACGAGCCCATCTATATGTTGCATCTCTTCCCAGATGTCCTGATGTTTCATGGGCCCATCGAGCTATAAATAGCTCACCTTTACGCTCCCAGTCTAGATCTACCTGAGCTAGTTCAATTTTAGCAGCTTTATCTACCTGTTGGTTATTCCATTGTTCTTCATTGGCACGGCTTTTTGGCACATGAGCATCTACATGACGTACTTTCAGAGTCATATTTTCCACCCGAGCAGCAATGTCTTGCCATAATGCAGCAGCCCAGATGGGTTTACCCTTGCGCTGCCAGTTGGTCTTCTTCCATTGCTGTAGCCATCCCCATAGAGCATTAGCCACCATCCAGGAGTCAGTGTAAAGATAGAGTACTGGCCACTTCTCTTGTTCTGCAATCTTTAGAGCTAGTTGGATAGCCTTCACTTCAGCAAACTGACTTGACTCACCTTCTCCTTCAGTGGCCTCAACAACTCGTCGTGTGGGACTCCACACAGCAGCTTTCCACTTACGATGATTTCCTACCACGCGGCAGGATCCATCAGTAAACAAAGCATAATGCCTCTCATCTTCTGATAGTTCATTATATGGTGGTGCCTCTTGGGCACGAGCTACTTCCTCAGGCAATGCTCCAAAATCTCTGCCTTCTGGCCAGTCCATGATTTCTTCCAGGATTCCTGGGCGATTAGATTTCCCCAGCCGAGATCGTTGTGTAATCAACGCCATCCACTTACTCCATGTAGCGCTGGTTGCATGATGTATAGAAGGGGTTTTCCCTTTGAACATCCAGTGTAACACAGGCAGACGTGGTGCCAAGAGGAGATGAGCTTCTGTGCCAATGACTTCTGAAGCAGCTCGAAGTCCCTCATATGCTGCTAGTATTTCTTTTTCATTTGGGGTGTAGTGGGCTTCCGATCCTCGATATCCTCGGCTCCAAAACCCTAATGGTCGACCTCGGGTTTCTCCAGATGTTTTCTGCCAGAGGCTCCAGGTGAGACCATGCTCTCCAGTGGCAGTGTAGAGGATATTCTGCACATCTGGTCCTGTACGGATGGGCCCAAGGGCGACTGCACGAGCTATTTCCTGTTTAATTTGTTGAAAAGCTTGTTGTTGCTCAAGGCCCCACTCAAAACAGTTCTTCTTTCTGGTTACTCTAAAGAGAGGGCTCACAAGCTGACTATAACCTGGGATATGCATCCTCCAGAATCCCACAAGGCCCAGGAAAGCTTGTGTTTCTTTCTTATTAGTCGGTTGAGACATAGTAGCTATTTTATTCACAACATCCATAGGCACATGCCGACGCCCATCTTGCCATTTTATGCCCAAAAACTGTATCTCTTGTGCAGGTCCCTTTACTTTGTTTCTTTTTATAGCAAAACCAGCTTTCAGGAGAATCTGTATTATTCTTTTCCCTTTCTCAAACACTTCTTCTGCCTTGTTGCCCCATACAATTATGTCATCAATGTACTGTAAATGTTCAGGGGCATCACCCGTTTCCAGCACAGTTTGGATTAGACCATGGCAAATAGTAGGACTATGTTTCCACCCCTGGGGCAATCGATTCCAGGTATATTGGACACCTCTCCATGTGAAGGCAAATTGTGGCCTGCACTCTGCTGCCAATGGAATTGAGAAGAATGCATTAGCGATGTCAATCGTAGCATACCACTTGGCTGCTTTTGACTCCAGTTCATACTGGAGCTCTAACATGTCTGGTACAGCAGCACTCAGTGGTGGTGTCACTTCGTTCAGGCCACAATAGTCTACTGTTAACCTCCACCCTCCATCAGATTTTTTCACAGGCCATATGGGACTATTAAATGGGGAATGAGTTTTGCTAATTACTCCTTGAGCCTCCAGTTGATGAATCAATTCACGGATGGGAGTCAGGGAATCTCGGTTCGTGCGATATTGCCTCTGGTGCACTGTCCTGGTAGCAATTGGTACCTGTTGCTCTTGAACTTGCAGCAATCCCACAACAAAAGGATCTTCCGAGAGGCCAGGTAAATTAGAGAGTTGTTTGATTTTCTCTGTATCTACAGTGGCTATACCAAAAGCCCATCGATACCCCTTGGGGTCTTTGAAGTACCCTCTCCTGAGGTAATCTATGCCAAGAATACAAGGGGCCTCTGGACCAGTCACAATGGGGTGTTTTTTCCATTTGTCCCCTGTTAAGCTCACTTCAGCCTCTAATACAGATAATTCTTCACATCCCCCTGTCACTCCAGAGATCCAGACAGAATCTGTGCCTCTATACCTTGATGGCATCAATGTACACTGTGCCCCTGTGTCTACTAAGGCTTTATACCTTTGTGGGTTTGAAGTGCCAGGCCATCGAACCCACACAGTCCAGTAGATTCGGTCATCCCTTTCCTCCTCCTGGCTGAAGGCAGGGACCCTCTATTTCTGTTCTTCATCAGAATATTCGCTATCTGATCCTTGCAATTGCAGACCTGAAATCTCCTCATTGGCATCGAAGGAAGTAGTTGCAGTTCTTCTATGTCTTGGAGATTGTTGATTGTCCTCTTTTGTTTTGGCAGCCACTCTGCTGACAGTCCTCTTGGGTGGTCCTTTTCTAACAGCTGTCTTCCCCCTTAGTTCACGTACACGCGCTTCCAGCTTAAAAGTGGGTTCACCATCCCACTTCCTCATATCCTCTCCTTGGCCACGCAAAAAGAGCCAGAGTTCATTTCGCGGTGTACTCCTGCGTCTGGGACTTCCTTTTCCCCTGGTTGGGGCAGTGGATGACTGAATTCTTGAGGCAGATCTGAAAGTCAGGCCATCATCCCACACTGATGAGGAGGTGCAGAGGCTCTCTTCATAGTTCTGTAACCAAGAAGATACCCTCTCCACTTTCGGTATGTCCATGTCTGGATGATACACCATTGCCAGGATATTAGAATATGTAGCTGGGGCACTCTGGATCACTTTTCTCAACATGGCCCGTGTACACTGGACATCGTCTGGATCTGTGGAGGCCTCGACATTATCCAGATCACCATAGATGACTTCCAACACAGCTAATTCCCTTAGATATTGGATCCCTTCATCAGCTCTAGTCCACTTTCCTCGGGCATTTACAAGGTCTTCCTTGAATGGGTATCTTGCCCGTACACTTGAGAGGAGTCGTTTCCAAAGACTACAAATTGAGGTTTTCTTTCCAATGCCTCTGTCAATTCCCCGGTCCCTAGCAAGAGATCCTAGCTGTTGGGCTTCTCTGCCTTCCAGTTGTTGACTGTCAGCCCCGTTATCCCAACATCGGAGCAGCCAGGCACCAATCCGCTCACCTGGCTGGCGACTGTAATCTTTTCGCATATCTCTAAGTTCTGTTGAGGTCAGGGACCGAGTAGTTTCCATTTCCTTTTCGATTTCTTTCACTCCTTCTCCTGATCTCCTTACCGAAGGACCAGTTTCTTCTTCTAGCCTTTCCTCTTCCTCCTCTTCTGCCCTTACTAATCGATGATATGGACTTGACCTCCTTATCCACTGCTTCTTTTTCACTACTGGGGCAACCACTGTGGTTGTTGTTTGGTTCCCTGTCTCAACCATGGTAGTCTCAGGTATAGTTTGAATTTCCACCTCGGCCATAGTTCTCTGAGAGGGCTGGACTGCGACTGACTCAACTATGTTGGTCTCAGGTACCGTTTGAGTTTCCATTTCAATCATAGTTCTCTGAGAGGGCTGGACTGCGACTGACTCAACTATGTTGGTCTCAGGTACCGTTTGAGTTTCCATTTCAATCATAGTTCTCTGAGAGGGCTGGACTGCGACTGACTCAACTATGTTGGTCTCAGGTACCGTTTGAGTTTCCATTTCAATCATAGTTCTCTGAGAGGACTGGAATGCAGCTCGGTAGGCAGAGGCTAGGCCCCAGTATAGTGCCTGAACCTGATGGGCCTCATTAGGGTAGGTAAGACACCCTTCTATCAGGTAGCGTGTCAGTAAAGCAGGGTTTTTTATCTGTTCAGATGTAAAATCCCAGGTTACAGGAGGTGATAACCGTCCTAGGAATTTGCCTAAATTCATCCACATACCCTGCCACCCAGGGACTGGCCGCTTCAGGGGGCATTTTAACATGTTTCCATCGCAAATTTGTACTCTCTGATACCCAGATGACTCCAGATTCCACAAGATATATAATATACCAACCATGTTAATTAGTAATATTAAAACTCTCGTATAAGGGTGACTAAGGACCTGGGAAGTCTGTGTAACAAAATTGTCTAGATCAGTCCGAGCTGAGAAGAAAGAGGTGCTTTGCCCCATGGCCTCCACAAGATAGCTCCCACAGCACACTAAATTCATCAGTAACAGAATGAGACTTGCTATTATTATTTGGGCCATCATGTTCCCAGACCCTTTCATCCTTTTCACAAAATTATATAGCCAGCTTAGCAAAGCTATTAAGGTTAAAGCACAGCAGATAGTCAATGTTAGTAGCATCGTGTTCCCAAACATTAGAAAGTGTAAGACAAGCTGCATAACAGCAAGGCTCCGTGACCAGCACGGGAACTTTGCACTCATTGTGCTTACTGTAATTGCAATGGAGCTAATGTAAAACTGCTATTATCTCACCCCACGTTGGGCGCCAAAAGGGCTGTGGTAGTTTGAGCCTGGCTGGATGCCAGGTGCCCACCACACCACTTTATCCCCCACCTCCTCAGCAAGCCAGGGAAGGGGAGAAAATAAGATGGGAGTCTCGTGGGTTGAGATAAAAGCAGTTTAATAAATAAGCAGCAAAGCCGCGTGCGCGGGAAGCAAAGCAAAAGCAGATAAGCTGTTACTCTCTACTTCCCATCAGCAGCGATGTCCGGCCACCTCCCGAGAAGCAGGGCTTCAGTACGCGTAGCGGTTGCTTTGGGAAGGCCAGAAATGAATCTCGCCTCCCCTTCCTGCTCCTCTCCCCCAGTTTATATTACTGAGCTGACGTCATATGGTATGGAATATCTCCTTGGTCAGCCTGGGTCAGCTGTCCTGGCCATAGTCCCTCCCAAGATCATGCCCACTCACAGCTATTGGTGAAGGTGGGGGAAGGAATGCTGGAGGGACAGCCCTGATGTTGTGCAAGTGGTAGTCATAATATTGATATCAACAGTAAGCACAACACTGCAAGAGCTGCTGTGGAAAATCACTATCGTCCCAGACCCACTACACCATGACACAGGGAAATCACATAAGTGAAGTATGGGAAGTGTGGGGGAAATGTTTGGGAAGTAAGGGGAAGTGTGAGGAGTCCTCTTCCTGAAGAGTAAGGAGCATCTGAAAAAATCTGTGATGAACTGACCATAACCCACATTCTCTGTCCCCCTATGCCTCTGGCGGGGAGGAGGTAGAGACTTGGACTATCCCATAATGAAAATACCTTACAATACAGATTCTAAGAAGATAGTTAAATATAGTTAGTGTGGTGGGTTGACCTTGTTTTACCACCAGGTGCCCACCAAGCTTTTCTGTTGCTCCCCTCCTCAGCAGGACAGTGGGAGAAAAATGTAAAACGCCCCTCATGGGTCAAGATAAAGACAGTTTAATAAAACAAAAGCAAAGGTTGTGTGTGAAAGCAAAGGAATACAAAGATATTATTCTCCTTTTCCCATCAAGAGGCGATGTCCAGCCACTTCCCAGGAAGAAGGACTTCAGTATGTGTAGTGGTGTAGTGGGTCTGGGATGGTAGTGATTTTCCACAGCAGCTCCTGCAGTGCTGTGCTTACTGTTGATATCAATATTATGACTACTGCTCGCACAGCATCAGGGCTGTCCCTCCAGCATTCCTTCCCCCACCTTCACCAATAGCTGTGGGTGGGCATGATCTTGGGAGGGACCATGGCCAGGACAGCTGACCCAGGCTGACCAAGGAGATATTCCATACCATATGACGTCAGCTCAGTAATATAAACTGGGGGAGAGGAGCAGGAAGGGGAGGCAAGATTCATTTCTGGCCTTCCAAAGCAACCACTACGCGTACTGAAGCCCTGCTTCTTGGGAGGTGGCCGGATATTGCTGCTGATGGGAAGTAGAGAGTAACAGCTTTATCTGCTTTTGCTTTGCTTCCCGCGCACGCAGCTTTGCTGTTTCTTTATTAAACTGCTTTTATCTCAACCCACGAGACTCCCATCTTATTTTCTCCCCTTCCCTGGCTTGCTGAGGAGATGGGGGATAGAGCGGTGTGGTGGGCACCTGGCATCCAGCCATGCTCAAACTACCACAAGTGGTTACTCTGGAAGACAATCATCATAAATAAGAAATACTCTCCCTTTCCCCCTTTATCTTAGCTTTATATGCTGAGCATGACATCATATGATATGGAATATCCCTTTGGTCAGTTTGGGTCAGTTGTCCTGACTATATCCCTTCCCAAGATCTTGTGCACTCCCAGTCTACTACTGCTGAGGGGGGAATGTTGGAGAGAGAGCCTTGATGCTATGTGAATACTGTTTATCAGTACTCAAAACACTGGGGTGTTATCAACACCTTTCTAGCTACCAATACAAAGCACAGCACTATGAGGGCTGCTATAGGGAAAATTAACTCCATCTCAGTCAGACCCAATACAATCTCCACCCCTTATTCCATACCATTTGTGCCATTCTCAGGTCCCACATAATTTCATACATATATATCTTCTAACGATTCTATTGTATTCAACAGATGTTATCTCAGTCACTAATTGGCCAGACCTTAGTCAGCGGTGGGTCCCTCTTAGAATTGACTGGCATTAGTCCTATCAGCTACAGGGGAGGCTTCTGGTAACTCTTTGTTTAAAGAAACCACCCCTGTAGCCCCTCCGCTACCAAAACTTGGCCCAGGCAACACCACTCCAGTACCCCATGCCGTGATATCTCTCTCAGAAAACAAAGGACACCATTAAATTTCTCCTAATAGACTGACTAAATATCAGGATGTTACCCTTTCAGTATCTACCACATTAAATACAAAACCTATGTTACCACTCTCAGAATCCAGTGAATTGCAGCATGATTACAGAATCCCAAAATCACAGAATGGAAGGGATTGGAAGAGACCTCTAGAAATCATGTACTCCAACCTCCTCTACTAAAGCAGGTCCACCTAGAACAGGTCACACAAGAACACGTCCAGGCAAGTTTTGAAAACCACCAGAGAAGGAGACGCCATAATCTCTCTGGGCAGACTGTTCCAGTGCTCCCTCACAGTAAAGACACTTCTCTTCATGTTCAAGTGGAACTTCCTGTGTCCAACTTGTGTCTGTTACCCTTTATCCTGTCACTCGAGACAACAGAAAAAAGTGCCGCCCCATCCTTTTGACATACACCTTTTAAATGCTTGCAAGTATTAATGAGATCCCTCCTCAGTCTTCTCTTCTCTATTCCCAGATCCCACAGCCTTTCCTCATAAGGAATATGCTATAGCCCCCTGATCATCTTGATGGCCCTGTCCAGAAGTTCCCTGTCCATCTTGAGCTGCAGAGCCTAACACTGGACCCAGTTATGCAGATGAGGCCTCATCAGTGAAGAGTAGAGGGGGAGGAGAATCTTCCTCGACATGCTGGACACACTCTTCTAAATGCATCCCAGAATGCCATTGGCCTTCATGGCCATGAGGGCACATTGCTGGCTCATGTTTAGTTTGTTATCAATCAAAACTCCCAGGTCTCTCTGCAGAGCTGCTCTCCAGCAGGTCAATCCCCAGCTTGTATTGGTGCATGGGATTGTTTCTCCTAAGGTGCAGGACTCTGCATTTGCTCTTGTTCAGCCTCATGAGGTTCCTCTCAAACTTGTCAAGATCTTGCTGAATGGCAACACAGCCTTGTGATGAATCTGCCAGTCCTCCCAGTTTCATGCCATCAGGGAACTTGCTGAGGGTACACTCTGTCCCCTCATCCAGGTCATTGACGAAGATGTTGAATAAGACTGGCCCCAGAACTGACTCCTGTAGAACCTCACTGGCCACAAGCCTCCAACTCAGTTCTGTGCTGTTGATCACCACCCTCTGGGCTCTGTCATGCAACCAGTTCTCAATCCACCTCACCTTCCATTCATGCAATCCACACTGCCTGAGCTTTTCTTATGAGGATTTTATGAGGGACTGTGTCAAAGACCTTGCTGAAGTCAAGGTAGATAATATCCACTGCTTTCCGCTCATTCAGCCAGTCAGTTATACCCTCATAGAAGGCTATCAGGTAGTCAAGCAGGATTTCCCCTTGGTGAATCCATGTTGATTTCCACTGATAACCATCTTTTCCTTCATTTATTTAGAGATGACATCCAGGATGAGCTGTTCCATCACCTTACCAGGAATTCAGGTGAGGCTGACAGATCTGTAGTTTCCTAGGTCATCCTTTTTGCCCTTTTTTAAGACTGGAGTGACATTGACCTTCCTCCAGTCCTCAGGCATCTTGCCTATGCTCCATGATTGTTCAAAAATGCTGGGGAGTGGCTTAGCAACCACATCAGTCAGCTCCCTCAGCACTCTAGGATGCATCCCATTAGGACCCATGGATTTGTGTGTATCCAGCTTTCCTAGTAGATCCTTATCTCCATCCTCCTTATACCTATGAGAAACCCTTTCTTCCTCTAGATTTTCTCTGTGTCCTCCAGGGACTGGGCTTCCTGAGGGTTGGTTTTAGGAGTAAAGACTGAGGCAAAGTATGCAAATACTCTGCCTTCTCTCTATTCTCTGTGTAGTGGGCTTGTGTGGTCAGGTTTTTGTAGTGTTCCTGTAAGAAGTTGCTTGAAACTCTTCTCCGCTCTGAGTCAGACACACTTCTGGGACTGAGCCAATTAGATGCCTCACTTTTAAGAAGCAGCTGGAAGAGGAGGGTTCTTCCCATTCCTTCTTTTTCTGTTTTTCCTTTTTTTCTGGCTGGTGATGGTGCAAGGAGTTAGAAGAGAGAGAGAATCAACCATGCGGACTCCAAGGTGAGTTAAGAGAGGAGGTGTGCTGGAGTAGAGATTCCTCTATATCCTATGGAGAGGACTGGTGAAGCAAAGATTTGTTTACACTTCATAAAATACCCTGCACCAAGGACAGTGACTATTGCCAGAGGAGGCCGTGTCCCATGGGAGGGACCTTGCATTTGCAGAAGCTGTAACTGCTGGGAAGAACCCATTGTGTCCCATGGGAGGGAGCAGGGAAAGAATGCAAGGAGTCTTCCTCCTCTGAGAAGAGAGAAATGACAGAGACTATCTATGAGAGACTGACCACATCCCCCATTCCCTACCCCCGCAAGTCGTTGAAGGGGGAGGAGGCAGAGATATCAGGAGCAGTGAGCAAAGCCCGGGAAGAAAGGAGGGATGAAGGAGGGAGATCTTAAAGTACTGGTTGTAATTTTCTCATCCTCCTACTCCGTTTTTGCTTTTGTTCTGTTCTGTTTCTTGTAGATATTAGAATAAACTTTCCTACTTTCCTCTCTAAGTCGAGTTGTGGAGTCTGTTTTGCCCAGAACTGTAATTGGTGGTGAGCCCTCCCTGCCCTTATCCCAATCCACAGCATCCTTGGTTATCTTTTCTCCTCTCATCTCGCTGGGGCTTCCGCCATCCTAAAGAGGGTGGAGGTGGATGAGGGGCACCAAATAATAGACTGTTGTGGTGCTTCATTGCTGTCTGGGCAAAACCTTGACAGTGGTGAAGATCCTGGAGAGGTAATGCAGCCAATGAATAATGTAATGGACAAGCTGGCAACTTCAGATTAGGACATTCCCTCATCCAAGTGTCAAGAGCCTGCACAGGTAGTTAAATTCCTGGGCGTTTGGTGGATTAAAGGAGCTACCTCTGTTCCTCCCAACACTCTGGAAAAAATAGAGCATGGACAAAATCCATCTAGGAAGAAAGAGCTACAACAAGTTATGGGAACTTTATTGGTGCAAGCATATCCCTGGGTTTTCCATTATTGCTCGCCCATTATACAGTTTAATCAGGAAAAGAAAATGGGCCAAACAGAATGAAAATGCTCTAGAATTATTGATAAAAGAACTGAGGATATTCCAATAGGTAGGTCCCATACACCTAGCTGATCCCATCCACATAGAGTGGGGCTTCAGTGAACATAGATCTCATTGTAATATATGGCAAAGAGGACCAGAAGGTCCTGAAAGATCACTAGAATTTAGCTCTCATTCCTTCAATGACACTGAAATGAGATATTCAAATCTCGAAAAGGGTTTGTTGTCTCTAGTGCGAGCAGTAAAATGAGTGGAGCAGATAAGAAAAAGCCAAAGTGTGATAATTCGGGAATCCTTCTGTCTCCTAGATACAGTCCACAAGGGTATACCACCACCTGCAGGCATTGCCCAGAAACCTACAGTCCATAAATGGTATGCCTATCTGGAAGGAATCAATGAAATTATGCCTATTACTGAGAGTCACATTAAGGTGTCCAAGTTGCAGAAAGACATAGACAGCACTTTGCTATTTGCTATTCCAAACCCCACCAAATAAACCATCTACTATTCAAGAAGCACCTCCTTTGAAAGAGGGTAGTGTCCTTAAAAGTGTATGGTTCATCAATACAATATCCTTTAGACAAAATGAGTGGAATTACAAGGCTGTGGCACTGGAACTGGCTATAGGAGAAAAGTTACATGAAACAGGCAAGTAGGAGAGCTTAAGGCAGTCCTATTACCTGTGCAACATAGTGCTAGCCATATTTATATTGACTCCTATGCTGTTTTCAAAGGGGTCACCGAGTGGATAGGCCACTGGGCTGCCAATGGTTGGCAGGTAAATAGAATTCCAGTTTGGCACTCCCCCTTCCTGAGGAGATTCAAAGTGACAATGGGTCACATTTTTCAGCTTAATATGGTACAAGACTGGTGCGTATTTCATACTCCATATTACCCCCAAGCCAATGTTACTGTTGAGCAAACAAGTTAATTGGTCAAGCAATTTGCTAAAATCCATGAATGTGGATGGCATCTGTGACTACCCAATGACATCTATCAATTAAATGACAGATGGAGAGGGCACAGTTGTCCCAAAATGAAAGCTTTCTGTGTGTTAGCTACAACCATTGCTCAAAAAATACATACCAAACCAGGGGAACACCCTAATGACTTTTATGTAGGACAGCCTGTGCTGGTTAAAATGCCCCAGATTGGAACAGTGGCAAATCATGTTAAATGTCACACCAGGGAGGAGGCAGAGAAGTTTGGGGTACAAAAGTCCCCAGGGAGAGGGAGACAGAGCTTTTGCTTTTTAGTTTTTTGCTATTTGCCCTTTTGGCTGCTTTGGTCTTTTAGGCCTTTTAAGCGTTTTTAGCTTCTTCTAAAGCTGACTGAGAGAAAGACTGAAGACCGAAATGAGACAGTTAATGGGCTGTACTCCTCTTCCTCCACCAAGACAGAGACACCTTCTTGGTAAGTATTGAGCTTCTTTTTCGCTCTGTGATGAAGAATCCCTATGATAAGTATTGCTAGCATTTCATAATATATTAGTGCTATTGCGCAATCTTGAATCTGTTATGTCTGTTGCCTTAATAAATTCTCATAAATCAAATTCTAATCCTTGACTTTGCAAAACTACTTTTGATGAAAGTCCCCCAGAGGGACTCTGACAGGAGAGTCAAGCTCTCACTCTTCACTCAACAGAAGGAGGACTGAGGGGAGGTGTTTTAAGATTCAGATTTATTTCTCATTTGGTTCTGATTGTTCACTAATAAATCAAAACATTTTTCCCAAGTTGAGTCTATTTTGTCCATGATGCTAATTGCTGATTTATCTCCCTGTCCTTATCTTGATGCACAAGCCTTTCATTATATTTCTGTCTCCCCTGTCCAGTTTAGGAAGGGGAGTGATGGAATAGCTTAGGTGGGTACCTGGCATTTAGTCAGGGTTAAACCATCACATGCTTTGTTGTTCATTCTCTGGGAAATATCCTCTCTACGCATCATACAATCAGTGCTATGTGGAATAAGTGTGTGGTGCTGATCAGACAATTATCTTGACTCTGGAAATCCACTCACCCAGGAATCCTGGAAGAGACTGGCCAGAAGGCAGAGATTTTGGAGATTTTGATAGTTTATTGATTAAAATAATCTTGTATCTGCAACATTTCCCCCCTTTGAAAGTATTGATAATAACATAACTTTCACTCTTGTGTTTCCATGACAAAACCATGATTGTCATATGGTGATGGACTACACTCAGGCCAATTATTTAGTCTTAACAAGGCTGTCAAGACTCTACGATTCTATTGCACCCTATGTATTATTTCCCTTCTGATACAACGATATATCAGATAGGTCATCAGAAACACTATAATCAATAGCAGCAGTGTTTCGATCAATGACTTTATCCAGGATTCCAGGTTCAGGCCCAGTCCCTCAAAAATTTTATCTATATCTATCAAGCTTGTGCTCATGTCTTCTCTAATTGATTCTGTTTCTTTTTCTATGTCGTCTAGCTGTTCTAAATCCTGTTCTACATCTGCGGTAATGTTCGGAATGTGTACACAACAATGAACTATTCTGTCTTTTAGGAAACCATACACCCCATGTTCTTTTAGCAGCAGCATGTCCAGAGCCATTCTATTTTGCAATGCCATTCTGGAGGTAGCCTTTAATTGTAATTGTTGGGACATCCCTTTTTTCTTTTGTATCTAGCAACTGGACAAGGGGTAATGGGATGAAGCTGGAACACAAAAAGTTCTACTTAAACATAAGAAAAAACTATTTTACTGTGAGAGTGACGGAGCACTGGAACAGGCTGCCCAGAGGGGTTGTGGAGTCTCCTTCCGTGGAGGTCTTCAAGACCCACCTGAACATGTTCCTATGCGACCTGATCTAGGTGAACCTGCTTCTGCAGGGGAATTGGACTAGATGATCTCTAAAGGTCCCTTGCAATCCCTAAAATTTTATGACTCTATGATTCTATGATTGTATCATAATTCAAAGTTCCATTTAAGGGTCACTTTTCTCCACTATCCAAGTCATATAATAATCACACATGATTACAATACTCTATAAGTTGTTCTTTACGATAATCACCTTTAAATTCTTTCTAGTGTGCTAACAGACACCCAAGGGATGAATTCCCAGGTACCTTGTTTGCCATTTCAAAATCCTTTGAACCACAAATATTTTCCCAACAGTCATTTTGTCCTTTTGCTTCGCTTATCTCTGGCTGCATCCCTCACAGGATAACAGAACCACGGATCAAAGCTCTGCACTCACTTCATGCGCAATTGCATATCTCAATCACTCACACATAGACAGATAGATCACAACACAATATACAATAATATGTACATATACACAAACTAATACACAAACCAATATACAAATCAGTAGATAACTTTCCATATACGTGTATGTGGGCCCACTTATATCAATACCAATGCCAATACCAATATCAACCCCGCGATTGCTTTCACATTCACCTTACAGGTGGTGTCTAGGCTCCCAATACCCAAGGATCACAGAAATAAAGGTATTCTTTATTTTGTGTGGATTAGTCCCACTTGGGAAGGGGACCGTTCATCAGCATTGGGGGTCCATAATTCATTGGAAGACATCATGCGTGGTACCTGTAAGTCGTGGGGGACGTCCACATGCAAAAAACTTTAACTGGGAGTTAACAAAACGGGCTGGTCGTCTTTGGGCTGATTCGCAGTCTAGTTACTGCTACACAGTAACTGCTCGGTCTAGTTAACTCACTTAAATCTGGCTAATATAGATTCGGAACTTGTAATAAGGATTTCTGAGCTTTGCCTATCCCTTTACTTATTTTTGGTTGCCAATATCTTTGTGAAGTATGTTAATAAATTTTGATGATGGTGTGTGTGTGAGTGTGCATGTGTAACTGAGACGTGCAACGAAGCACGAAGCGAGTGCGAAGTCCTGATCTGTGGTTCCGATATTCTGCGAGGGATACGGCCAGAGAAGGACAAAGCAATTGATAATACTATAAATTATTTGTTGTCTGTGAGATGATAACAATTCACTTGGCATTACTATTAATATTGATAATAATCCTTGTTATATGTGCAATGCTGAGTCTGAAATATTGTGGTCGGGAAATACCCTGTATTGTTTGTCCCAAAGACTTTTAAGCTAAACAGCATTTGAGTATAAATTCTACTCCTAAATACAATAATTTGTTTAATTGGATATCACTCAGGAGTTAAGCCCAGCTGCCTCCAACCACCCAGAATTGTCTGAGGTTGGTTGGAAAGCAAGGGGGTTTAACTGCTGCCAAAATAATTACAATCTAACCGAAGACTGTGACATTAAATTGATGTGGGCCTTAAATTGGACTATAATATTAATCAGAGTAACAGTTTCCGTAGTTGTTATCATTATCTGTTGTTATATTTACAAATGTTGTCTGGCGAGCTGCCTGATGCTGGTTTTTTTTAAACTAGATAGATTTATGTGGGTGGAAAGCCAGAATTAAAGGTGATTTTTAAGGAGTTTAGAGTTTTAAGGAGGCTTGAACGAGACAGAAGTTACTTGTTTGTGGAAATTAAGTGCAAAGACTGTTTTTTAAGGAATGTATCCCGTGGGAGGAACCCTGTGTTGGAGCAGGGGAACAATGTGAGAAGTCCTCCTCCTCTGAGGAGGAAGGAGTAGCAGAGACCACCTGTGAGACACTGCAACTCCCATTCTCTGCCCCTCTGTGCTACTGAGGGGGGAGAAGGGTAGAGATATTGGGAGCAGGCAGCTGAGTCCAGGAAGAAGGGAGGGGTGGGGGGAAGGAAGTCTTAAAGTGCTGATTGTATTTTTCTCACCATCCTGGTCTGTTTTTGCTTTGTTTGTTTTGTTTCTAGTTTGTAGTGGATTAAACTGATCTTATTTTCCTCCCTCAGTCAAACAGTCTGTTTTGCCCAGAACCATGGTTGGTGAGCGAGCTTTCTCTGTCATTGTCTCAATCCACAAGGCCCTTGGTTATCTTTTCTCCTCCCATCTTGCTGAGTCCTCCACTGTCCTATAAGAAGGGGGGTGGGGGGAGAGACGGGAGGTGAGCAAGTAGCTGCACGGTGCTTCATTGCCCTCTGGGCTTAAACCACGAAAATTCTGCTGCCAAATAGATTGAAAAATACACATTGACAATGTCAATCATAGCATACCATTTGGCTGCCTTTGACTGCCTACTGCCTACTGTTAACCTCCAACCTCCATCAGACTTTTGCACTGACTATATGGGACTATTAAAAAGTGAGTGAGTCTTGCTAATGAATCAACTCTTGGATGAGAGCCAGGAAGTCATGATTTGTGTGATATTGCTGCTGGTGCCCCTTCCTGGTAGCAATTGCACCTGCTGTTCTTGAATTCACAGCAATCCCACAATGAAAGGATATTCCAAGAGGCCAGGTAGGGTAGACAGCTGTTTGACCTTCTCTGTGTTCATGGAGGCTACACCAAAAACCCATCAGTATCCCTTTGGGTCCTTGAAGTATGCTCTCCTGAGTTAGTCTATGCCAAGGATACAAGGGATCTCCGGGACAGTCACAATGGAGTGCTTTTACCACTTTTCCGATTTGGTTAATCTCAGACACCAATTCAGACAATTGTTGGCATCCTTCTGTCACCCCAGAAATCCAGATGGGTTCTCTGTCCCTATACCCTGATGATGATGCAATCTCGAAAAACTTATCTACACAGGAATGCAGATAAGCAGGCACTTTTTTATTATGCAGCGCTAAGAAACACCGGAGAAAGCTCCTCCAATCATGCTTCCGTGTTTGTTACAATTTTCAAGGTTTTTATACACTTCAAACAAAGAACTACATTTGCCAACAAAAACATGCATAAAATGTCCATCTCTTAATTTGCCCTTTACCTTGATTGGTTCCTAACTATTATAAAATTTCCAATATCATAATGATTGGTTAAAAAAAAGATACCATAGAATCATAGAATTGTAGGGGTTGGAAGGGACCTTTAGAGATCATCTAGTCCAATCCCCCCACAGAAGCAGGTTCACCTAGATCAGGTCGCATAGGAACGTGTCCAGGCGGGTCTTGAAGACCTCCAAGGAAGGAGACTCCATAACCCCCCTGGGCAGCCTGTTCTACTGCTCCATCACTCTCACAGTGAAATAGTTTTTTCTTATGTTTAAGTAGAAATTTTTGTGTCCCAGCTTCATCCCATTACCCCTTGTCCTGTTACTAGCTACTATAGAAAAGAGGGATGTCCCAACCTCCTCACACTCACCCTTTAGATATTTATAAATGTTAATAAGATCACCCCTCAATCTCCTCCAGACTAAACAGCCCCAGTTCCCACAGTCTTTCCTCGTATGAAAGATGTTCTATACCCTTGATCATCTTGGTGGCCCTGCGTTGGACTCTCTCCAGTTCTCTGTCCCTCTTGAGCTGAGGAGCCCAGAACTGGACACAGTACTCCAGATGAGGCCTCACCAGGGCAGAGTAGATGGGGAGAAGAACCTCCCTTGACCTGCTGGCCACACTCTTCTTGATACAGTCTTCTTGATCTTCTTGATATCAGTCTCTTTGTTTTAGTAACAACTAAGGTAAGAACTAAGGTAACAGCTAAGGTAACCTAACAAATACATATATCAGGGTCTTGTCTTAACAGGTCCTTATCAGGTGTGGTATGTTTGATCCTTATGTGCTTCAAATGAATACTTACTTAATCAATAGATGATTGAGCTATTTGCAAGTGCTTAGCTAATTGATTAAACTATTACCAAGTGATTAACAAGTGCTTAACTAGTTACTGTACCTGTAACACTGATGGCACCAGGATACACTGTGCACCAGTGTCTACCAAAGCCTTATATTTCTGTTGGCCTGATGTGCCAGGCCATAGAATCCACACAGTCTGATATAACCGGTCATCCCTTTCTTCCTCCTGGTCAAATGGACCCTCTATTCATGTTCCTGGTTGGAATATTTGCTGTCTGACCCTTGCACTGCCAGACCAGAAGTCCCCTCACTAGGATCAATGGAGGCGATCTCTGTCCTTCTATGTCTGGGAGATCGCTGATTGCCTTATTGTGTCTCTACAGAAACTAAGTTGATTGCCTTCTCAGGTGGTCCTTTCTTAACAGCTGTATTCCCACTCAGTTTGTGTATATGGGCTTCCAGTGTAAAGTTGGATTCACTATCCTACTTCCTCATGTCTTCCCCTGGTCATGCAGGAAGAATCATAATGCACATCATGGCATATGTCTGGGGCTCCCTTTCTCTCCAACCAGGTGTGGTGGGTTGACCCTGGCTAGATGCCAGGTGCCCACCAAACCTGCTCTGTCACCCTCCTCCTCAGCTGGACAGGGGAGAGGAAATATAATGAAAGGCTCATGAGTCAAGATAGAGACTGGGACATCACTCAGCAATTACTATCATGGGCAAAACAGACTAAACTTGGGGAAATTAGTTTAATTTATTATCAATCAAAAAAGAGAAGAGTAATGAAAAATAAATCCAAATCTAATCATCACTAACTATAACCCAGCCAAAACCAGGACAAACACCTTCTCCCCACTCCTCCCTTCTTTCCAGGCTTTACTCCCAAGCTCTCTACCTCCTTCCCTCCCCAGTGGCACAGTTCACATATTGTTCTTGCCGCTCCTTCCTCCTCAGGGGGAAGACTCCTTACACTCTTCCTCTGCTCCAGGGTGAGGTCCCTCTCACAGGACACAGTCCTCCACAAATTGCTCCAACATGGGTCTCCCACATGGTCATGAGTCCTGACAGAAAACCTGCTACAGTGTGGGCTCCTCTCTCTCTGAGCTCTATGAGCTGCAGAGGGACAGTCTGCCTCATCATGAGCTGCACCATAGGCTGCAGAGGAATCTCTGCTATGGTGCCTGGAGCACCTCCTCCCTTTCCTTCTTCCCTGACCTCGGTGCCTGCATAGTTGTTTCTCTCACATATTCTCACTCATGTCTTCCACTCCAGTTTGCTCCTGTGCAGTAACTTTTTCCTCTTCTCAAAGATGTTAATCATAGAGGCGCTACCACCATCGCTAATTTGCTTGGTCCTGGTCAGTGGTGGGTAAACCTTGGACATGGTTGGCATTGGTCCTATTGGATACAGGGGAACCTTCTAGCAGGTTCTCACAGAAGCCACCCCTGTAGCCCCCATCCACTACCAAAACCTTGTCATGCAAACACAGCACATTACCCTTTCATAGAATCAAAGAATGGTAGGGGTCAGAAAGGTCACACAGGAATGCGTCAAGGCAGGTTTTGAAGACCTCCAGAAAAGGAGAATCCTCAATCTCCCTGAGCAGCCCTTTCCAGCTTATGTCCTGTCATGGTTTAGACCCATCAGGGAACAAAAGACCACGATTAGCGATTAGCCTCAAGTACCAAAGACCTGAGGATTGCCAAAGAGCAGGGAGAACTTAATTGCCACTTAAGGTCCAGGACAAAACAGACCAGGCTACTTGGCTTGGGGAAGAAAACAGAAAATAATTTAATGCAATACCAACTAAAGCATAACCATAAAACCCCAAAACATAACCAAAATAAAAGAACACAGAGTGGTACAATGATGAAGAGTCTGACCAGTCCTTTAAGAACACCTTCTCCCCACTCCTCCCCTCTTCCCGTGCTCAGAGTCCTGATCCTGGTGTTTTTACCTCCTCCCCCCTTGAACGGCCCAGGGGGGCAGGGAGTGGGGGTTTCAGTCAGTCTATTCCTGATAGCTTCTGCCATTTGTCTCTCCTCAGGGCAGGTGTGCTCAGCACCAGTCCTCCCTGCACGTTCGTGGGGTACCTCACACACATGGCAGCCCTGCACGAGCTGCTCTGACATGCATTTATCCCAAAAGCTGCAGCTCCGTACTTGTCCTTGTTGAACCTCATTAGGTTCCTCTCTACCCAACTCTCAAGCCGGTCAAGATCCCGCTGAATGGCAGCACAGCCTTCTGGAGAATCAGCCAGTCCTCCCAGTTTGGTGTCATCAGAGAACTGATGAGGGTACACTCCGTCTCCTCTTCCTGGGCATTGATGAAGATGTTGAACAAGACTGGCCCCGGAACCGATCCCTGTGGAATCCCAATGGCCATAGGCCTCCAACTCGACTCTGTGCCATTGATCACCACCCTCTGGGTTCTGTCATTCAGTAACTTACCATCCACTCATCCAAGCCACAGTGCCTGAGCTTTCTGATGAGGATATTAAGGGAGACAGTGTCAAAGGCGTTGCTGAAGTCAAGGTAGATGACAATCACTGCTCTCCCCTCATCTAGCCAGACAGTTATGTCCTTGTAGAAGGCTATTGGGTTGGTCAAAGAGGATTTCCCCTTGGTGAAATCCATGTTGACTCCTCTTGATAACCATCTTTTCCTTCAAATGTTTAGTGACTACATTCAGGATGAGTTGTTCCATCACTTCTCCAGGGATGGAGGTGAGGCTGACAGGCTTGTAGTTTTCCAGGTCCTCCTTCTTGCCCTTTTTGAAGACTGGAGTGACATTGGCCTTTCTCCAGTCCTGAGGCACCACGCCTGTCCTCCATGAATGCTCAAAAATGATGGAGAGCGGTTTAGCAACCACATCAGCAAACTCCATCAGCACTCTTGGATGCATCCCATCAGGCCCCATTGACTTATGAGAATTAGAGCTTGGCCAACAAGTCTTTAACCTCTTCCTCATCCACCAAGGGTATGTCCTTTATTGTCCAGACCATCCTACTCTCCTTGCTGGACTGGGCTTCCTGAGGGCTGTCTTTGGCCGTAAAGACGGAAGCAAAGAAGGCATTCAATAATACAACCTTCTATGCATCCTCTGTCACCAGGACACCCTCTTTGTTCAGCAGTGGGCCTACATTGTCCCTAATCTTCCTTTTGCTGCTGATGTACCTGAAAAACTCCTTGTTTTCCTTTACTTTCCTTGCCAGGTTTGATTCTAAAAGGGCTGTAGTCTTCCTGGTTGCACCCCTACATGCTCTGGCAATGTTCCTATACTCTTCCCAAGAAATCAGACCCTGTTTCCACCTCTCATAGATGCCTGCTTTCTCCCTGAGTTGTCCTAGCAGATCTTTGTTCATCCATGGAGGCCTCCTGCCTCTCTTTTCTGAATGTGGAGACACGCTGATCCTGGGCTTGAAGGAAGTGGTGCTTGAAGATCAACCAGCTCTCCTGGGTACTTCTCCCATCTAGGATCCTATCCCATGAGATCCCTCCAAGCAGGTCTTTGAAGAGGCCAAAGTCAGCTTGCCTGAAATCCAGGGTCACAATCCTGCTTGGTGCTCTGCTTCTTCCACACAGGATCTTGAACTCTACCATCTCATGGTCACTGCAGCCAAGGTTGCCTTGAACCTTCATATCCTCAATCAGACCTTCTTCGTTGTTTGTTAGCACAAGGTTCAGCAGCACACCCTTCCTTGTTGGTTCCTCAGTCACCTGTGACAGGAATTTGTCATCAACATTCTGGAGGAACCTCCTGGACTGTGTGTGCTTGGCTGAGTGAGTTTGCCAGCAAATATCAGGGTGGTTGAAGTCCCCCATGAGGATCAGTGAGGCAGCTCTCAGCTGTTTGTAGAAGGCCTCATCCCCTTCCTCCTCCTGATCAGGTGGCCTGTAGCAAACTCCTACAACAGCATCACCTACATTACCATGACCCTTAATTTTCACCCATAAACACTCAACCTGCCCCTCATCCCCACTCAGGCAGAGCTCAATGCACTCTAATTGCTCTCTCACATAGAGAGCAACTCCATCTCCTCGCTTCGTTGGCCTGTGTTTCCTAAATAGCACATAGCCACCCATGGCTGTGCTCCAGCCATGGGAGCTGTCCCAGCATGTCTCAGTAACCACACTGAGGTCATAGCCCTGCATCCGCACCATCTCTAATTCCTCCTGTTTTTCCCCAGGCTGTGTGCATTGGTGTAGAGGCAACGCAGGGGCTTATTTGAACACACAGGCTTCCCTGGATGGAGGCAGGAGGATCCTCGCTGATTTGGCTCTCCCTCAGGGTGGACAGTCTTCTGCATCTCATCTTGGTGTGCAGCTGAGGAGCACTCATCATTGCCTTCCCTGCCCTGCCCTGTTTCCCTGTTAGACAGGATGGCTTGTTCTTTGTCATTTCTCCCCACACCCCCCAAGTCCCTTGTCCTTTGATCAAGAACAGGTGGCAAATCTTGTTAGTAGCTGCTAGAGCATACTAGAATTCAGTGTCCCATTACACAAGCCCGATAGAAATTCAAAGTGCAACTAAACATTTCTGTTCTTGATGTTTGCTAATAGCTCAAATTTCATCTCACTCTGCTCCCTTTCTCAGCCTGCCTTCCCTTCTCCACATACATCTTTTAAGGCACTGATGTGACTTGATTCCCTGAAATGCATGTAAGAAGACTTCTCACATTGCACTTCTGAAATAAACATCACAGAAATCACAGAATGAGGAGAAGGGTTAAGGTACCTTTGTACTGGATCTAGTTGGGATGACGTTAACTTTCTTTATAGCAGTCTGTATGGTGCTGTGCTTTGCATTTGTGGCTAACTGTGCACTGTATCAGTGCTTTTTCTCTTCCTCCCTGCCTCCCCACATTGAGTAGGCTAGGTGGACGAGTTTGGAAAGGGACACAGTGAAGACAGGTGGACCCAAAATGACCAAATGGATATTCCATACCATACCATACCATACCATACCATACCATACCATACCATACTCAGCAATAAATGATCAGGGAAAGCAAGAGGAAGGGGGAACATTCATGGTTATGATATTTGTTTTCCTAAGCAACCATTATGCATGCTGAGGTCCTGCTTTCCAGGAAGTGACTGGACATCTGCCTGCCAATGAGTAGTGAAGGATTTTGTCTTTTATCTTTGGTCACATGCATCTTTTGCTTTCCATATTAAACTGTCATTATCTTGATCCATGAGTCTTCTTGCTTTCCTTCTGTTTTCTTCTCATACGTCAGGAGAGAGAAGTGAGCAATAGGCAGTGGGGGTGTTTGACTGCTTGTTGGGGTTAACTTTTAAACTATATTTGTAGAACCTCTGTCATGTGCTGTTCCAGAGATGGGGGTGAATCTGGTAAAAATCAAAATGGTGCGGAAGACCCCTCTGCACCAGTTCTGTTTATTTTTACCTAATGTAGAGGAAAAAAAGGAAGGATGCTATCTTATCCCAACTGAATAGACATTAATTAAAAAAATCAACCAACAACATTCTCAGCTGATCAAGTTATCCAATCACTCATTTAATGCAAATCTAGTCCACTTCCAAGATTGACACTGAGATTAAAAAATATATGCCTTGTAACAATTTCTCAAAATCCTAGATATAACTCTGTAATCAGTACATTTAAAAGTTTAGTAGGTATTGTTAAATCCATAGAGTCATCAACTTCCAGATAACGTAAATGAAATGGCATAGAGGGATGCCTCCTACAAATTCCTTGTGATGAAAGGGATATCCAGATGTTAAATCATGGTCTGAATGAAGCCTCCTGCTGAATCTTGAATCCTCAAATGTTTTCCCCCACTTTTAAAACATCATAAAAACCCTTTAAATGTCATTACTTTTTTCAAAACCAGGTATGAAGGTCTAAAACAAGATTATAATACCTCTTTAAGATTAATTCATTTGCATTATCAGGTCAGTGCTAGTTGTGTAAGAGGAAGAGGCTATGATGGCTACATCTAAGAAGAAAATAGCTTTAAAGAAAGAACTTAAGTACAAGAGAGGAAGTCAGACATTATCACTAACTGAATGATCTTATACCTTTTAACATTTGTTGTATTGTGTGAATGGAATACATTTATAATTGATGAAAGCCAGACAAGAAAAATCATACTGATTTTAGTCACTTGGTGTATATATATAATGCATACATGTGTTTGTGTGTGTGCCTAATAGGACCACATGCTCAGCCTTGCTACTGGTTGGACCTAGGTGCATGGAGCTGTAGCAGCCTTGCCTCCATTGGGCTACCAGATTTGGCAACCCCTAACATAAGTGACATCACACTTGCTATGAACCTGAAACTAATTTGGTAAAAGTCACTTATCTGTGATTATGAAGGTGTTGAGATCCATGTCTGATATACTGAAGAGCGGGCCACGTCATTGTAGCTCTGAATCCTTTTCAGTGATAAAATATGGGGCTCCAGTCTAGGGCTCAAATCAATAAATTATCTCTTAGCAGGTTGTTCAATGTAACTCTTAGTTTTGGCTGTTTAATTCTCTTGACTGAAACCTGGGGAGGAAGGGAAGTCAATACTATAGAAAGAAAACACCAAACCTTCAGAAATTCTGCTGAAAGTCAAATGAATTAGTTGGGCAAAGTGGTTGCTAACAATCTCATGTGGTGAAGTTATATATATCGTTATTTACATGGGCCACATAAATTCACTGCCTGTGTTGTAGTCAAAACAAAAATCCACAATATATCTCCTTCTTTGTGTCTGTCATTTGAATCAATGGGGTATTATAACAGCTGCTTGTGCAGACTTTCAACATCCATGAAAGCCAATGCTACCTCAAATTAAAATTTCTGCAATGAACTCAGTTCATGAACCCTTCTAATATTCAGCGGTTCCCATTCACAACCATTTTACTGGTAGCCCTCTCTAACAACTCAAGTGTTATAAAAATGCTTCTGTCACCAGTATTTCATGAAAGAACATAAGGAGTATGTTACTCCTCTGCTTTCAGTAAAGACAATTTATTTTTGATAAATAGGTGCTTGGAAATGTTAGGTACAACCCATTAGCAGATCTAGATTCTACCTAAAGAACACATTCTAATAGAGGGGGCCCAGATGCTTACATAGTATTTGCACAATCTATTTGTAAACAGATGAGGAAGATATGAACAGACAAAGCAGGGATGAGATTCTCAGGAGAAACATGAGACATTGCCCAAGTGTGCAGGGACAGAGTTAGGAAAAGCAGAACTCAACTAGAGTTGGAACTAGCAAGAGATGTGAAGGCCGAAAAGAAGATCTTCTATTAGTATGATGACAGCAAAGGGAAGGCTAAAGAAAATTTGGGCCTTTTACTCAGTAGGGCAGAAGACCTAGTGACTGATTTGAAAAAGCTGAGTTATTCACTGCGGGTTTTTTTTACTTCAGTTTTCACCAGCCCTAAGACCTCTCAGTTCACTGAGCCTATAAACCCCAAAACAATTCCATTGTCAAATGTTTGTAACAGAAAACAAATTTATTTATTTCAGAAGACAATACACAATTTTGTTTTGAAAAAAACACAAGAAAACTAGCCTGAGTTCATGTCTGAAATATTCAGAAAAAATCCTACTGTCTTTAGTATGTTCCAGTCATTATTTTTAAACAACACACTAAAAGTTAATATATATTTTTAGAATTATAAAAATTTCCTAGTTATTGTACAGTACACAATACAAATCGCCCACAAACTATTATTACCGCCTTCCAATTTTAAGAGGACATTAGATACTAAAAGATTTAGCATTTCTCACAAAAAAACCCTCAATCACATCAGGAAATACATATTTACAAAATCAAATACATTATACAAAAAGCTATTAAGCTTTTCTGTAAAGATGTTTTCCTTAAATAATTAAAAAGTATGTTCAACTAATTCAAAAACTGCAAAACAACATTACATTGTCACATGTACAGCCTACAAAAATGTTGATTTTTAATTACATAATGTATGCAGTAAATAGGAAAAAAAATGTTCAGTTTCTCATAGTGTCATTACATTTCTGTGCCTATGGGACTGAATCCTGTAACCTGCCACTTACTAAGTGAAATTTAAATGATGGCACTTAAAAAAAAATACAGTAGAAAAATAAATGGAACCAAGTACGTTTCCTAGAAGGTAAGAAAGCCCTGAGTGATGACAGAATTATTGATTGGCAAGCTCTAGAATTAACTTAATTAGAATCTACCACCTGAGGCAAAATTTCCAAAGTGTTTTAAAGGCACTCAGAGTTTATTCAATAGCCTCATTGGTCATTACTGTAAATAAGAAACTTGCTTTGGTACAAAATTATATTTTTCTGACATTTTAAATTACTCTATTGGGTTACTTTAATATGATATTTAATGATTAAATACAAAACAATCATTTTAATAATGTATTTGGGAACCCTTTAGTAATCTTTGTGGGGAAAATACATAAATCAAAAGAAAAAAAACATGTCATGTTGTTATCAGTGAGTCAAAAGATACTGGATTAGGTCCCTGATAACACCAATCACAGTGAAGTTATTCCTCTATAGTCTTAATTATTTTAAAATATTTATTATTTTAGTGTAAAGTTCACACAGTGCTGAATATTGCATGATATTTGCACCACAATCAATAAGAGCATTTCCCTGATTCTGATTTAAGTGAGGATATTTTTGATGGTCATAGTCTTGTTATGGACTTTCTTTTCTACAATGAATTTTAGTTTTAATGCTCAATTTACAAGAACAATTTTTACTCAGGGCTTCTAATACCAACATTTTCATTGTTGGCTTTCTTTTTTCTGAAAAAAAAAAATTAGAATAAATGAAGAGAGTTGAAATGAACAAACTAATACATATTTTCCTCAAACAAAAACTAGGCAGTCACTTTGTAAGTGGCTTTTACTATTTCATAAGTAAAATGGCTACATTAAACACAGATCTGCTGGCATATAAAATCACTATCAGCTATGTTCAAGGCATGCAAACTGGGAAGTGTTTACAATAAATTAAATTAAATTATGTTAAGTTAAAATCCTTTGAGCATTGCATGAATTTGCATTAACTGACTAAAAATCTTTACAATTTATCTGCACTATACTATTGATTTAATTCCACTAAACAATGCAATGAGACTTTTTTTCCCCCCACTCAGTTAGTTTTGAATACATCTGCATCTAGTCTTGTTGATTGCTACTGCAAGGAACCAGTAGAAAAGCCCAGTAAGGTGGTATCTCGATCTATCATTTTCAACAACTCTCTACTCACTTCTGAATTTGTTCCCTTATTCTGATAAGGGACAAAGGACTTCAGCACAGCAGAAGGTAGGTACAATTTCTAGGTTGTTTTTTTTCTTTCTAAATTCTGACATTCAGTAAGAATCATCCAAATTGGAGCCCTATAGAGGAAGCTGAATCTAGTATCTCTGTCTTTCCATTAGTTCATATCACAGTGACTGAATGTAATATAAATACAACAATGTCCTTTTTGTCTATGTCAAATAGACTGCAGAAACTTTGATTGCAAACATACTAAGAGTTTTGTAAAATTAATTCTCTTGTTAACTAAGTAGTTTTGGTTTTATTTTTAGAGAATTTATTTTATAGTATTAGAGTATTTCAATATTACCCTAAAGACATTTTCAAAATACTACAATTTTTTTTTTTAAACCTCTGTCTTGTAAAGGCATTTTTAAGTAAATAACTTATGTCTGTAGAGGCAAATTATTGATTTCTCCAGATATTTATGCAATTATGAAAACAAAATAGCAGTATAACCCATGTTGATTACAATGAATGATTTAGCCTAAATTTATTAAATTTTTCTGGAACAAAATGATTTCCATCTAGTGTGAAAATATTTAATTTATAAATTAAAAAAAAATTCTACAAGACAATCAGTTACTTAAATGTATAGAACATTTTCAGTGGTCTTATTAAATTACCTAAAAAGTTTATCCTTACAATGCTCAAAGGGTTAATGCAAGGCATTATATTAAATTAATTTTCTAAGGCTAAAGCTAAGCGCTTATGCTTCTTTTCCTATTGGATTTTTTTAAAAAAAACTACTTATCACCAAAGTAGCAAAGATATTAGAATACCATTCATTGACCTGTTTTTAAAGCATAGACATGATAGTTTTTCCTATTCTACAGACACAAGGATGAAATTTTCAGAAATTTATACTGATCTCTCAAATGAATGTTTTAAACTCTGAAATCACTGTCATGAGAAGTACCAAAAATACTTACATTATTAAAAAAGTTAAGTTTTCACAATTTTTTTTCACAACTATAAAAGATTATTTTATTTTGTAAAACCACTCTATAAATTAAGTTAGATTGCATTGTAACTCCAACTAATATAAATGTTTTTCTAAGCAATGCTGATACCACCTGGTGAGAACCACAAATCAGGTCTTCCCTGTGGAAAATATTTTGAACTGAAGCAGTATTTCAGATATTTAAAAATGCTTCAGTTAAAATGTTTTATAGACCTATACATTCCACAGTGACAGTACACCAGCACATTATTTTTACACATTTGCAAACTAAAGGTAGAAATGCTGTACATCATAATTTTCTAATAAACGATTTAAAGAATATTCTCCAAGTTTTTTAATGGAACATCAAAAAAAGGTGCACAAAGCATGCTACAGTACAATAATAAAACATAGATATAGATAACTGAAAAGAGGCTTTTTAAAAAAATTATTTACAATGGGAAATATGAAAATGTATCAAAAGCATTTCATAAAGATAAAACTTGTGAAAATTATGCTGTGTTTTGAAAAACTCAACAATACTCATTCTACCACAGTGTTCATCAAGTTATTTGTGCTAACAGGGGAAGCATCTCTAAAATATTTTGAATTTAACATCAAGAACGGATAAAATCTAGAGATCATATGAGTATCTTATAATGCTAGCCAGTAGATACTTGCTACAGTTCTTTAGAGCTCTAAAAGAATGAAGCAGGCTTAAGATTGACAATTTACCCACATGCTACACACTGCATACTTTGGACAGAGGTATCCCTATTTCTGTTCTTAAATCATTAACAAAAGCCATCTAATAACAAATATCAAAAGTGTGTAAATTGATTCATATGTATATATATTTCAAAATTGCAGTAAATTTAAAAACAAACCACAAAAATCTCAAACCTCTAAGTATACACAGTAGCTTACAGCAATGTAATTATTTTAAATATTTGTTAATGTGGGGAAATTATTACTTACAAATTTGAGAGAGTAATCAGTTAAAAACATAGGCATACAAATTCCATTCATTTATCTGAATCAGGGATAGTTCCAATTTGTTTTCATAACTGCTATTAGAATCCATGATATACATTCTACATGCATATATTTTGTTTTCTTTTTGCACTATATGAACAGCGATCAACTGTTCAAAATATCAAGAAATATTCAGATCTCACCTCTTTTTAGCAATCTAGATTTACATGTTACAACCATACTTTCAGCAACAACAAATCCAACATTCTACCAATAAAGAACAATTATAAGAAAACATTTAAGGTTTGTTAACACAAAATTTGAAACCAGGCAATACAGACCATCAATACAGCATGGAACATCCTATGTTAAAAATAAAAAATATTGAATATTTCATTTTATTTGTTAAAAATCTTATAATGCAAAATAAAATAGAGCAAATATTTATCATAGGTTAGTCTTTAGGATTTTTGGTGAAGGGTGGTGATTTCTAAGGGAAAAAAAACCAGGATGCAGTCATATTTGGAAGAATAAAATTTATGAGGATTCAGTGCACAGGTGAATTTAGAGATAAATGAACAAAAACCTCATTTTCACTTTTTGCAGAGACATAAAACACCTCCTGACATCAGCAGGAATTGTGCCTACATAGAATGGAGCAGGATGGGTTGATCTCCAAATTTTGCTAAGCAATTTACAAATAAGTTTGTACCCCCAAAAATGTTAGGACATCTTGGTGGTTCTGTAACCGTTCTTGGAGCATATGAAAGCTCTAGCAACAAATTTCTTTGCTAAAAATACACTGATAATTTCACATGCTTTTCACCCATTATGTATATATAACTGTAAAAAGAAAAATTAATATATGGTCATACTTCACAAGAGACCTCCTAAATTTTTTATACCATCTTTTCTATAAAATTGACATTTTTATTTTCTTCTTCACTTTTTTTGCTTTTATTAATTTATTTTCTTTATTTTAACTTAGTAAATCCATGTGTCTGTTTTGAAAATAATGAAAAAGCTTAATCAGAAACAAATCAGAAATATTTAATGTTAATTAATATAGACTGTATAAGCTATCACTATAAGATGTATTCATTAAAACATAGTATCAGATGCTGCATCACCTACCTGCTAATTTTTTTAGTCTGACTTCTTAAAATTAAAATCTGACAAGGGTTTAAAAATATATAACCATGCTTATTTCTAGGGTCCACTTACTTTGTTAACAGCATTTGAAGTTGGTATTAAAGCTAGTTTTGCTTTTTAAGGTCCCAAGGAAATTTTATTTGTAATAAAGTGAAATTCAACTAGAAACAAGGAAAAAAAGGGTTTTATCGGTTTTAAGAGGTATAGTAAAATCACTTAATAAAATCCCTTTTACTTATTTGAAGACTATTTAACTTGCCCTTAATACTTAGGAAATTTGAAAGTGACAGGCATGACTAGTTGAATAATTTTTAAGAGTTATTAACAATAACAAAAAATACTAAATGTTAGCTTCAGTTCTGTTTAAGGCACCATGTAATAGCCGAGGTACAATGATCCCTGATGCACATTCTTAAATGGCAATGGTCCATCTAGCCACCTATTCAAATTCAATGCAATTGGGAATAAGTACATTAGGTGTGCCAGTTACACTACCTTATTACATTTTTGTGAAAATTTAAATTCACTTTAATAATCATGAAATATATTTTGAAAAGAAAATTTTGCAGATTGCTATGTTCCTTACATTCTATGTTAACATTTATGAAAGTAGCAGATTGAACATTTTCCAGTAGGAAAAGACCTGGAATAGAAGAAAGTCATCCAAAAGAAATGTTTTCCTGTTTGTCCAGTTTTAAGCATGTACACTTAAAAAAAATAAAAATCAAGTCACTTCTTTTCTGGTTCAATTTCTATCAACTACAGTACCACTGAACAATTAAAAGCATCTGTGCAGTGGTCACAAATATCAAATCAGTAGTCTCCAAAACCAGAAGAACTGTCATGCAAATAAAATCTAAAGCTGTTGATTTTAAACGAAGCTTGTAATTGTTTACATGGTGATCAGAAAATTAGGTATGCCTAATTGCCACATTGTTACAATTGCTCATTTTGCATTTGTACATGCAGTGAAAACACTTCTTCCTTACAGAAAGCAAGATGTAGTTCTTCCCAATCCTCCAACATTATGATAAAAATACCCCCTAAATGCTCACAATTTCATCAAAATAATGTCTTCTAGTTCTGTTCAGTGAAAAGCACATTCTATAACAAATTTGATGCATCTGCTGTCAAATGAATACCCCTCCAGTATGTCAAAGAACGTATTTTAATATTTCACAGAAGTGCATCTAATTAAAAACTTATATATATGAAATAATTATTACAAATAACTAACATTAAAATATTTTAAACTATGAAAAAAATAAGTTATTTTAATTTTAAGAGGACAAAAGCATTAACATTAAAAGCTTGGCAAAAAATCTTCCTTGACACTTGAAACTAGGAAGACTCATAACATCAAGTAACCAATGTAAAATGATTTTGTTTATATTTTTTTAAACATCTGACAAAATCCATACACCTATTTCATTTCACAACTCCAACAAAAGGTAATGTTCATCACAGCTAAAACATGTAAGTCAACTTTGAGACCTATTCTCTCCCACCCACATGCTGAGTCCAGCATCAACAGGCTTAATGGGGAGGGACACTTCAATATTAGACTGGAGTATATGTTTTTCCAATACCACTACATTGTCTGATAGCTTGACTATTTGTAACAATGTGCTCATTATGAAGTGGATTCAGGAGGTCCTGTTCTACTCTGTCAAGCACCGGCTGCTGCATGCAGCCCACCTGAAATGCCTGGTTTAGTTCTGTTTTCTCCCTCTTGGCTTGTGGCTCTCCATTTCCATCCAACTCTTCTTCGATTTCGCTTTCAACTTCGCTACCCTCATCTGCACAAAAAAAAAAAAAAACAACATACAAAAAACAACACAGAAAAAAAAAGCACAAAGAGAAAAAAATCTAAATACAAGGGATTTTATTTTGCAAATAATGTGAAATATGAAAACACGGGGAGGTGTAGCAACCTGACAAAGTAGAAACTGAAAGCTCAACATTTTATTAAGAAAAGTCAATACTATCCATCTCTGACTCACCAGGATATACAGCTAATTTCTGTGTGAAATGTTGAAAATTTCTTGTGTAACTAATAAACATTTAAAAAACATTATCCCAATAAGAATCTAGAGTATTCTATCCATTATGATATACTATATATAATGTGTAGCATATTGTACCCATATCATAGTAATATACACATAATTTATGATATAGCTTTAGATTCCGGTTTAATATACTTTCAAAAAAAAAGAATTTGTTTTGCTCCAAGAAACACATTATTTCTACATTTGAGACATTTGACTGCTTACCTTTATCCATATTTCCAGGGGATATAGCATTTAAATCACCAAACTGCAAAATAAACAATAACAAGTATGGACAAGGTCCTATACAAACATGACCTTAGATTATCTTTGATGAAGCCAGTAATACGCTCCAATGGCTTGTGGCTAGTATGATAGTGCATGCATGTGGCTGCAGTCATGTCCATAGTAAACCTGTTCATTTTCCACTCCATCATATTCACGTTCATATTAAGGAAACTAACACTAAGACAAAAAATCCTCATCAATTGAAACAATGGAATACAAGCTTACGTATACATTTTGGTAACGTCAATATTTTTGTTGCTTTGAGCAAGATATTTCTTATGTGGAATGCTGGAAAATATGACTGATGTCCATTTTTAAACTGCAATATTTTAACCAAAAGGTCCTTTAAAAGTTCCCCTGATGAGTGAATCTCAAATGAGTACAATATTTAGATAAATATATTTCTAGCTATACCGAATTCAGTTATTTTCAGAAATACAGAAAAATAAAACTTCAGTGAACACTAAACCAACATCATCTGGAGTACTGTGTCCAGTTCTGGGCTCCTCAACTCAAGAGGGACAGAGAACTTCTGGAGAAAGTCCAGCACAGGATCACCAAGATGATCAGGGGACTGGAACATCTTTCATACGAGGAAAGACTGTGGGAACTGGGGCTGTTTAGTCTAGATATGAGGAGACTGAGGGGGGATCTTATTAATATTTATATCTAAATGGTGGGTGTCAGGAGGTTGGGGCATCCCTTTTTTCTATTGTATCTAGCAACAGGACAAGGGGTAATGTGATGACACTGGAACACAAAAAGTTCCAGTTAAATATAAGAAAAAAATTATTTTACTGTGAGGGTGACAGAGCACTGGAACAGGCTGCCCAGAGAGGTTGTGGAGTCTCCTTCCTTGGAGGTCATCAAGACCCGCCTGGACACATTCCTGTGCGACCTGATCTAGGTGGATCTGCTTCTGCAGGGGGGCTGGACTAGACGATCTCTAAAGGTCCCTTCCAACTCCTACCATTCTATGATTCTATGATCATCAACAGCAGCAACCCTATCCTTCCAGGAATAAGAAAGAAAATAGGAAGAACTGCAATGAGAAAGCTCATGGATGAAGATAAGGACAGGGAGATCACTTACCCGTTACTGTTGTGGGCAAACCAGACTCAGCTTGGGAAATTTAATTTATTGCCAAGAAAAATAAATATTTAATTACTGAATTGAGTAGTGGGAAGCAAGAGAAGGAAAGAACAGGAAAACCTCTTTCTTTCCCCTTTCCCAGGCTCAATTTCACTCCAAGCACCTCTCTTCTCACTGTGTTATTGTCACAAGTTACACTCAGTCCCTTCAGTGAAGCAATGGGAAATGCAGGGGAGCTTCCTTCACACACTTTTCTTCTGATCCAGCATGGATTCTCCACAGGATGCAGGGGATATCTGCTCCACTATGGAGCATCTCCTACTGTTCTGACCTAAACATATCAAAGTCTGCCCTACAAGAATCAAAGGCAGCAGTTCTGCTGATCCCTCTCCCTGCTTCTCAGAGGATCACAAACTCAATAATTTCATGATCACTATGCCCAAGATGGCCTCCAACCATCACAACTCCCACAAAACTTTCTCTGTTCACAAACACCAAGTCCAGCAAGGCATCTTACATCATTGACTCTCTCACCAGCTGCATACTCCAGGAACCTCCTGGACTGTTTCCTCTCTGCTGTGATGGGCAACAAAGCTCGTGAAGGGTCTAGAAAACAAGTCTTATGTGTGGCTGAGGGAGCTGGGGTTGTTTACTCTGGAGGAGGCTGAGGGAAGACACGATTGCTCTCTAAAGCTACCTGAAAGGAGGTTGTAGCGAGATGGGGGTCAGTCTCTTCTCTCAAGTGATGGGACAAGAGGAAATGGGTTTAAGTTGCACCGGGGAGGTTTAGATTGGATATTAGGAAGAACTTTTTCACTGACAGGGTTCTTAAGCATTGGAATGGTCTGCCCAGGGAGGTGGTGGAGTCACCATCCCTGGAGACATTCAAAAGACGCATAGATGAGGTGCTGAGGGACATGGTTTAGTGGTGGGCTTGGCAGTGTTAGGTTACTGATTGAACTTAAGGTCTTTTCCATCCCAAATAATTCTATGACCTGATATTCCCTCTGCTCTTTCTCACCATTGTATTCCCTCCTTTTGTGCTTATCTGCTGCCCTTTCTTAAGTTTTCACAGAGGCATTCAAAACTTTGCTGATTGACTCAACTGTGGTGGGTCCATTGCCAAGCCAACTAGAACTGGCTATGTCCAGCACAGGGCAGTCCCTTACCTCTTCTCACAGAGGCCACCCCACAGCCCCCACTCTGCAGCCCCCTCCAAGCCTTGCACATACAACCAATACATATGAACAGTATCATTGAAGCAAAACTAATTTCTGCACATAAGCCACTCTTCTGAAGTCATAGGGACTGCTCATTTGTGTAAATATTTGTATTGAAATTTTAAGTATATATTTAAATAGATCCCTGAAAGCAAGTTTTGTGTTATTCCATTCCTTTACTATTTTCATATAAACTATGTAGTTTTCCAGAACTCAAAAAAGTAGATTTCTAACTAATAGGTTGATGTCCCTTTTTTTTTTCTTAGAGCAAACTCATTTGCAGAGAATCAATGTTAGAAGATGCTGTTCTAATGGTACTCTGAAAAACAATCAGCCAAGGAAACTTGGATTAAGGTAAATAACCCAAATTTGAAGATGCCAATATATTTGCAACTCAGTCTGCAACAGTTATATTACAAAATATCCCATAGTTCCACCTAAACTTAAAAAAATTGTAGATGCATATCCAAATTAATCACTAAATTCACCAATCCATTGTCTTGCATATTATCTTACCTCTCCCATAATGGCGATAGGTGTCTCTCCTGTTGCCTGAGCAACACGATGTTCTACTAAGTAAAACATGTACTCATCATAAAGCAAGCGGATCAGATGAAAAGAGCCAAAGCTAGCAGCACTGCGTAAGGTTAAATCTCGAATCACCATTGAGCTATTTAAATATAGGGGATAAAAGGAAATAAATATCACAATTCTTTAATAATTTATTCATATGGAATATGCACTTCAAAAGCAATATTTTTAAAAAGTAATGCTATCCACAAACAGTTGATTTATGGTATCTTCAGAAAGAAATGTCTAGGAAAGACAATTATTTGCCTCGTACCTTTTTCAAAAAGTATAGTAAAAGATCATGTTACATAATTAGAAGCTAAATTTTGAAAAAGAGAAGAAGAGTTTTGTTTTGGTATATGCACAATTAGCAATACATGAGTGCATGTAAAAACTTTAAAACCTTAGTGGAAGGAAGTTCTTTGTTAAAATTTTAAATAATAAAATTGTATTAAGATTATTTCTTTTGAAACAGAGTAAACCTTCAAAATATTGCATGCTATGCTGACATTCCAAGTATAAAGGCTTTAATTGGTCTGATTTTTAAACCTGTAAAATTTAAGTAAATTTGTGTATACCTTATAAAAAACAGACTTTGAGGATTAAAACATCCATTTGATACTCTCAGAAAGGAGATGCTACAATGTACCATTTAAAAAAAAACCCTAGCTTTATTACGATAACTGATTCCATGTCATCTACTGCTATATATTTGTCCTGATGGGGTTTTTAAACATGTAAAAATATTTTGTTTTCCCTACATAATAAAAATAAAAGTCATAGTATTTTAATAAGTAATATTAAGAACATTGGCTTTAAAATTGTATTACTATTCAGTCCAAAATGTTTCATAATATGTTTCCAAATAGGGATAAAAATCTAACCTCATTACATTTGCCCAAGGCCTTTAAAATAATATACAAAACCATTTAATCTACTACTGAGTTGCATATAGCCCTATGTTTAATATTAATAACACTAATCTTTCGGGAGAAGGGAGGCGCTTCATTTCTTGGGAACTATTGTCTGAGTTTTGAGGGACCTGGCTGATGTGGTTGCAGCCCAGTGCATGGCCACCAAGATGATCAGGGGACTGGAACATCTTCCTTAAGAGGAAAGGCTGCAGGAACTGGGGCTATTTAGTCTAGAGAAGAGGAGACTGAGGGGGGATATCATTAATATTCATAAGTATATAAATGGTGGATGTCAGGAGGTTGGGGCATCACTTTTCTCTGTTGTATCTAGTGACAGGTCAAGGGGTAATGGCATGAAGCTGGAACACAAATCATAGAATGGTAGGAGTTGGAAGGGACCTTTAGAGATCATCTAGTCCAACCCCCCTGCAGAAACAGATTCAGCTAGATCAGGTCGCATAGGAACATGTCCAGGCGGGTCTTGATGACCTCCAAGGAAGGGAGACTCCACAACCCCTCTGGACAGCCTGTTCCAGTGCTCCATCACCCTCACCGTAAAATAGTTTTTTCTTATATTTAAGTGGAACTTTTTGTGTTCCAGCTTCATCCCATTACCCCTTGTCCTGATGGAGCACTGGAACAGGCTGCCCAGGGAGATTGTGGAGTCTCCTTCCTTGAAGGTCTTCAAGACCTGCCTGGACATGTTCCTATGCGACCTGATCTAGCTGAATCTGTTTCTGCAGGGGGGTTGGACTAGATGATCTCTAAAGGTCCCTTCCAACCCCTACCATTCTATGATTCTATGATAATAATTTTGTCAACATTATTACAGTATACAGTTCAGCAAATAATAAGACAGCTGAAGTAATTTAGAAGACTATTAAGAACTACCTGTAGAAAGACCATTTTAAAAGAAACTGCCGTGCTGCTTTAGGAAAGCTGGGTCTTCCTTCATATGGCTTCAATGCTTGCATCATGACATTATCAAGCCAAGCAGCCCACTGCTCCAGAGTGCTCTGCTGCTGAAGAGCCATCTTGAAATCTGTTTCTAGTCTTTGAATCATATTGTCATCACACTGACACACCCAGGAAGCCTGTTCCTGTTACAACACATGGCAAACATGAAAGTAAAACACAAAAAGTAAGTTATTCTTAAAAATTGAACAATGAAATGAAAAATATTAAATACACTTATTAGACAAACTAATGAGCATTTTTATTTTCATGTCTCTTTCAATTTTGTTAGAAGAAAATAAGAGTAAGGAGCTAAAAGTATAAAAAGGGGCATAAAATAAAGCACACACACACACAAATACAATGGGAAAGCTACAAATACATTGCAATGTCCCATATTAATTTTCAAGAAAGAATTCTCAAATTCCCTTATTAATAATATTTCTAGTAAAAAAATTCAGGATTTGTAAGGCTCAGGACTACAGGAACAAGGAGTGGAAAGGGCAGTCAAATGGAAGTTGAGAGTAAAAAATAAAGAGGAAACCAAGAAACCAAAGCATCATGGTTCCTGTTGTTTGAAGGAGTTAGACCAAATACAGTTTCCATTACATTTTTTATTCACCTCACTTTATTTATAGGCAAAAAAGGATTGTTGTGGTTATCCATAGTCTGAAATATATTACTTTTTGCTTAATAAGTAATATAGATACCGCAAAATTGGATGAACACAATCCATGTACAATAATGAGAAATTCACAATATTATTATGGAACATGATTATATTACATTAAGTTTAAATAAGACCAATAGGAACTGTGATTCTGTGTCTTAGAGAAAAACAACATTAATTTCATGTAGGCCATATTCTTAAACTCTAGCTAGCACATACCAAATTAACATCTCAACATTCATAGATCTTATATCTTACCACAGAACAATATTTAATATACCATATATTTGGTCACATACTAAATCTTAGGTAGTTTACACACCATTGTGCAATATAACTATATCTGTATTCAAAGCTCTTTGCAACAAGCAAAAGGAATTTAACTGTTGCTAGTGAACTTCTGAAGATAAAATGTGTTAAAATGTTTGTTCATGAAAGAAGACAAATGTATGAAGAAATGCAAGAAGACTATGAGTAATCTGGGCCATGTCAGTTAGTTGTGTAACACGAGAAAAAAAATGTTTCTTCTGAGGAGAAGAAAGAGGTAAAAGGAAAACCTTTCTCTAAATCTAATGTAAAATAATACAATGATGTTTTACAGAAAACTGGAAACTAGTTCTAACAAGTTACTTAGGAGAGGTTGAAAATGTAAACATAAACAATTAAAGTATACTAATGATATTGTCTTTGAAATATAAATAAAAGTAATGAAACAATCTATAATATATATAGTACTGTATGATCAATATTTTTTTTATGGAAGATCAGAAGCTATGCTACTATCCAAGATTTCATCTTCGGGCATTTTTCATGCTGTACATTCAAAGAACACATTTACTCTACACTTTAATCTTCATTAAATAAAAAAGAGCAGAATGCATGGGTTTAAACATAAGAAGCTTTCAGAGAAAAAGGAAACAGATAATGATTCTAAAGATTTTTTTGTCCTTATGCCTAAAGAGTTAGCTGGAATCACTGCATATATAAAAAATCAGCAAAATACTCCCACATTGCTATCTTAATCATAGAATCATAGAATCATAGAATGGTAGGGGTTAGAAGGGACCTTTAGAGATCATCTAGTCCAACCCCCCTGCAGAAGCAGGTCCACCTAGATCAGGTTGCATAAGTATGTGTCCAGGCGAATCTTGAAGACCTCCAAGGAAGGAGACTCCACAACCTTCCTGGGCAGCCTGTTCCATTGCTCTGTCACCTTCACAGAGAAATAGATTTTTCTTACATTTAAATGGAATTTTTTGTGTTTAAACATAAGAAAAAATGGAATAATAAGAACTAAGAATAATTTTTTTTTTAATGAAGGGACATATATTTTTTTAAAGGTTTCTTTAAGCTGCGGGTACCTGCACATTGGCAAAATCAACACGGTTGAGATCACTGAGCATCTGGTTGATCTGAGAAGTGTTCTGAAGCACAGCTCGAGCTGCCTGAGCCAGATGATTAAGAGATGTGTATCTTCTCAAAGTCTGGGCAAAGGCACTTACAGCAGCAACCTATGAAGAAATCAATTACTCAATACATAGTATTATCAACAGGTCTTCTATTTAATATATTTTAATTTCATAATTGTATTGATTTATGAGTCCTCAGATATTGCAGTTCACATAAAATGGAACAAATACATTTTTCCTATTAATTTTTTTAGCAAAGCAAATTTGTTTCCAATCCCATGTTTAATATTTGAAGTACAAGCTAGATATAATATTTAGCATAAAAGTTGATATGCTACTACTTTTCAATCTTAATTGACATCTAGTGTACAATTGCATAAAGAGAAGAAAACTGCAGTAAACTTAATTTACCTTGGTTTGTATCATTCTCTGTGGAATATTGTTCATGGCACTGGAAAGCCAACCTTCAAGGCTTTTTGCAAAATTACGAATGGCTTGGGTCAAGGCACCTAAATATTAAAGAACAAAAATAAAATGAAAAAGATTGCAAGGTGCCATCTTAAATAGTGAGGATGAAACATTTTGCATCCTCAGTATTTAAATATTCCACGCTGAGACCTGTTGCATTTATACGCTCAGAGACTTATCCATTTTAGGTTCAGACCCCCCCACTACAAGAAAGATCTTGATAAACTAGAGCAAGTCCAGTAAAGAACCACTGACATCTGGTGTCATCTGCAAACTTGCCAAAAGCACACTCAGACCCATCATCCAGATCACTAATGAAGATCTTAAATAGCATTAGTTCCAATACTAATCCCTGAAAGACCACACAAGCTACCAGTCCACAGGTGGACTTCATACCAGAGATCCCAAAACCTTGAGTTCAGCAGTCTAGGTGTTTTTCTACTCACCTTATCGTTCACTTATCCAGCTCACATCTCATCAATTTGGGCATAAAGAAATTGTGGGAGACTAGACCTTTCTTCAGTTAAGCTATACAACATCCATTACCTCCACTTGTCCACAGTGCCAGGCGCCTCATCATAGAACACAATGAGTTTGATCAGGCACTATGTGCCCTTAGTAAATCCCTCTTGGCTGCTCCAATCACCTCATAGAAGTCATCCCTGCACCCTCCAACTCTACCAAAACATTGTATTGGCCACTCTTCCCAGCTTGGTGTCATCAGCCAACTCTGCTCCATCATCTAGAGCACTAATGAAGATGTTGAACAGTATTGGACCTGGTATTGACCACTGGACTCCAACTAGACTTTGTGCCGCTATGACCATGGGACCGTCTTTGAGGATGGAGGCCTGCTAGGGAGAGACAGAATCCACATGATCAAGTGGCAGCTTTGCCAACAGGCTGGCCAACCTGGTAAAGAGAACTTTACACTGGGAATGATGGGGAAGGGATGACCAACAGTTGAGTGAGGAAGCCATAGACTGGATGGGCAAGCAAAGGATGTGGGGTAAACAGGAGAGACCTCATAGTCAACAAAACCAGATTGAAAGTGGGCCATTTCAAGCATATGCACGTAACTAAGGAAGTGTCAGGACATCAGCATTATTTAGGGAAATTGGTATGACTGGGTGTCTCTCTGAAGTGAAGCGTCTGCACGCCTATGCATGCAACATGGTAAAAGATAGGAGCAACTAGACATCTGCAGTGGGTTGTGTGGCCAGGTTTTGGTAGCTGGGGGGACTACAGGAGTGGATTCTTTAAAAAAAGCTGCTAGAAGCTTCCCCTGTATCTGATAGGGCCAATACTAGTCAGCTCTGAGATGGACTTGCCGCTGACCAAGGCTGAGCAATGTAAGTAATGCCTCTGTGAATAATGTATTTGAGAAGGGGAAGAAGTTGCTGTGCAGATGCTAAACTGCAACAGAAGAAGGGAGTGAGACTATGAGAACATCATCTCCGCAGACACCAAGGTCAGTGGAGAAGGAGGGGGAGGAGGTGCCCAGGCACCAGAGGAGAGATCCTCCTGCAATCTGTGGTGAAGATCATGGTGAGGCAGGCTGTTCGCCTGCAGCACATAGGGGCTCATGGTGGAGCAGAGATCCACCTGCAGACTGGGGAGGACTCCACGCCTGAGCAGGTGGATGGCTGAGGGAGGCCGTGACACTCGTGGGAAGGCCAAGCTGGAGCATGCTCCTGGCAGGACCTGAGAACACGTGGAGAGAGTAGCCCATGCTGGAGCAGGTTTGCTGGCAAGACTTGTGACCTCGTGGGGGACCCACGCTGAAGCAGTTTGTTCCTGAAGGACTGTTTCCCCATGGATGAGACCCAGACTAGGACAGTTTGTGAAGAGCTGTAGCCTGTGGGAAGGACCCATGTTGGAGAAGTTCTTGGAGGACTATCTCCAGTGGGAGGGACCCCACACTGTAGCAGTGGGAAGTGTGAGGAGTCCGCTCCCTGAGAGGAAGCAGCAGCAGAGACTATCTGTGATGAACTGACCATAACTCCCATTCCCTGTCCCCCTGTACTGCTAGGGGGGGAGGAGGTAGAAAGGTGTTTTAAGATTCAGTTTTTATTTTTCATTTCCCTACTCTTGTTTTGATTGATTGTTAATCTAGAACTTAAGCTGGCCACTATTGTAAAAGATAATAAGAAAAGTTTCTATATATATATCAGCAACAAAAGGAGGGCTAAAGGGAATCTTCACCCTCTAATGGTTGAAGGGGGAAACGGTGACCAAGGATAAGGAAAATGCTGAGGTACTTAATGCCTTCCTTGCCTCAGTCTTCAATAGTAAAACCATCTGTTCTCTGGGCACCCAGCCTCCTGAGCTGGAAGACAGGGACGGGAGATAGAATGAAGTCCAAGGGGAAATGGTGTGTGACGTGCTGCTCCATCTTGACTTACACAAGTCCATGGGGCCAGTTGCGATCCACCTAAGGGTGCTGAGGGAGCTGACAGAAGTGCTCGCTGAGCCACTCTCCATCAACTACCAGCAGTCCTGGCTCACCGGGGAGGCCCCAGCGGACTGGAGGATGGCAAATTTGACACCCATCTACAAGAAGGGCCAGAAGGAGGATCCTGGGAACTACAGGCCTGTCAGCCCGACCTCGGTGCCAGGGAAGGTTATGGAACAGATCATCTTGAGTGCCATCGTGAGGCACATACAGGACAACTAAGGGTTCATGCCCAGTCAACGTGGCTTTATGAAGGGCAGGCCCTGTTTGACCAATCTGATCTCCTATGACAAGATGGCTCGCTTAGTGGATGAGGGAAAGGCTGTGGATATGGTCTTCCTGGACTTTAGTAAAGCCTTTGACACAGTCTCCCACAGCAACCTCCTGGAGAAACTGACTGCCTGTGGCTTGGATGGATGTACTCTGAGATGTGTGTAAAACCGGCTGGATGGCTGGACCCAGAGAGTGGTGGTGAATGGAGTTAGGTCCAGTTGGAGGATGGTCACTAGTGGTGTTCCCCAGGGCTCAGTGTTGGGGCCTGTTTTGTTTAACATCTTTATCAATGATGTGGATGAGGGGATTGAGTGCACCCTTAGTAAATTTGCTGATGACACCAAGCTGGCGAGTGCGTAGACCTGCTTGAGGGTAGAAAGGCTCTTCAGAGGGACCTGGACAGGCTGGAGCAATGGGTCGAGGCCAATTGCATGAGGTTCAACAAGGCCAAGTGCCGGGTCCTGCACTTGGGCCACAACAACCCCATGTAACACTATAGGCTTGGGGCAGAGTGGCTGGAAAGCTGCCCGGAGGAAAAGGACCTGGAGATGTTAATCGACAGCCAGCTGAATATGAGCCAGCAGCGTGCTTCATTGGCCAAGAAGGCCAATGGCATCCTGGCTTGTGTCAGTAATAGTGGGACCAGCAGGACCAAGGAAGTGATTGTCCCCTTGTACTCAGTGCTGGTGAGGCCACAACTCGAATATTGTGTTCAGTTCTGGGCCACAAGAAGGACATTGAGGTGCTGGAGCGTGTCCAGAGACAGGTAACAAAGCTGGTGAAGGGTCTGGAGAACAAGTCTTATTAGGAGTGGCTGAGGGCGCTGGGAAAGTTTAGCCT
Organism: Colius striatus; assembly: GCF_028858725.1. Taxonomy (NCBI): domain Eukaryota; kingdom Metazoa; phylum Chordata; class Aves; order Coliiformes; family Coliidae; genus Colius; species Colius striatus. The sequence goes on from NC_084789.1 coordinate 7,717,910, forward strand.
GGAGAAGAGGAGGCTGAGAGGAGATATGATCACTCTCTATAGCTACCTGAAAGGGGGTTGTAGCGAGATGGGGGTTGATCTCTTCTCTCCAGTAATGAATGATAGGACAAGAGGAAATGGGTTAAAGTTGTGCCAGGGGAGGTTTAGATTGGACATTAGGAAGAACTTTTTCACCAAGAATTTTACGAAGCATTGGGACGGGCTGCACCTCCTCCCTTCTTAACTGACTTTGGTGTCTGCATAGTTGTTTCTCTCACATATTCTCATTCCTCTCTCCAAGCTGCTGTTGTACAGCAGTTTTTACCCTTTCACACATAATCCCAGAATGGTAGGGGTTGGAAGGGACCTTTAGAGATCATCTAGCCCACCCCGACTGCCAAAGCAGGTCCACCTAGATCAGGTTGCAAAGGAATGTGTCCAGGCAGGTTTAGAAAACCTCCAGAGAAGGAGACTCCACAGCCTCCCTGGGCAGTCTGTTCCAGTGCTCCGTCACCCTCACAGTAAAATAGTTTTTTCTTATGTTTAAATGGAACTTTTTGTGTTCCAGCTTCATGCCATTACCCCTTGTCCTGTCACTAGATACAACAGAGAAAAGTGATGTCCCAACCTCCTGACATCCACCTTTTAGATATTTGTAAATATTAATGAGATTCCCCCGCACTCTCCTCTTATCTAGACTAAACAGCCCCAGTTCCCACAGCCTTTCCTCATAAGAAAGATACTTCAGTCCCCTGATCATCCTGGTGGCCTTGCACTGGACTCTCTCCCTAAGTTCCCTGTCCCTTTTTCTTAAATATTTTATCACAGAGGTGCTACCAATGTCTCTGATTGGCTCAGACTTTGGACAGCAGTGGGTCCATCTTGGAGCAGGCTGAAATTAGTTCTTTCCAACATGGGGACAGCTTCTGGTGTCTTCTCATAGAAGCCATCCCTGCACCCTCCACCTCTACCAAGACCTTGCCACATAAAGCCAGTACAGGTCTTCTTCAGGCAGCTGGTATAAGCCTCATGTTCACAGACTCTGGCTTTCATGACAGACTCGAACAACCCGAATATCTGGTAGTTGGACAACAAAGCAGGGCACAAAACCCCGTGAGGACAGTTAAGTAGTGCAACTGGTTGCCCAGAGTCGTTTGTGTAGTTTCTGTCCTCAGATGTTTTCAAGACCCGACTAGTTAAAGCCCTAAGCAAACTGGTCTCAATTCAGCATTGATCATGCTTTCAGCAGGAGATTGGACTAGAGACCCTTCACCTAAAACCCTTTCAAGAAATTTATCATTAGCAGTGAAAATTAGTTTTTGGCATTCCTACAGGTACATCAGTAATTGAAACAATTGTTTCCCATCCCCTGAAAAATTCCATTATGAATTTTCTGCCTTCAAGTTTTGCCTAAGTGCTTTTGATTTTAAAGAGCAAAATCCTTCAGGAAATGGCAATTATTGCAATACTGCAGTTTACTCAATAAGCTCGAAGTACCCCAAACCATTGCCAACATGTTGTTTATTTTAGTTCTGAAGAACGAAATGCTGTTTGCAATGTTCAAAGACAGTATCAATAAGCAATATATAAGAATGTGGGTAACAGAAGGCTCTTACTGCTGTGAAATCTTGGTGGTGGAGAAGAAATGCTGCAACAGTGCTGAAGAAGAAAAAACTAGAAAAGAGAAATCATCTTTAAGTGATTTTTTTTTCCCGCTACATCTAAGAAGAAACAATCCAAGTAAAGACTGGATTTTGTTTATGAGGCAAAACATCGTGTTTGGTAGAGTAAGAATTAATGGTTAATGGAAGTCACCTAATATGAGAAATTCCCTTTTTCAACTTGGGTAATTGATGAATCCTGTAATTAAGAACTTCTACTAGCAAAGTTAGCCAATTTTCTTAAAAAGAAACAATTTTTTTCACAGCATTATTTTCTTCAAATTTGTAGTGATAACCAGTTTATGTAACTGCCCCCAAATGTGAATGCTCATTTGAAATTTCATTTGGATGTATAGAACTTCTGTATTGGATCTATGGAACAGTCTTGCCTTGTCTTGCCTTGCCTTGCTTTGCCTCGTGCAAAACAAATGGCCTAAGTTCATTCTAATAGTTTGTAAAGTGTTACTAAACACACATTAAATGATGTAGCAAAAAAGTTACGGGGAGAACATTTATTTTTGGATAAGCATTCAAAAAGCTTGAGTTCTCATCTGAAATCTTTCTCCTACACAAATCTCACAAATAACAAGATTTTGCAGTCTTTCTGGTACTTGTAATTGCTGAAACTGAGAAATAGAATGTGAAAAATACGCTGAACATAACTTCTCAGCCTGGAATAGGAACTCTCAAACAAGTTTGTTACTGTATGTCCTGTCACCTGTGAAGAGAGAAAAAGGCCATTCTCGGGGGAAAGGATATGTTGCCAGTAATACACAGTGGCTCTGGTCTTTTTCTAAAATCATTAGATAATAATCAACTTTACTCCTGACTCAAGTATAGAGTGTTTGACTTTTTTTTTTTTTGAGTGGCAAGGTGGACTCGACCTTAAAGGTCTTTTCCAATTGTTATGATTCTATGATTAATAAATCAAACCAGTTCTCCCCAAGTTGATTCTGTTTTGCCCGTGACACTAATTTCTGAGTTGTCTCCCTGTCCTTATCTTGAGTCGCGAGCCCTTTTTTATATTTCTCTTTCCCTTGTCCAGTTTAGGAGAGGGGGTAATAGAATGACTTGGTGGGCACCTGGCACCTAGCCAGGGTTAAACCACCACAGATCATTTGCAGGGCTATAATCTCATAGAGATATTGTGGGAGGGCTCATACAGCTGGAGTGCTGCAATGGATGGATACAGAATCTTTAGGGAAAACAAGAGGAGCTGGAATGCATGGAGCTTTGCCTAGGGATGGATGATAAGCCAGTTGAGAGCTTAAGGGTCCAGGTTAGATGACACTCAGAACATCATCCATATTGGTATATCTGATACAGACTGCTTGATCAGGAAGAAGTAGATTAAGTTTTGTGGTGAGTGGACTTCAGCTGGCTGTCAGATGCCCACCAAGCTGCTCTATCGCTCCCTCTTCTCAACAGGATGGGAGAGAAAAATGCAGTGAAAAGCCTTGTGGGTCGAGATCAGGACAGAGAGATCATTCAGTGACTACTGTCACAGGCAAAACAGACTTGACGAAGATTAATTTAATTTATTGTCAATAAAACAGAGTGGGATAATGAGGAATAAGAACACATCTATAAAACCACCTTCCTTCCAATCCTCCCTTCTTCCCAGGCTCAACTTCGCTCCCAGCTCTTTTACCTCCTCCCCCTAAGTGGTGCAGGGGGATGGGGAATGGCAGGGTGTGGTCAGTTCATCACAGATTGTCTCTGTCGCTCTTTCCTCCTTGTGCTCTTCCCCTGCTCCAACGTGAGGTCCCATTCATGGGAGACAGTCCTCTGTGAACTTCTCCAACATGGGTCCTTCCCATGGGCTGCAGTTCTTTGAAAACTGCTCTAGCATGGGTCCTTTCCATGGCGTGCAGTCCTACAAGAATGAACTGCTCCAGTAGAGGGTCTCCCGACTGGGTCACAGGTCCTTCTAGAAAACCTGCTCCAACATGTGCTCTTCTCCATGGGACCACCGTTCCTGCCAGAAGCCTGCTCTAGCATGGGCTCTCCATTGGCTGCAGCTTCCCTCAGGGCACACTCACCTGCTTTCATGTGGGGTCCTCCATGGGCTGCAGGGAGAACTAAAAAGTTCTCACAAAAATTTAAACTGAAAAAATTTTACTTGGAGCTTGTTTTTCAAGAAGTTTTTCCTCACTGGAATTTCTTTTATAGTAATATGTAATATGAAGTTATGTGACAGAGTAGGTTTTGGGGATTTCTCCCCTCCCCCGAAAATCAGGAAAAGAAAAAAAAAAAAAGATGAAACTCATAGAAATAGAATTATCAATTTACATCCTTACTAAATTAAATACATTTTTTCCTTTTTTTTTTTTTTTTTCTTTTTGGCCAGATGCTATTGGTCCCTTTCTGGTTATCCAGAAAAAAAGAAACCTGCTTATGATGGGGTATTTCTACAAAGCAGTACTTGCAAATATTTTCCTGAGTTGCTTTTTACAGCATAGCTAACAGAGGCAGTCAACAGATGCAACACTTTGCTCAGAAGGGAGAGGCAGAAACTTTGCAGAGAGCAGCATCCATATCCTGAGCAATGATGTTGATGTGTCACAGGGCACCACCTCCAGCCATTGGAGCAACTACCCCTATAATGTGAGAGGCCTCAATCCAGAATGAAATCCTGAGGGAAGTCTCAGAGTACAGTGAGTGCCTGGGGCTTCTTGCTGAGGCAGAGTGAGACAGTTTCCTTGCATGCTGGTGGGCTGTGGTACAGGATCTGTGTTGCCAAGGAGGTGCAGGTAGAGGTCAGCAGACCGTGTGGTATCAGACATGATGAGAAAGAGATCAAACTGATCTTTTTCAAGAGCCTGCAGCTGGAATCCACAGCTGTATTGAAGGAGGATCAGATGGTCTGTGCTTATTGGGTTAGGAAATGGTGAAAGCTGGAAGCTTGTGACTTCTGGCAACAGGAAGAAGGCTCCAGCTCCACCTGCATATCTTCAATTAAAAACCAGGTTCAGTACCCTCACAGCAGAGGAGGGTCTGGGAACTCTGTCTAATGAAGCACCCGAGTTAACTAAACCTGAGCCACGCAACGGCACCTGAAGGAAGCGGCAAGTGATAATAGTGGGAAACTCCATGCTGTAGGGGATAGGGGCTCACATCTGCTGACCTGACCTACTGTGTTGGGAGGTTTACCGCTTGCTAGGGTTTGAATTCGGGATGCTGTGGAGCTACTGCCAAGGTTTGTCTGACCCTTGGACTATTACTCCTTGCAAATCTTTTCGTGGGAACCGACAGTACTGCCAGAGTAGGTCTGACTGCATGCATCTGGAGGCAATGGTCAAGGGCAGGGGGGTCCAGGTAGTGTTCTCCTTGATATTTTCAGTGAGAAGCAAGGGCTTTAGGAGGAATAGAAGTATCCTGTGGGTCAACAGTTTGTTACCCTGCTGGCAATGACAATTGATATTTGTATTTCATGACTATGGGGACCGTTCTTTAAAGAATGGCATTCTGGGGTGTATTAGAAGGGATGTGGTTAGTAGGTCGAGAGAGGTTCTTCTCCCCCTCTGTTCTGCCCTTGTGAGACGGCATCTGGAATATTGTGTCCCGTTCTGGGCCCCTCACTTCAAGAACGACAGGGAGCTGCTGGAGAGAGTTCAGCGCAGGGCCACAAAGATGATTAAGGGAGCATCTCCCTTATGATGAAAGGCTGAGGGAGCTGGGGCTCTTTAGCTTGGAGAAGAGGAGACGGAGGGATGATTTCATTGATGTTTACAAATACATAAAGGGCAGGTGTCAGGAGGATGGAGCCAGGCTGTTCTCAATGATGTCCAATGATAGGACAAGGGGCAATGGGTACAAGCTAGAACATAAGAGGTTCCAAAGAAACACAAGGGAAAACTTCTTCACTATGAGGGTGATGGAGCACTGGAACGGGCTGCCCGGAGGGGTTGTGGAGTCTCCTTCTCTGGAGACATTCAAAACCCACCTGGATGAGTTCCTGTGTGACCTACTCTAGGTGGTCCTGCTCTGGCAGTGGGATTGGACTAGATGATCTTTCGAGGTCCCTTCCAACCCTTAAGATTCTGTGATTAAAAACTGATAGAGGGAGATGGGATGTAGAGACACTGTCCAAGTGTGCAGAGATGGGGTTGGGAAAGCCAAAGCCTACCTGGAGTTGAAACTGGCAAGCAATGTGAAGGGCAACATTAAGGCTTTCTGCAGGTACATCAGCAGCAAAATGAAGACCAGAGAAAATGTGGGCTTGCTGCTGAATGGGACAGGGAACCTGATGACAAAGGACACGGGAAAGGCCGAGGTACTGAATGCCTTCTACACCAGAGTCTTTACTGGTAAGGATTGTCTTCAGGAATCCCAAGCCTCTGAGACCAGAGGGAAAGTCTGCAGCAAGGAAGAATTCTCCTCAATAGAGGAAGACCTGGTTAGGGAAACATTTAAACAAAATTGGCAATGCACAAATCCATGGGACTTGATGGGATGCACCTATGAGTGCTGAGGGAGCTGGCTGATGTCATTGCGAGGCCACTCTCAATTATCTTCAAATGGTCATGGTGATCAGGGGAGGTTCCTGAGGACTGTAAGAAAGCAAATGACACTCCAGTCTTCAAGAAGGGCAAGAAGGAGGATCTGGGGAACTACAGGCTGGTCAGCCTTACCTCTGTTCCTGGGAAGATGATGGAGAAAATCCTGGAAGCCATTTCCAAAGAAGGTGCTTGGTAAGAATTAGTATGGATTTAGGAATGGGAAATCATGCCTGACCTATATGATAAGTCTTCTACAATGAGTCAACTAGCTTGTTGGAAAAGGGGAGAGCAGTGGATGCTGTTTATCTAGACTTTAGCAAGACATTTGACACTGTTTCCTGTAACATCCTCATAGACAAGTTGAGAAAGTAGAGGTTAGGTAAGTGGACAGTGAGGTGGACTGAAAAGTGAATGAACTGCCAGGCCCAGACAGTTGTGATCAGAAGCATAAAGTCTAGCTAGAGGCCAGTCTCTAGAGTGATGTTCCCCAGGGTTGATCCTTGGGCCAATACTGTGTTAACAACTTCATTAATGACCTGGACGATGTGACAGAGTGCATCCTCAGCAAGTTTTCAGATAATACAGAATTGGGAGGAGTGGTAGATAGACCAGATGGTTGTTGTGCCATTCAGAGGGATCTCAACAGGCTGGGGAAATGGGCAGACAGGAACCTCATGCAGTCCAACAAAGGGAAGTGCCAGGTCTTGCCCCTGATCTGCTCCTGTCTTGTTAGTCAGGGATAGGGGTGCAGGCAGAAGTCGATGCAACAAGGATATCAATACCTGGCTTCATGGCTAGTGTTGTCGACAGGGCTTTGGTTTATATGATCACAGGGCGTTCTTCAATGAATTCAGCCTATTGGAAAGAGATGGAATCCAGTGGTCTAGAAGAGGCAGGAGAATCTTCACCAGCATATTGACTGACTTAGTGAATCATGCTTTAAACTAACAAACTGGGGGGGTGGGGTAGGGTCCACAGCTGTGACACCTGTATATCCATAAGCAACAGGGTAGATGAGCATACCTTCCAGCCTAGTGGGGAATGCTCCCCAGCCCTTTACAGTCAGGAAGGCTAAGGCTCAGCTAGAACTGAAATTGGCCAAAGAACAACAAGAAAGGGTTCTTCAGGTACGTGAGCAGAAGCACAGGGAAGACATAGGCCCATTACAAAACAGAGCAGGGAAGACAGTAATAATGCTGACAAGACCAAGGTTCTCAATACCTTCTTTGTCTCTGTTTTTACTGATGTAGCTGGACTGCAGTTCACAGGATCAAGTAGTTACGACAATGTGTGTGTCAACATTCCTCTAGTAGTGGAAGAAGGGCTGGTCTGCAGCCTCTTGCAAGGGTTCAACCCACATAAATCTATGAGCTCAGATGGAATTCACCCCAGGGTGTTAGGAGAAGTGGCTGACATTGTTGCAAGGCCACTGTCTATCATCTTTGAGAAGTCATGGAGATCAGAGATGACAGATCCCTGATGACTGGAAAAGGACAAATGTCATACCCATCTACAAAGAAGGGTCCTGTTCTGTTTTTTTTCTGAGACAGAGTTAATTTTCTTCCTAGTAGCGCGTATAGTGTTGTGTATTGAAGTTAGTAAGAGAATAATGTTGGTAACACGCTGATGTTTTAGTTGTTGCTAAGCAGTGTTTACACTAAGCCAAGGACATTTTAGCTTCTCACACCACCCTACCAGCAAGAAGGCTGGAGGGTACAAGAAGCTGGGAGGGTACATAGCTGGGATAGCTGACCCAAACTGTCCAAATGGATATTCCATATCATATGACATCATGCTCAGCATATAAACTAGAGGGAAAGCTGGCTGAGGGCTGCTGCTTGGGAACTAGCCAGGCATCAGTCAGCGGGTGGTGAGCAATTGCATTGTGCATTGCTTGTTCTGTATATTCTCTTCTCATCATCATCATCATCATTATTACTTTCCCTTCCATTTCTGTCCTATTAAACTGTCTTTATCTCAACTCACAACTTTTACTCTTTTTTTCCCCAGTTCTCTCCCACGTCTCACTGGGTGGGAGGGAGGGAGGGAGCAAGCAGCTGTGTGGTGTTTAGCTGCCTGACAGGTTAAACCAAGACAGGCCCAAAAGAGGACCCAGGAAACTACATGCCCATTAGTCTTACTTCAGTTCCCAGGAAAGTAATGGAACAAGTTCTCCTAGAAACATCCACAAAGCAAATGAAGCGGGGGACTGGGAAAAGCCAGCATGGATTTTCCAAAGACAAACCATGCCAGACTAACCTGATCACTTTCTACAACAAAGTAACACTTTCTGTTGAAGTGGGGAGAGCAGTGAATGTTCTTTACCTGGATTTCAACACTGTTTCCCATTGCCTCCTCCTGGACAAACTGGCAAGACACAGTTTGGATGGGTGGTCTAGGAGATGGGTATGAAATTGGCCAACAGGCCACACTCAGAGTGTGGTGAACAATGTTTTTTACTCAGGCTGGCAGCCTGTCACAAGTGGGGTCCTCCGGAGATCAATACTGGCCCCCATGATGTTCAACATCTGGATGATAGGATTGAAAACACCTTTACCAAATTTGCAGATGACACCAAACTGAGGTGGACATGTCAGAAGGGAGAGCCATCGTACAGAGAGACCTGGACAGGCTGGAAGAGTGGTCTATTGAGAACAGTTTGATAGAATCATAGAATGGTTTGGGTTGGAAGAACCTTTAAAGGTCATCTAGGCCAAATCCCTGCAATGAGCAAGGGTATCTTCAACTAGATGAAGTTGCTCAGAGCCCTGTCTAACCTGAACTTGAATGTTTCCATGGATGGAGCATCTACCACCTCTCTGGGCAACCTGTTCCAGTGTTTCACCACCCTCACTGTTAAAAAATGTCTTCCTTTTATCTGTCGTAGGCGCCTGGAAGATCTTGGGCTTTAATGCGAGAGGTGGAGAGTACAGAAGAGGCGGGCACAGGGTGGAGTGAAAGGAGGTGCTTGTGTTAGCAGATAAAAACGCATGGCACAAGCAATAAGCTGGAATAAAGCATCATCCATACTGAGTATGCATCATCCATACTGAGTATGCAGTGATCTTGTCCTCTCAGCGGTGGTGGGCTGAGTGATCCGTGCGTGTGGCCTGGTTATGTTGCTGGTAGCGGCAACATATATCTAGTCTGAATCTAGTCTCTTTTAGTTTAGAATCATTATCCCTTGTCCTTTCACCACAGGCCACAGTAAAAAGTCTGTCCTCATCTTTCTTATAAGCCCCCTTTAAGTACTGAAAAGCTGCAATAAGGTCTTCCTGAAGCCTTCTCTCCTCCAGGCTAAACAACACCAATTCTCTCATCTTTTCTTCATAGAAGAGGTGTTCCAGCCCTCTGATCGTTTTTGTCCATGTCTTGTGCTAAGGATCCCAGAACTGGTTGCAGTACTCCAGGTGAGGTCTCATCAGAGGGGAGTAGAGGGGGAGAATCACTTCCCTCGACCTGCTAGCCACACTTCTTTTGATGCATCCCAGAGTATGGTTGGCTTTCTGGGCTGTGAGCACATATTGCCAGCTCTTGTCCAGCTTTTTATCCATTGGTATCCCCAAGTCCTTCTGCACAGGGCTGCTCTCAATCCCTTCATCCTCTAGCTGATATCGATACTAGGGGTTGCCTCAGCTCAGGTGCAGGACCTTGAATTTGTCCTTGTTGAACTTCATGAGATTTACATGGGCCCACTCCTCAAACTTGTCCAGGTCCCTCTGGATGACATCCTGTCCCTCAGGTGTCAACCGCACCACTCAGCTTGGTTCTAGAGACTTTCCTAAATGTAGTGAAATATCCACTCTCCTTTTATTTAAATGCAATGCTTAGACCAGCTCCAGTACCCTCCTACTCAACAGAATTAAGGAAAGATTACACACACTACATGTACATTCTTCCAAATCATTCCCAGAAATTTCACGTGAGGCACCAAAAAAATCACCACATAAAAAAAATTAAACAAAACAGTCTTATGAGATGTTATCTGTTTTTAACTTACTAGGAATAGGTCTAAGGACATCAGGAATGAGAATCTCCACCAAAGCCTGGTACATCACATGGTCACAATTACCCATCCATTTCATAATAGACTCATTTTTGCACAGAATAATTAGTTTTCCTTTTGGAAGTCGACTTTCTATTTCACTCAGATTGCTGGTGTGAATAAATGTAACAAATGAAAATGCATTTACATACAAATAAGAAAAGTACACTAGACTTTGATTATTTAATAAAATATTTTAAAATCTCTCTTTTACATCCAGTTGAAACTCTTTAACTTCTTCATATGAAACAGGAAAAATAGCCTCCAAAGTTCTGCTCCAGCCCATAAAATGTATGATACCAACGATCCTTGCAATTTAAATGTACTGGACAGTATATTGTGAAAAAGATACTTTGACTTTATTTATCCAAACAAAGGAAAAAATTGATGTGTACAATCATTTCAAGACTGCAGTTTGACATATATCGACAGCCTATATGTCAAATAGCAGACAACACAAATTTAACCTGAAAAATTATTGATATTGAAAAATGTTCTTAGCCTACATGTAAAACTAAAACTTTCTTTGGTTTGACTCCTGCTGTTATATTATGATGGTGAACAGTAAAGAAAAAGACACATTTACTGACCTCAGTTCAATAATAGTTGTGTCGTCAGCTGGAGCAGAGGGAGAATAGCGCCAGAAAGTTTGCCACAATTTTTCTATCAGGCTAAACTGAAGATTCACAACAACATCCACTATTGCCTAAAAATAAAATATAAAACAAGTGCAGATAGTCTTCTACTTCATCTCTCCCAACCCCCACCACCCCAAATTATCCCAAGGGTATAGCTCCCCTCTGGTCATTTTGCAGAAAAAATAGAAAAATGTATGTTTAAAAATCAACATATAATATCCTTTTTAATAACTTTTTGTCAACAAATTTCCCAAGTATAGATACTAGTGGGGACAGAGATTTAGATCAGGCCAAGTGCAAATACAAGGAATCTTCCAGAAAAGAGTTTCAGCACATTTATCAGTGAATTCACCTAAACAGAACTTTTAACACTATTGTAAATACAAAGGAAACCTGCTATTTCATTAATTTTGTTCTTTCATTGCATATTTTAAAACATCTTCATCAATACTTTTAAAACACGTTATTTGGTATGAAATGTGGCTTTAAGTTCTTAAGCAACCTGCTTCTTATTGTTAAATGTTATTCTTAACATATTATTCTTAAGCAACCTGCCAGTCTTATTCAACATCTTCATCAACAACCTGGATGAAGGGACAGAGTGTACCCTCAGGAAGTTCACTGATGACACCAAACTGGGAGGACTGGCTGATTCCCCAGAAGGCTATGCTGCCATTCAGCAGGATCTTGACTTGGCTTGAGAGTTGGGCAGGGAGGTTCCTCATGAGGTTCAACAAGGGCAAGTGCTGAGTCTGGCACCTGGGGAGGAACAACCCCACGCACCAGTACAGGCTGGGGGTTGACCTGCTGGAGAGCAGCTCTTCAGAGAGGGACTGGGGAGCTCGGGTTGTTCTGGTGGACAGCAAATTAAACATGGAGCACTGTGTGCAGATTTGGGCTCTCCAGTGCAAGAGAGATAGGTAACTCGTGAAGACAGTTCACTGGAGGTCTACAAAGATGATTAGGGGACTGTAACATCTCTCTTATGAGGAAAGGCTGCAAGAACTCAGGCTGTTTAGTCTGGAGAAGAGAAGACTGAGTGAGAAGGGCCTTATCAATGTGTATAAATAGAATCATAGAATCATAGAATGGTAGGGGTTGGAAGGGATCTTTAGAGATCATCTAGTCCAACTCCCCTGCAGAAGCAGGGTCACCTAGATCAGATCGCATAGGAACATGTCCAGGCGGGTCTTGAAGACCTCCAAGGAAGGAGACTCCACAACCCCTCTGGGCAACCTCTTTCACTGCTCCGTCACTCTCACAGTGAAATAGTTTTTTCTTATATTTAAGTGGAACTTTTTGTGTCCCAGCTTCATCCCATTACCCCTTGTCCTGTTACTAGCTAGTAGAAAAAAAAGGGATGTCCCAACCTCCTGACACCCACCCTTTAGATATTTATAAATGTTAATAAGATCACCCCTCAATCTCCTCTTCTCCAGACTAAACAGCCCCAGTTCCCACAGCCTTTCCTCATATGAAAGATGTTCCATTCCCTGATCATCTTGGTGGCCCTGCGCTGGACTCTCTCCAGCACTTCCCTGTCCCTCTTGAGCTGAGGAGCCCAGAACTGGACACAGTACTCCAGATGAGGCCTCACCAGGGCAGAGTAGAGGGGGAGAAGAACCTCCCTTGACCTGCTGGCCACACTCTTCTTGATGCATCCCAGAATGCCATTGGCCTTTGTGGCCATGAGTGCACATTGCTGGCTCATATTTAGCTCATTATCAATCAGGACTCCCAGGTCTCTCTCTGCAGAGCCGCTCTTCAGCAGTTCGACCCCCAGCCTGTACTGATGCATGGGTTTGTTCCTTCCCAGATGCAGGACTCTGCACTTGTCCTTGTTGAATCTCATGAGGTTCCTCTCTGCCCAACTCTCAAGCCAGTTGAGATCCCGCTGAATGGCAGCACAGCCTTCTGGGGAATCAGCCAGTCCTCCCAGTTTGGTGTCATCAGTGAACTTGCTGAGGGTACACTCTGTCCCCTCATCCAGGTTGTTGATGAAGATGTTGAAGAAGACTGGCCCCAGAACCCATCCCTGTGGAACTCCACTGGCCACAGGCCTCCAACTCGATTCTGTGTCATTACCCTCTGGGCTCTGTCATTCAGCCAGCTCTCGATCCACCTCACTGTGCACTCATCCAAGCCACACCGCTTGAGCTTTCTGATGAGGATGTTATGGGAGACAGTGTCAAAAGCCTTGCTGAAGTCAAGGTAGATACCTAAAGGGCAGGTGTCAAAAGGATGAGGTGAGTCTTTTCTGTAGTGCCCAGTGATGGGACAAAGGGTAACAGACACAAGCTGGAACACAGGAAGTTCCACTTGAACATGAGGAGAAACTGTGAAGGTGAGGGAGCCCTGGCACAGACTTCCCAGAGAGGTTGTGCAGTCTCCTTCTCTGGAGGTTTTCAATACCTGTCTGGACGCATTCCTGTTTGACCTGATCTAGGTGACCCTGCTTCTGCAGGGGGGTTGGACTAGATGATCTCTAGAGGTCCCTTCCAACCCCTACCATTCTGTGATTCTGTGATTCTTTAAAAATTGAAGAAAAAGTGAGTTTATTTTTAACATAAACATTAGAAACAGTAATTTAATTTGATTTCAACTCCTATAAACGATAGCAAAACTCTGTATTTATATTATCTAAAGTTCAATTTATCTAAAATGTTCAAAACCTACACAATTACATTCCTGTATTGGTATTCTATTATATGTTATTTACTTTCTCTGCAGAGAGAATTTCCAGAAGTCTTTTTGAAAAATCCTTTCTAATGGAATAAGCAAAATATTTGAGGAGCACATCAGATACAATAAGACTAGCTGTAATGTATTTTGTGTCAGTCATCCTATTGTACTGATTCTCACCAGAAGACATGAATTTTCAAAGAATAATTATGTGAAATGACTCTTTTCTCTTACCTCACAGTGCTCTCGATAAAGACTTTGCAGTGATTTTATGTCCTCAAGGGTAGTACCATCTGGCAGAGAAGATATTTCAACTTCTCCAAACTCTTGAAGTACTCGAGATGCATCTGTTTCCATGACAACATAACAGAAGAAAGCTATTGTGAATGGTGTCAATTACAGTTCAATTAGAAAACATTTAAGGATGATGTAAAGAAATAAAGTCTAGAAGGTCATAATGCCCAAAGAGGGATGTCTTTCATATTTAATATATTTTAAAGTTGCAATAAAATTGTGAACAAATCAGCTATCTATTTTGTTAAGCAAAAGATGTTAAATTATTCTTGACAGATCGCAGATAAAAATGCTTTCACATACATATTGTACCTACGCTAAGGCACATTTTTCTGAATTTATTTAATTAACTATGTTAAATAATGTTTATTTTGATCAACTGAATAGTTGCATTGTCATGCATGTTAGGGTTTAGTAGACTCAGCAGCATATATTTATTTTAAATTTACAAGGCTTTCAACTGTAGCCAACATATTCTTTTACTTTTTTTCAGTATTTTTTCCAAGATATACACTGGTGTGCTGGGAAAAAAATGCACTGTCTACTGGAAGGGTCAGTGGAAGTGGAAATTGAAAAATACATGAACTGTAGCCTAAGGTTACTGATGATTTCAGTAACAGCAAAGTTAGGTCAAAGGATATGGTGCTTCAAAATCCCAATATATGAACTAAAAACTAAGTGTACCATTATTACAGTAATACATTTAATAAGCTTTTTTACATTAGCAAATTACTAAATTACCATTTGCTTCCACAACTGAGAAATTGATATGCTTAGCTACATCAATGGATGCACAAAATGCACATTTTTAAACACGAACCTTGGGTTTCTGGTTTTAACTATTTGGCTCTTTCCATTTATAATGTTGCAACACAAACTCAATACACCTTCTTGTCAATGGTCAACACAACTGCAGTGAAAAAATATAATCCCATTTTATGTGCATATTCAAAAAGTTGGTAAGCCAGTGGAAATTAATGAGCTTTTAGGGAAAGATTTTCAGTATGCATTTTTGTATAAAATGCTTAATCACAATTGTATGACAATATAGTTTATATCTACCATTCAAGTAGATTTTGCACATTTTTTCTTTTATATCTGCATGATGCATATTAAATATTGCAGAAGTCTTAAAATATAGAACATACAGCTTCTATGAGTATATTTCTGTTCTGTTATCACTGAGAGTTTTAAACAGGGCATCATAACTAAAATAATTATTGTATTTGTATGACAATGTTCAGGGTGATAATGGAGTTTATTTTATTTAACAATATAACACATCTTTTCATACCTAAAAACTGTTGATGATGTTGACTTTGGGCAATTATAGTTTGTTCAGCAGATGTGCCTGTCTGTTGACCACTTCCTGTGAAATTATCTGCAACTCCATCCATTTTCTGCACAGGCTTGTACCTACAAAGTTATCAAACACAAAAATATTCTTTATGTTCTTTTTTTCTCTGAGTGCAATCTATTCTGACTGATTTCTCAGTTTCAATATACAGCTTTGCTAGTTCACATACAAAAGAAAAGGAACATGAGAATAGTTGTAGTAAGCAAAGGTACAACACTGGCAATGCATTATAAAATTCATGAAGCTGATATCACAGCATGACTACCAATTTCTTGTGTAATTTAGTTTAAAAACTATACCTCTAAGACCTAAAACTCATTTATATTTAACATAAACACAATCTTTCTTTTTCGAAAGGACTTGCCTTCCCAGGAATGAAGTATCACAAAAATAAGGTTTAATCACCTTAAGAAGGGTCATGCATCTGTTTAGAGATAAAGGAATTTAAATAATTTTAAAATGTACCACACTTCTCATGAGGTCAGAAGGTCTGAAAAGGTTACTTAGACTTAAACAAAGTAGCTGAACCAGGGGAGGTTCACACTTGATACTAGGAAGCATTTCTTTACAGAGAGAGTAGTCAAACACTGGAACAGGCTTCCTAGATGTGGTTGATGCCCTATGCCTGTCAGTGTTTAAGAGGCATTTGGACAATGCTCTTAATAATATGCTTTAAATTTGGTCAGGCCTGAAGTGGTCAGGCAGTTGGACTAGATGATAATTTTAACTCCCTTCCAACTGAAATTATTCTATTCCTATTCTATTCTATTCTATTCTATTCTATTCTATTCTAAACTCTTCATCAAGGATGGCCGTCAGGAAGCCCAATCCCTGAAGGATAGAGAGAAATGCCAGAGAAAAGAAAACCTTGGTTGAGAAGGATTTGGTTAGAGATCTATTAGGCAGGTTGGACACCCACAAGTCCATGGGTCTGATGGAATGCATCCATGAGTGCTGAGGGAGCTGGCTGACATTATTGCTAAGCAGCTCTCCATCATTTTGAATGATGATGGAGCACAGGTGAGGTGCTTGAGAACTGGATGAAGGCCAATGTCACTCCAATCTTCAAAAGGGCAAGAAGGAGGACCTGGGAAACTACAGGTCAGTCAGCCTCACCTCCATCCCTGGAAAGGTGATGGAACAACTCATACCAGCTGTTATCTCAAAACACATGAAGGAAATTATGGTTATCAGGGAGAGTCAACATGGATGCACCAAGGGGAAATTCTGTTTAGCCAACCTGATAGCCTTTTATGAGGACATAACTGGCTGGAGAGAGCAATGGATGTCATCTACCTTGACTTCAGCAAGGCTTTTGACACTGTCTCCCAAAAAACCCTCATGGAAAGGTCAGGAAAGTGAGGTGGATCGAGAACTGGCTGAATGACAGAGCCCAGAGGATGGTGATCAACGGCACAGAGTCAAGTTGGAGGCCTGTGGTTTGTGGAGTTCCACAGGGATTGGTTCTGGGGCCAATCTTATTCAACAACTTCATCAATCACCTGGATGAAGGGACAGAGTGTACCCTCAGGAAGTTCACTGATGACACCAAACTGGGTGGCTGATTCCCCAGAAGGCTGTGCTGCCATTCAGCGGGATCTTTACTTGGCTTGAGAGTTGGGCAGGGAGGTTCCTCATGAGGTTCAACAAGGGCAAGTGCTGAGTCTGGCACCTGGGGAGGAACAACCCCATGCACCAGTACAGGCTGGGGGTTGACCTGCTGGAGAGCAGCTCTGCAGAGAGGAACCTGGTTGTTCTGGTGGACAGCAAATTAAACATGGAGCACTGTGTGCAGATTTGGGCTCTCCAGTTCAGGAGAGATAGGGAACTCACGGAGACAGTTCAGCGGAGGTCTACAAAGATGATTAGGGGACTGTAACTCTGTAATTCAATCCTGAAATTTCAGATACTGAATTCAGGCCTGTGTCAAACACTGAACACAAGCATACCTCTGGCAGATCTTTGGATATATTCATGTTTATGGTGAGGTAGCCTTGACGAACAGTGAAACTCCCACTCAGCCACTCACATCTCCCCACCTCAGTGGGTTTGTGGAGAAAATAGAAAGAACAGGAGCAAGAAAGCTTGTGGGTAAAGATTGCTTACCAATTACCATTGTGGGAAAAACAGACTCAACTTGGGTAAAATTAAGTTAATTCATCACCAATTAAAATAAAAATGCAATTACTAATTCAAGTAATTGGAAATAAAAAGACAAATATTAAAATACTCTCCCTTCTTTCCCAGGCTCAGCTTCTTGCCTTCATTCTAGACTCCTCTCCCTCCTTGTTACTGCCACAGGTTACATGAAGTCCCTTCAAGTGAGGCAATGAACAGTTCAAGGAGGTGGGTAGGAGGGTATCTATCTGCCAACACTTCCTTCTCACACTTCTCTGCTCTGGCATGGGTTCTCCACAAGATGCAGTTTCTTTATGAAATATCAAAATGCTCCAGCATAGTGTGTTCCACAATCTGCTATGTGAATACTGTTCCTGGTGCCATGGAATACCTCCTCCCTCTCCTTCATACTGCTGTTTCTTACTCCTTCTTTGCATGTTTGCTGTTTTTTGCCCTGTCTTAAGCATCATCAACTTCATTGATTGGCTCAGTCTGCATTGGGTCTGTTGCCAAGCCAACTGGAATCATCTGTGTCCAGCACAGGGCAGCCTCTTACCCACTACCAAAATCTTGATACATATACCCAATACGATTTGACACAAGTAAGAAAGTTGCATGAACTTTCATATTAAGTAAGAATGAAGAAAAATGATCTGTAGCATAAATTCAGCTGACACTCTTTATCAAGAAGAACTCAATGTGTCTATCCAATTAGATGTGATTGATGGAAGAGGGGTAAAATTCATACAACTGAACACAGTTAACAGCTGATACTAAAGCTGATACTAAAGGACAGAAGATAAATAGCATTTCGTAATTTGAGTAGTCAGAAGGGAGAAGGAAACATTTCTGATTTTTAAGATTCTCTTTGCTCTGAATGTCTTCTTATAATAGAATTATTATACAATTGTTAAAACTTTTTTTAAGTTTTTAAATAAAATTAGAAACATTAATAAAACTGGAAAATAGCATAACTCCTACTGATTGATACTATAATATGAAGTCTTTTATTTCATGTTAAAACATGCTAGAGTTTTGAATACTGTAAGATAAATTTTATACAAATTTACAGATTTGATACCAAACTGCTCAAATATATACTAAGTATGCTTCATAAGTGTGGCAAAAGTCTTAGTTCAGAAATATAGTGTTTAAAAAAAATGGAATGCATTTTAATGAATGCTTTTATTTGTTTATTTTTCTTACATGTGGCTCATCATCTCCCCTATCCCTCCAACCCTAACTTCTGAGGTCTAGTACATACATAAGAATCTTGATTTGCATTAAAAGGAGCAAGCAAATACATGGATATTTTCAAGCTTCCCCCTCCATATATGTTCCAGGAGAAAATCTCACCAAACTATACCCTAAAAACATAAAATAGGGAAATCAACAGAAATAAAAAGTAAAGATTTCTGCATGCTATAAAACATCAAAATTGTATTAAATGTGCTAGAATAAGAAACACTGAAGGTTTAAATAAATATTTAAACTTCTGTTTAAAATTGCTATTATGATAATCGTAGAATCATAAAATCATAGAATGGTAAGGGTTGGAAGGGATCTTTAGACATCATCAAAACATCTATTCTTGCGTTCAAAATATCGTTTTACATAAAAATATAAGTAAAAATCTTCAAAGTTGGCAGTTTTTTACACAAAACATTGCATAGATAACAGTTGGTATATGCATTCCCAAATTTTCAATGAAAATGTCTTTTTTTCTTTTATATCATTGTTATTATATATTATCATATATATTTTATATATTATTGTCATATCTGGTTTTTCACAGAAAACAGATAGTATTAAGTTTTTCGCCTTGTAAATATCACACAGTCAATCTAGCTCCCTGCTTTGTGCATTTCATCTATTTAGAATGCCTGGGATTTGGAAATTTATTTTACTAAATCTTTGCACATCTGAACTGATTTAGAGGCTGAACAAAGTTCTTCAATAGATATGGTTGGGATGGAATAAATAAAGCAGATCAACACTATTTTCATTAGTATCCAATGAAAGAACAAAAGGCAATGACAAAGGTCGAACTGCTTAAGAGCAGCTCTGCAGAGAGAGACCTGGGAATCCTGATTGATAATAAACTAAATATGAGTCAGCAATGTGCCATCATAGCCAAGAAGGTCAATGGCATTCTGGGATGCATCAAGAAGAGTTTGGCCAGCAGGTCAAGGGAGGTTCTTCTCCCCCTCTACTCTGCCCTGGTGAGGCCTCATCTGGAGTCCTGTGTCCAGTTCTGGGCTCCCCAGCTCAAGAGGGACAGGGAAGTGCTGGAGAGAGTCCAGCGCAGGGCCACCAAGATGATCAGGGGAATGGAACATCTTTCATATGAGGAAAGGCTGTGGGAACTGGGGCTGTTTAGTCTGGAGAAGAGGAGATTGAGGGGTGATCTTATTAACATTTATAAATATCTAAAGGGTGAGTGTCAGGAGGTTGGGACATCCCTCTTTTCTATAGTAGATAGTAACAGGATAGTAACAGGGGTAATGGGATGAAGCTGGGACACAAAAAGTTCCACTTAAACATAAGAAAAAACTATTTCACTGTGAGAGTGACGGAGCAGTGGAACAGGCTGCCCAGAGGGGTTGTGGAGTCTCCTTCCTTGGAGGTCTTCAAGACCCGCCTGGACATGTTCCTATGCGACCTGATCTAAGTGAACCTGCTTCTGCACGGGGGTTGCACTAGATGATCTCTAAAGGTCCCTTCCAACCCCTACCATTCTATGATTCTATGATTCTATGACTACAAATTGAAATACAGGAAATTCCACTTGAACCTAAGAAAATCCTTTTTTTTTCTTAACTATAGGGCTGGTTGAACACTGAAACGTGGAGTCTCTATCTTTAGAGCTATTCAAAACCCAACTGTATATGATCTTGAGCTAGGGAGTGTTGGGCTAGATTAGCTCCTTATTCCTCCATGCAGGCCTCCTGCCACCTTTCCTTGACTTCATGTATGTCAGAATGGACCATTCTTTAGCTATTAAGAGACGATCCTTGAAAAATCCAACAGCTCTCCCGAATTCCTTTTCCCTGTAGGACTGTCTCCCATGGGATTATTCCATGCAGAGCCCAGAAGGGGCCCAAGTCTTCTCTCCTAGTCCAGGGTTTTGATACATTAGTTCTTGCCAGGAGGAGGCAATCAGCAGAAAATTGAACCTTATCACAAGCTATTCTATCATTTTATGTATGTCCCGCTTAAAGTAATGAAAATGAACAACACAATTTGAAATTCAAAGCTCCTATTGCTATTTTTTCTGCTCTGTGGGAAAATAACCTAAGACTATCAAGAAGTGTCTGTTCAGAAGAATTGCATAATATTTTATTCTTATTATAACTTTTAAAAAAAATTCTGAGTTTTTCAGTATGTGCTCTGTCATATCTACTGATACCAGAATCTGGTAATATCAACTGCAGATCTGACAAATCTTTATTTTTCGCAAAAGAAGTTGAACAATTTCCATTTGAGTTTTGATTTTTTCACATAAGTGAAGACAGGCAAGTCTCTAAGAACTAAAAAGCAGTTTCATTTAACACCATACCTCTGTTTCTGCTGCATGGGTTGCTGTCTCATAGCCATATATTGCATGTCCTCTTGTAGCCGATTAAGGGGAGAATCTGGTTTGACACGAATCCCATAATAATGGTATTTAGAGTTCCCCCTTTATGAAAGAACAAAAATAACATTAGTTTTATGCATATACATAATACTCACTTCACAATTTCCCTTGTCTAGAAAACAGTACATAAAAGTTAGGCTTGACTTTCCTCTCACTGGTGTAACTCCACCAGCTTCTGGAAATCAGTTCACCTAAACTATATTTTATAGCATTTCACTGTTGGATTTCATTTAAATAGAAT
The DNA here is from genome assembly GCF_028858725.1 of Colius striatus. Classification (NCBI taxonomy): domain Eukaryota; kingdom Metazoa; phylum Chordata; class Aves; order Coliiformes; family Coliidae; genus Colius; species Colius striatus. The sequence continues at coordinate 7,739,064 of NC_084789.1, forward strand.
AAGGAAAGTAAAAACCAAATAAATTACTTATGCAGTCATGGTGAATAAAACAATTCCATAAATAGGCATCCTGGTTTTATCTGGGACAGAATTAATTTTCTTCCTAATAGATACAGGACTGTATTTTGGATTTATAGAATCATAGAATGGTAAGGGTTGGAAGGGACCTTTAGAGATCATCTAGTCCAAGCCCCCTGCAGAAGCAGGTTCACCTAGATCAGTTTGCATAGGAACATGTCCAGGCGGGTCTTGAAGACCTCCAAGGAAGGAGACTCCACAATCCCTCTGGGCAACCTGTTTCACTGCTCCGTCACTCTCACAGTGAAATAGTTTTTTCTTATGTTTAAGTGGAACTTTTTGTATTCCAGCTTCATCCCATTACCCCTTGACCTGTTGCTAGATACAACAGAGAAAAGTGATGTCCCAACCTCCTGACACCCACCTTTTAGATATTTATAAATGTTAATAAGATCACCCCTCAGTCTCCTCTTCTCCACACTAAACAGCCCCAGTTCCCACAGCCTTTCCTCATATGAAAGATGTTCCATTCCCCTGATCATCTTGGTGGCCCTACGCTGGACTCTCTCCAGCACTTCCCTGTCCCTCTTGAGCTGAGGAGCCCAGAACTGGACACACTACTCCAGATGAGGCCTCACCAGGGCAGAGTAGAGAGGGAGAAAAACCTCCCTTGACCTGCTGGCCACACTCTTCTTGCTGCATCCCAGGATGCCTGAAATGCTGAAAAGAATGTTGGCAACACAGGAACGTTTAGGTTATTGCTGAGCAGTGCTTGCACATCATCAAGGCCTTCTCTGCTTCTCATCCTGCTTCTCATCCTGCCCTGCCAGCAAGTAGGCTGGGGGACATAAGAAGCTGGGAGGGAGCATGGCCAGGACAGCTGACCTGAACTAGCCAAAGGGATATTCCAAACCACAGAATGTCATGCTCAGTATATGAACTAGAGGGAGTTGGTGGGGAGGTGTGTTTGAGTGTTGGTCAGTGGGTGGTGAGCAATTGCATTATGTATCATTTGGTTTGGGTTTTGGGGTTTTTTTCCTTGGGTTTTATTTTTCTCTCGGTTATATTTATTTTCATTACTCTTATTATTGTTGTCATTATTATTGTATTTTATTTCGTTTTAATTATTAAACTGTTCTTTTCTCAACCCACAAGTTTTGGGTTTTTTCCCCAATTCTCCTCCCCATTCCACTGGGAGGGGGAAAAGTATGAGTGGCTGCATAGTTCTTAGTTGCTGTCTGGGGTCAAACCACAACAATGAGGTATGCTCGTGGGTGAGTGAGGGTTTGTGTATGTTTCAATAGTCAACTTCAGTCCTGATCAGTTGGAGAGGAAGAATGGAATTGGGCTATCTGCATTCATATTTATGTTAATACTATTGGTGTCTATGTAGGTGTTGGTGTAGGCATTGTTCTGTGTTAACTCATGTGATTAGCTGTGTTACTGTCATGTTTGTGTTTATCTGCATGTTTGAAACACATATTCAGTCTTACTACTACCTGGATCTGCAAATGGGAATGGCAGTAGCTGCATCCATTGGACTGAGATGGAAGATACCTGGGTCTTAACAGTACACAGAATCTGGTTATAACAGACCAGGACTCCCCTGGGTCCTGAAGTCTACTGAATTTGGCAACTCCCTTAACAGTAAGGTTTAAAATATTTTTTATTTATTTGTTTACTTGCTTGTTTTTAACATACAAGCTTCGCATTCAGAATTATTATTGATATTTTCTATTATACTTTAAGATTTCATTAATGCAAACCTGGTTCCCAGTCTTCTGGTCCGTAATCCCATGAAGATTGATCGTATGAGTTTTCCAAAAGAGGCAGCATTAACTGGATCTAACTTGTGCTCCTGACAATGACGTAAGTAATGGTTGTAAAGTGTACTTCTGGGGAGACTCACTCCTTCTGCAGTTTCATAGTTGTCTAAAAGCCATTGGAGCTATATTAAGTATGAAAGAATGAACATAAATAAATTTGGTATTACTCAATTAAAAAACAATCTTAATTGTACAACATTGACCTCTGTTATTTTATAGACCACTCTTAAACCCTGTAATACAGTGACTTATTCTTCAAGCAAATTTAATCTCTTTAAATCTCTTTCAATGCTAGATATGCCATGATGCCTTAGAATCTGTTAGAATTACAAGGAAATAACAAAAGTCGTTGCACTTGTGACCTCAGATTGTTCCACTTCTAAAAATATTTCAGATTCAGTACTATATATTAACATTTTATGAAGTTATTTGTGCTTTGGAGACAAATTATTGGAACTCCAAGGAAATATATAATTTATATTAATTGAAGGAAAAAACTAAAACAACTAAGTTAATACATTTTTAAATTCTGGAATGTTATCCTAAAAATGCAAATGAAAAAAACCCCTGTAATTCATTTAACTGAATAGGATTTATTATCTTCCAAATACAAAGAGGAAGCTATCAAATATAAGATAACAAACAATCTAGATGACATGAAAAATAACTGGTACATCTATAAAACATTATGGGCTCAATCCCTTTCTCTTGTAGCCTGTTTGCCTTTGACTTCAAAAAGGAACATAATTAGTATTCTTTTTTTTTTCTTGTGTAATTTAATGTACAATTTTGGTGAGTAATTTTGCAAGCATGTAGGCAAATAGTTTCTAATACATCATTGTACCTTTGGATAGAACAAATACTAACATATATACAAAATCCAAGTAAAATGCACACTTTAATGATGTAGTATAGGAAAAAAACAGAATAAAATGGAAATATTTTCATAGTAGTCATATGTACATTCTGTGGTTTCAATTTTTTTGGGATGCTAACATTTTACTTAGCTTACATCCCCTTCCACATGGTTTCATATCCTTTGAAGTTCCCTTTAAATTAAGCTTGAATAATTCCAAAATTTTGTTTTCTGCTTGCATTTGCTACTTAATTACTTAAGAAAGTCATTATACCAAAACAAATCAGCATGAACATGCAAATTTTCCAGGTTCACAAATCTTGCCAAAACTCTGGGCTTAGTTTGAGCATCCAATAAATCCCCAAGCCATGGATTTAGTTATGGCATTTGGAACAAAATTTTATTCCAATATGCTGGACCCTCACATAGTTGTATAATTCATTTCAATTTAGTCCATCAAAGCAAATAATTTGATGAAGATATATGTTTGAAATACAGTAAAAGAAATACAAAATTTATGTGACATTTAATACACTACTCTGCAGGGTTTTTTACTAATAGATCACTGAACAAATTCTGTTGTACTAATGGTCAATATAACTTGTCATTTAAAGAACATAAATATCAATATTTTAATATTTTTTACTTGTGAAATATGTTTCTACTATGATACTTCTTTATGGAAAACTACTAAAATTTACATTATCATGAATATATTGGACATATAGTTCTGTTTAATTCAGTTCTGTGCAATTTACTGAGCACAATACATGAAAAATAAAAATAAAAAAGTAAATCATTTATTCCAGACCTTTCAAAAACCATCTTCATGTTTACTTTCTTACAGAAAACATCATCAGACCTATCAAACTAAGGTTTCTAAACAAGAGCTCTATGTAAAGATGCAGGAGAAACAACTGGTTCCAAGATGGATGCAGATAGTGTTGCATTTTAAATAAATAAACATAACAATATAGTTAATTGTCCTTATATCAATTTGTAGATATAAATGCATTATTAAAAATCTTAACATTAACAATGTATTTTACCTTGAGAATTTACAATTCTGAAACAAGACCTAGGAAAAATATTATTGTAAACTTTTACCTTTACTTAACTGTATTAACAAAACCATTTTACTAATTATCTAAGAATATCTTAATTATATTGTTCAAGCTTTCTATACAAATTACATTATGGAATGTGAGCTACTTCTGTTTTACCTCACAAAGAAAAAAATGATTGACCAAATTGGGACTTCAACCTCCCTGATATTTGCTGGGAAAGCCACACAGTCAAGCACACACAGTCCAGGAGGTTCCTACAGATTGTTGACAACAACTTCCTGTCACATGTGATTGAGGAACCAATGAGGAGGGGTGTGATGCTGGACCTGGTACTGACAAATAAGGAGGATCTGGTTGGGGATGTGAAGGTTGGAGGCAACCTCGGCTGCATTAATCATGAGATGGTAGAGTTCAAGATCCTGTGTGGAAGAGGCAGGACACAAAGCAGGATCGTGACCCTGGATTTCAGGAGAGCTGATTTTGGCCTCTTGAAAGACCTGCTTGGATGGATCTCATGGGATAAGATTCTAGAAGGTAGAAGTGTCTAGGAGAGCTGGATGTCATCTACCTTGACTTCAGGAAGGCTTTTGACACGGTGTCCCATAACATCCTCATCAGAAAGCTCAGACAATGTGGCTTGGATGAGTGGTTTGATAGCTGGCTGAATGACAGAGCCCAGAGGGTGGTGATCAATGGCACAGAATCGACTTGGAGGCCTGTGGCCATTGGAGTTCCATAGGGATCAGTTCTGGGGCCAATCTTGTTCAACATCATCAACCACCTGGATGAGGGGACAGAGTGTACCCTCAGCAAATTCGCTGATGACACCAAATTGGACTGGTTGATTCACCAAGAAGGCTGTGCTGCCATTCAGTGGGATCTCGACCGACTTGAGAGTTCAGTAGAGAGGAACCTCATGAGGTTCAAGAAGGGCAAGTGCAGAGTCCTGCACCTGGGCAGGAACAATCCCATGTACCAGTACAGGCTGGAGAGCAGCTCTGCAGAGAGAGACCTGGGAGTCCTGGTTGATAATGAACTAAACATGAGCCAGCAATGTGCCCTCCAGTGCAGGGCCATCAAGATGGTCAGGGGACTGGAAGATCTTTCATATGAGAAAAAGCTGCAGGATCTTGATCTTTTTAGTCTAGAAAAGAGATGACTGAGAGTGGATCTTATCAATATTTACAAATATCTAAATGGTGGGTGTCAGGAGGTTGGGGCATCCCTTTTTTCTATTGTATCTAGCAACAGGACAAGGGGAAATGGGATGAAGCTGGAACACAAAAAGTTCCATTTAAACATAAGAAAAAACTGTTTTACTGTGAGGGTGACAGAGCACTGGAACAGACTGCCCAGGGAGGTTGTGGAGTCTCCTTCCTTGGAGGTCTTCAAGACCCGCCTGGATGCGTTCCTATGCAACCTGATCTAGGTGGACTGTCTTGGCAGGGGGGTTGGACTAGATGATCTCTAAAGGTCCCTTTCAACTCCTAACATTCTATGATTCTATGATTTCCCACTTAACTTGTAAATAAAGCATTAAATTTTTTTTCCAGATTAATTATAATTTATTAGAATTTATTTAAGTGCATTTTACTAATGATCTGTATTTGACAGATATTCTTTCAACTGTAGCCATCCAGCCAATTCCTTATCCATCTCACAGTCCATCCATCAAACCCATCTCTCTCCAATTTAGCAGCAAGAATGGTGTGGGGGATTGTGTCAAAGGCCTTAAAAAAGTCCATGTAGATAGCATTTGTAGCTTTTCCCTTGTCAACTGATATAGTCACGTCATCCTAGAAGGCCACTAGATTAATTCAGGCATGATTTGCCCTTTGTGAAGCCATTTTGGCTGTCTCTAATCAACTCCCTGTCTTCCATATGTTTCGATATATCTTCCAGGAGGATCTGCTCCATGATTTTTTAACTAGTGCATGGCACAGGAAATAGGGGAATATAGTTTTCTGATATAGAAAAGCTTGTCCTTTGATTCTTATTGTTTTCAGTGTGAAGATTCTTGAATTCATTGTCAGATTCAAGGCAGACTTATAAGTTTTTATATCTTTCTATATCTAAACTTTAAGACAGATTTTTGGCATTTTGAAAAACATCCATTTCATTATATTAAAAAAAATTTAGTTTTCTAGCTTGTCTTAACATTGAAACTGTTATTTTCAAAATGTCCAAAATAATCTACAAGTCTTTCTTCACATTTTGCAGAATTCAACTTCCCTCACCCAATTTTAGCATTTTCTAAGCAAAGCAAATTCTTTTCCATGAAATTATACTGGCTCCTGCTGTTTTCTTCTACCATGATGATAAACTTTGTCAAAACAATTTTGGTTTTCACCTCCATATTACTACATTCTTAGAGGGAGAGGATGTCAACAAATCAAAATGTATATAGCCTCCACCCAATATACTCATATATTCATATGACAATCAATATTTACATTTATGTGGTAAAGGAATACAAGAATCTGAAAAAGTATATAAATTTATGTTTGTTAGTAAGGCTGAGAAGCAAAAAGGATGCAGTGTGTATAGAAATTTAACAACCTTAAATCCCACAAAACTATTTATACCAACTGAAGAAAAAGCCATTTTATTTACATAACATTTCAGGAAATCACAGAATCTTAAGGGTTGGAAGGAACCTCGAAAGATTATCTAGTCCTGACAGAGCAGGACCACCTAGAGTAGGTCACATAGGAACTTGTCCAGGTGGGTTTTGAATGTCCCCAGAGAAGAAGACTCCACAACCCACTTAGGCAGCCCATTCCAGTGCCCCGTCATCCTCACAGATCTTCCTTGTGTTTCTTTGGAACCTCTTATATTCCAGTTTATACCCACTGCCACTTATCCTATCATTGAGAAGAGCCTGGCTCCATCCTCCTGACACCCGCACTTTACATATTTGTAAACATTAATGAGATCACCCCTCAATCTCCTCTTCAAATAGAATCCTCAAGAATAGTTACTGAGAAACCCTTTACCATATGCACGTGCAAGTTGCAGGTACAATATAGGGCAAACTTGAGCATCTCAGTCACCTCTGGGTATCAACAGGAGGTATTCCTCTGCTGACAGTTGTGTCACACCATTTCTGCACCAATACTAGAATTGAGAAGGTTGGAATTTTTTCTTAAAAAAAACCCCAAACAAAACAACCTCCATCATACACACCTCTTATCAAAAAAAAAATGCCACAGGAGTGATTTACACTAGCTCAGAGCCAGAGCCTTTTAGCTGAGCCAAACAGAGGAGCAGTGTGGTTTAGAGGAAGGTACTGCTGGGACTTTGCTCACTCTATCCAAGGTGGAGGGAAAAGGTGAAACAGTTATTGCCTTGCTTTTCATTCCATTATTTGATTGGGCAGACAGCACTAACACAGCTGTCTGTCCCTTCAGGAGTCTGGTGACATCATCTTCATTGCAAGCAGGTCCATGACAGCCAAGTGAAGGCAGACTGGCTTGCTCCTTAGAGAGATTCCTATTACTATGAAAATCTACTGAGGGTTAGGGACCTTTGCTATGTATTTTGTACTTGTCATCTCTTCAGGATGCTTTTTAAAACTAATAATCTTATTTTTTTTATCAAAGGGAATTACACACACAGGGCAAATTGATCCTCAGGTTGCTCAGGGTAGGAGAAATCAAGGAAATAAGTACTTTCCTAGAAACACAGGGGCTTTGGAAGAGAGGAGCTGAAGTGAATTTTTTTTTCCCCAGAAAAGGATGAAGGGAGGGTCCTAAACAGAAGAAACCAGTACCTAAATGTGTTCATTAATTCTTAGATTTCCCCTGATCACCTGCTAATCTGGGTTGAAGAAGTCCTAACACTGTGAGGAAAGGCTAGCACTGTTTAAAAACATACTGAAGATTAAACTTTGAGCCTTTCTCCTTTATGTAAAGGTTATATTTAATTGCTTTACCACTATATTTGCAACTATCTTTATATGCAAACATTTTCAGCTTTCTCTTATGGAAAATTCCTAACTACAAGATTTGCAAAGATAGAACAAAACAAGAGGCAGAAGATTAAAACATATTAGAGGATAACAGATTGTTTTAATTTTTTTTATTTGATCAAATGGATCTTCAGAATCCTTATGTTATAATAAACTTGTTCAGAATAATAGAAATCTTTTAAAAGAAATCTAAAGAATTTTTTTTTCAAAGTGTGTGCTGCTTCTTTTCCCCTTCACCTGCTCCTACATTGTTATATCAGGTACATAAACAGTAGAAAGTTATTTTAAAATGTCAAACTCAGATTATTTGAGAATCATTTGATTATTAGTTTTATATTTACATGTGTCATGGTTTGACATGACATCCATTTCTGGTAAGGGGGAAGGGGCTGTAAAGACGGCTTCTGTAAGAAGTTGCTTGAAACTCTCCCCAGCTCTGAGCCAGACCCATTTCTGGGGCTGAGCCAATTAGACGCCTCCACAACCACTTTTTAAGAAGAAGCCAGAAGAGAAGGCTTCTTTCTGTTTCTTTCTTCTTCAGGCACTTCTTTTCCGGCCGGTGGTGGTGCAAGGAGTGTGAAAAGTGAGAGAAACAAACATGCGGACTCCAAGGTTAGTGAGGGGAGAGAGGAGGAGATGAGCAGAGACTCCCCTGCATCCTGTGGAGAGGACTGGTGAAGCAGTGATTTGTTTGCATTTTGCTAAAGAAGACTCCGCACAAGGGGCAGAGAGTCATTTTGCTAAAGATCCCGAATCAGGGGCAGTGATTCTCTTAATTAAAGATCCCATGCCAGGGGCAGTAACTATGGCCAGAGGAGGCTGTGTCCCATGTGAGGGACTCCATATTCACAGAAGCTGTAACTGTGGGGAGGAACCCACAACAAAGCAGCTCATTAAAACTATGGCCAGTGGTGGCCGTGTCCCAAGAGAGGGACTCTGTATCTGCAGAAGCTGCAACCGTGGGGAAGAACCCACGCCAGAGAAGTTCGTTAAGGACTGTGTCCCATGGGAGGGACTCCATATCAGAGCAGGGGAAGAATGTGAGGAGTTGTCCTCATCTGAGAAGAGAGCAGCAGCAGAGACCATCTGTGAGAGACTGATCACATCCCCCATTCCCTGCCCCCCTGAGCCGTTGAATGGGGAGGAGGTAGAGATATTGGGAGCAGTGAGCTGGGCCGGGGAAGAAAGGACGGATAGGGGAGGGAGATCTTAAAGTGCTTTTTGTAATTTTCTCATCATCCTACTCCCTTTTTGCTTGTATTCTGTTCTGTTTCTTGTAGGTAGTAGAATAAACTTTTCTACTTTCCTCTCTAAGTCGAGTACTGGAGTCTGTTTTGCCCAGAACCGTAAATTGGCATCGAGCCCTCCCTGCCCTTGCCTCAATCCACAACAACCTTGGTTATCTTTTTCCTCCCATTTTACTGGGGCCTCCGCCATCCTAAGGAGAGTGGGGGTGAATGGGGGGCACCATGGTGCTTCTGTGCTAGCTAGGCAAAACCACGACATGAGGATCTGCAGAACGGGCAAATGTTACCACAATACCGAACCTAGAAAAGCAAGGCTCTCTACAATATATCATGACACTTAATCTGACAAAATATAGTGACAGAAGATGTAGATTACATGAAAGTAAAATGGAAAGATTAAAAGTAAAAAGCGTCAATAACATAAACCAAACATTTAGAGGCAGGTTAAGCATGCAGAACCAACAAGAGATTAGCTTTCATGAAAGAAATGACAACTTACATGGCTGTTGAGAAGCGAGCTTCTGTGAGTAGAAAGACCATCAGATTTTTGCAGTGTCTCAATCGCCATTTCAATCTGATAATAGATGTCATTAAAAAATGACTCAAGACAAGACAGTAAAAAAGGCTGATTGGAAAAATTCTGACAGATTGCCTAAAGTTCAACAGAAATATCTAGTTCAGTAAGAGCTAAGGGATATTATCTACTTAAAGGCCTCATCCTGAAGTCCCCATGAAGGCAAACCTCCTCAGTGAAGTCAGGGAGGCATTTTACTTGCGTATGTACTGCAGGATCCCATTTTCAAAGTCCAATTTACCTTCCTCACTGTTCATGAAATCAGAGAATTGGATTTAGCAGTAAGCTACATTGCAAACAGTAAAAATTACAGAAAGAACAATGTTTTCAATAAAGGGAAAAAAAAAAAATCTCAGAATAAAATACTAAGAAAGGTCTCAATGTTTCTTCCTCCAAATATTTAAAAAAGACTTGTGAACACTCTGAATGTCAATTAGAAATAAAATTTCTGCTCTCTGCAACCATGGAGTAAAATCTCAGTCATTCAGTTGGTTTTCTCAAATTAGTTTCATTGGACAGGATATCACCCCTACAGCCTGTCAGAGCATTCTTTGAATATCCAGAACTCTCAAAGTAAATGAAAATTGGAGGTTTACACAGACAGAAAGATCCATCTTTTAAAAAAGAAAAAAAAATCAGATGGATTGAGATTAATACTTTTCAAAGGTATTATATAGCACTAATTATATAGCAGTATTGCTCCTAATACAATTGTGCAAAGAAAACCATATCCATTCCCATTCTTCCCCCATATTAAAATATCTTTTGATTAACTCTATGACAGCATTAAAAATAAAATTACAATCTAGCTGAAGTTTAGTTGCAGAGCTAGAATAGCAAAAACATTGAAAGTGATAGACACAGTAAAAGAAGGCATATAATTAGACACATTGAATGGAAAAAACACAAAAGCAATGGAAAAGCATCTGCATATTTAAAATCACTTATTCCCTCTATAGACAGTTTCAAAATAATTGTTCCCTATCCTTCTTTAATTATTACAGAATTATCCAAAGATTTTATGCTGATAAATTACACTACTAAAATGAGTTCATTCAATATACAGCGCAAAACTAGAAAATATTTCAGCTTATATTTCAAATACTGCATAAATACAATTTGTTTTCCCCTTTTTCTAAGATGATCAAATAGTATTTTTACTGTAGTAATACTTAATGAAAAAAGAAATCTTTCTTACAACTGTCTAATATTAGAAATATAAGCCTACATTTTTATAAAAGCATACAAATATTTGATTGGTATGTAAGAAAATATACTTTAATATTAAAAAAATAATATTAAATTCAGATTATTTTCTTGCTGCAATGGAAAATACTCTTAGGTCAAAATATTAAATGAGAAATATTCTAGTGTAAACAGCTCCAACGATAATTATTTACAATATTAAACATATTGTACAGTATTTTTTGTCTAAATTTTAATGAGTTGCACTTTGAGCTTTACCTGTTACCGAAATATCTCTTTACTATCAGAAAACTTTTCCCCATACAGGCGCCTAGCCATCGGCAAAGCATCAATTAATCTTCTCTGGGCTTAACTTCAAGGTAGATTTTCCAGACAGTGAATCATTTGTCTTGCTCATTTTGAAAATTCCCAGCTACCTCTGGGTTCTCTCTCATTCCAATGTATTTTATTTTTTAAAATCTCAAGCTTCTGGTAGGTTTGGATCCTCAGGCTTTCAAAATGTTCTATGTGAAACAGGCCCCTGCATGTGCGGGATGTGCCAGATACTTAAATGGCAAGTTATTCAAGTGCAGAATCTGTTCCTTCAGTCTTTTAAGTTCAAAGTTAGGGCTAGGAACTTAGACTTTACCTCTGGAAAAAAATGAGCATGATCTTAAGTTCACCTTTATTCAGAGTAGCATTTAAGCATATATCCCAAATTAAATAGGGATTATCCTTACTAGTGGTGGTGTTTTGTTTTTTTTTTTAAATTGTAGTCTTGACACTTTGGGAAAAGTTATGAAAATAAATTTAACATTTAAAATTATATTATACACATATAGAGATTAATTAATTTCATTTCTTTTATTTCTAAGGTCAAGAAGTCAGAAGTTACAGGCACATTTACAACTGGAGTGCTAAATGACAAAAAAAACCTCCCACATCTGTTTGAATGTGTGATCAGTCATGCATTTCTTCTTTTTAAAATGCTAATTCAATATGGAAAGACATCATTTATTAAAATGTTTTGACTGATAACTGATAAAAGTTGTTTTCACAGCAATCCCAACTAAACCATGTTAAATATATCTGCATTACTAATGACTAATGCATATAATTATCAGTGTACATATCAATATAAACATGGGGGGAAATTACAGCATGATAATTATGGGAATTGTGATTTTAGATTTCTACACCAATTCACTCAGTTTACCACCTAAGATACTAATTTATTAGCTGCCATAGTCATTAATGGTTAAAAAGAGTATAAATTTTATGTGGATAATAAATTCAAAGCTGTAATTATTACATATCAACTAAATCCTACAATGTTCAGTTTTTTATGTAATCTTATTAACTGTTCCTGTTAGTTTAAGTCTTATTGTCCATTGTCATTTTATTAGACTAATATAAACATTAATGTCTCAGATGCCTTTACAGTATATACAACAGCACAACACAATACAAAATTCACTTTTAAAAACTGCCTTCCTAAAAGTCGATGGCAAAGAAATACTACTTCCTTCATGATTCAAGTAACTGACACAAAATAAGTTGCTCTGAGGAGGTCAGGACAGAAAGAAAAAAAAATCCTCAGAAGTTTATCTCTGAAGTACTGAAAGTAACATGTACATCCTCCAATTCATTATCTATATTTATTTGCATTTCTAAACTCCTCTTCACTGACAGTAAAACAGGCTGCTTTTGGTGATAAACTTCAAGACATTTGCGGCCTTATGTCCAAAAGAAGTCCATGTCTCTACACATTTTTAACTTTATCTGTTTCCTTTTATTTTTATCTACTATATCTTTAGCATCTTTTAACTTTATCTCTGTAAAAAATGTTGCCGTTGTAGCTTTAAACCAAGTGAAATACTAAAGAAGTTTTCATCAAGTGATGAAATTCTTCATCATAAAGAAGAAATTACTAATTCATCAAATGTATATTTAAAAAAATAAGTTCAGCATAGCTAATTAAATCTTGAGTACTAGTGATAACTTTTTTTGTTGTTATAACTTTTTCTTGTAACAATTGTTACTTTCTCATTGACAATCTTAAAACAAGGTCTATACACATCACTATAATAATTGTGTTATATGATAAATGGATAAGAACTCCAGAGTGCTTTCCACTTATAGTTCAAAACAGTGCATTTATACAAATGTTACTGTCCTCTGAAGAAGTATTAGTGTCAGAGGGTGGAATTTGGCAGACAAATTTGCCTAGAAGCAATGATTTGAAAATGAATCATCAGTGACCATATAAAGAGATATCACAGCTCCAACATTTACAGCCAGAAGAATGCGATTCTCTCAAAAGTCCTCACAGACTAAGGAACTGTAGTAGAGCTTTTACTAGGTTATATTGAATTTTGCTCAAGAGAATGAAAAAGTAATTGAAAGATAGAAGAAAAAAAGTTTTAAGATTTTGAGGGGAATAAAAAGAAGTTTTGGACATATACACAAAAAGATTATAAAAATATGTAAAATATGCCTGATATTTTCTATATATCAACTTTAAAAGAACTCAGAAAAGCTTTAGAAGTGTTCGCATTGGAGTAGATGCACAAACAGTGGGAGGTAGTTGATATTCAAAGGGGAATAAGAGAGAAATAATGAATTACTGGAACAGTGCTGGTCACTTCAGTAAGAACACTGATGATCTAATGAAAAGAAGCCTACATAACATCCATGACTTGGTAAAAATTCAAAAAGTTTGGAGTTTATATTAGATTACTTCCTCTTGCCTAAGTCTAAGCTATTATGTTAGTTCTACACTTGAACATTTGGACATTGTACACCACTGATAATTACAAGGTCTGTCTAGCCCTAAACAAAACTGTTATCTGGGATGGCAGAGGTTTTAGGCCAGTTTTCATCCTGTCCAAGGACCCAGGAATAAAGATATATCACAAGGAAAGTTTGGATCTTAATCCAACAGCGATCCCTAATGACCACTGAAGGAAGCAAGAAGACACCAAAAGAAACAAGACAGAGGTGTAACTTGGGTGGACCAAGACAGGACTATGGGTGGGCCCTTTCCTGGAAATGTGATGAGTATTCATGTTTGCTGTAAATATAAGCTGAAAATCAAAAGGCTGAGGTGGGCACATTTGGTGGAGAAATCCCCTGTGTTCCCCAGCACTGCAATAAAGAATACCTGCTTAATAGTCTCATTGGCTATTGAGTCCTGACTGACTTCTTCACGGCATCACTAGTTTCAACTGGGACATACTTAATTTTCTTCCTAGTAACTGCGACAGGGCTATGTTTTGGTTTTACACAGAATGTTGATAATACAGGGATAATTTAGTTGCACAGCATCCAGGCCTTTTAGGCTTCTCACACTGCCCTGCCAGCAAGTAGGCTGGGGGTGCACAAGAAGCTGGGAGGGGACACAGCTGAAACAGCCAATCCAAGCTGACCAAAGAGATATTCCATATCATATGACATCATGCTCAGTATATAGACTGGGTATAGTTGGATGGGAGGGGCAGATCACTGCTCCCATTACTTGGTTTTGATTTTATTTTCCTCTTGGGTTTTATTTCTCTTTGTGTTATATTTATTTTCATCACTATTATTATTATTTTTATTATTGTTATAGTTATTGGGGTTTTTTTTTTTGGTTAATAAACTGTTCCTATCTCAACTCACAAATTTTACTTTTTTTTCCCCAATTTTCCTCACCATCCCACTGGGAGGGGTGGAAAGGTGAGCAAGTGACTGTGTGATGCTTAGTTGTTGTCTGGGTTTAAAATCACAACATCCTTGATAGATGTTTCAAATGGCTAGTCAAATTATCAATTCCACTCTTTCTCTTGGATCCAATCCCTTTTTATAAAGCAAGTAGTAGCTTGTATATACCTCATCTTTCTCATACATTTGAGATTCTAAACCATCGAGCTGCCCTGTAGTTGATCTGCCATATATGGTACAGACTCTATCTCCCCAAAGCCTTGTCAAGTTTCCTAAGGATTTCTAGAACAGGCAGACTCCACTTGTAAAAAAACACATAGGAAGACCCATATACTGAAAGAAAGCATTAACCAAACTCTAATCCAAATTAGTTAACTTGTAAACTGTGTCTGCTTGTAGAGTGAAACCTTATGTATAAGCTTAGATGGAGTTTTAGAGAGTGAAATGTAAGGATCCTTGAATACTAAAGAAGCCAGATGTCCACATGGCAGATCAGCCTGCAAGAAACAGTTCTTTGTCAGCAAACATAAGGAAGAGAAGAACCAGAAGTCAACCAAAGAACAATGTGAAGAAGACTCAAGGATGAAGTAAAGGACCACCAGAAGACCCTAATAGGCTTAGCATGCATGCGGGACTAGACTGACACAAATGTAAATTATTTCTTGGAAAACAAATGAATATGTAAACTACTTCTCAGGAACAGAATGCATAATCACATATCTTCTGTATATATACTTCTCAGTTTGTTCCATACAGTATGCACGTTTGGTGGAAGGATCCCCCATGCATCCAGTGCTGCATTAAAGAATATCTGCTTAATAACAACTCCATTGTTATTGAGTCTTTATTTCAGAATCCTTACCTAGCCACACCTAACTTCCAACTCACAGTGAGGAATGTTAGAAAGCAAGGGGGTTTGGAAGCTCTGACTTTGAATCAATACTTCCACAGGAGTTACACCCATCAGGAAAACAGGATTAAGAAACAAAACAGATAACAGAGTTGGCAAGAGATGAACTGACACCTTTAGGACAAACTGGCTATTTTATTAGACATATGGGAATCCAGTCCTCTAGAAAAGTGCTAACACCATGCCACTGAGAATTGGACTGCTATGATAGCAGTCAGTGGCTAGTCATGTTTGACCTACTTTACACATTTTCACAGAAAAAAAAAGGAACAGACAGATTCAGAGCTGTCTCAAATATCAAATTTTGAATACCTCTGAAACATAAAAGTCATTGTGTTCCTTTAGCAAATTTTTAATAATGAAAATAATACACTTGAATGTATTTTAATTCCAACAACATTTCAACTTGATTTCTGTTATATTTCTCTACTGAAAATTTCCATAAGAGTGTATTAGCTTTATGTGGCAAGGTTTTAGTAGACATGGGGAGTGCAGGGATGGCTTCTGAGAGGACATACCAGAAGTTGTCCCATGTCAGACAGAGCCAGTTCCAGCTGGCTCCAAGATAGACCCGACACTGGTCAAAGCTGAGCCAATCAGCAACGTTGCTAGTGACTCTGTGATGACATAGAATCATAGAATCACTCTGTCCCCTCATCCAGGTCGCTGATGAAGATGTTGAACAAGACTGGTCCCAGAATTGATCCCTGTGGAACTCCACTGGCCACAGGCCTCCAACTCGACATGTTTAAGAAAGGGTTAAAAATGCTGCACAATGGCAACTAGGAGAGCCGATTGAGAATATGTGAGAGAAGCTGCCCTGAAGATATCAAGGTCAGTAAAAAAAGAGGGGGAGGAGGAGCTCCACATGTTGGTGCAGAGATTCCCCTGCAGCCTGTGGAGACGATCACGGTGATGCAGGTTGTTCTCCTGCAACCCGTGGAGATGCAGGGTGGAGCAGATATCTACCTGCAGCCTGTGAAGGACCCCAAGTCAGAACAGGTGGATGTGCCCTGAAGGAAGATGAAGTCTGTGGAGAAGAGCCCATACTGGAGCAGGTTTTCTGAAAGGACTTGTGGCCTTGGGGGGGATCCATGCTGGATCAGTCTGTTTCCTAAGGACTGAACCCCATGGAAAAGATCCATGTGGGAGCAGTTCTTGAAGAATTACAGCATGTGGGACGGACCTCTAGAATCGTAGAATAATAGAATGTTAGGGGTTGGAAGGGACCTTTAGAGATCATCTAGTCCAATCCCCCTGACAAGGCAATCCACCTAGATCAGGTTTCATAGGAACACATCCAGGTGGGTCTTGAAGACCTCCAAGGAAGGAGACTCCACAACTTCCCTGGGCAGTCTGTTCCAGTGCTCCGTCATCCTCACAGTAAAACTGTTTTTTCTTATGTTTAAATGGAACTTTTTGTATTCCAGCTTCATCTTATTTCCCCTTGTCCCGTTGCTAGATACTATAGAAAAAAAGGGATGTCCCAACCTCCTGACATCCACCATTTAGATATTTGTAAATATTAATAAGATCCACTCTCAGTCTCTACTTCTCTAGACTAAACAGCCCCAGTTTCCGCAGCCTTTCCTCGTATGAAAGATGTTCCAGTCCCCAGATCATCTTGGTGGCCCTGTGCTGGACGCTCTCCAGAAGTTCTCTGTCCCTCTTGAGCTGGGGATCCCAGAACTGGACACAGGTCTCCAGATGAGGCCTCGCCAGGGCAGAGTAGAGGGGAAGCAGAACCTCCCTCAACCTGCTGGTCATACTCTTCTTGATGCATCCCAGATGCCATTGGTCTTCTTGGCCATGAGTGCACATTGCTGCTTCATCTTTAGTTTATTGTCAACCAGGACTCCCAGGTCTCTGTCCGCAGAGCTGCTCTCCAGCAGGTCAACTCCCAGCCTGTACTGATGTATGGGGCTTTTCCTTCCCAGGTGCATGACTCTGCACTTGTTGAACCTAATGAGGTTCCTCTCTGCCCATCTCTCAAGCCGGTCAAGCTCCCACTGAATGGCAGCACAGCCTTCTGGTGAATCGGCCAGTCCTCCCGGTTTGGTGTCATCAATGAACTTGCTGAGGGTACACTCTGTCCTCTCATCAAGGTTGTTGATGAAGATGTTGAACAAGACTGGCCTCAGAACCGATCCCTGTGGAACCCCACTGGCCACAGGCCTCCAACGACTCAGCTCTATTGATCACCACTCTTTGGGGTCTGTCATTCAGCCAGTTCTTGATCCACCTCACCGTCCACTCATCCAAGCCACACTGTCTGAGCTTTCTGATGAGAATGTTATGGGAGACAGAGTTAAAAGCCTTGCTGAAGTCAAGGTAGATGACATCCGCTGCTCTCCTCTCTGCCAGCCGATTATGCACTCATAGAAGACTATCAGGTTGGTCAAACAGGATTTCCTCTTGGTGAATCCATGTTGACTCGCCCTGATAACCATCTTTTCCTTCATATATTTTGTGATGACATTCAGGATGAGTTGTTCCATCACCTTTCCAGGGATGGAGGTGAGGCTGATCGACCTTTATTTTCCTGGGTCATACTTCCTGCTCTTTTTGAAGACTGGAGCGAAATTGGTCTGATCAACATTGATGGAGAACAGCTTAGTAATCATATCAGCCAGCTCCCTCAGCACTCTCGGATGCATCCCATCAGGTTCCATTGACTTATGAACTTTAAGCTTGGCCAACAACTCTTTAACCTCTTCCTCTTCCACCCAGGGCCAGAGCTCTGCTGTCTAGGCCATTCTACCATCCTTGCTGGACTGAGCTTTCCGAGGGTTGGCCTTGGTCAAGAAGACCGAAGCAAAGAAGACATTCATTAGTTCAGCCTTCTGTGCATCCTCTGTCACCAGGGCACCCTCTGTGTTTAGTAGTGGGCACACATTCCCCTTCATCTTCCTTTTACTGCTGATGTAGTTGAAAAACACTTTATTACTTTCCTTAACTTTCCTGGCTAAATTTATTTCTAGAAGGGCTTTAGCCTTCCTAGTTGCACCCTTGCATGCTCTGGCAATGTTCCTATACTTTTCCCAAGAAGTCAGTCCCTGTTTCCACCTCTCATAGATGGCTGCTTTCTGCTTGAATTGTCCCAGCAGATCCTTGCTCATCCATGGAGGCCTGCTACCTTGTTTTCCTCCTTTCTTGCGCATTGGGACACACTGATTCTGGGCTTGGAGGAAGTGGTACTTGAAGATTGACCAGCTCTCTTGGGCACTTCTACCTCCTAGGATCTTATCCCATGAGATTAGTCCATGGGATAAGGGCCGATAGGCCCTGTTGCAGAAGGTTGTGAAAGATTGTCTCCTGTGAGTGGGACCCCACACTGAAGCTGGGGAAGAGCATGAGGAGGAAGAAGAGGCAGAGAGAAAGCCTTATGAACTCACAGTATCCCCCATTCTCCATCCCCCTGCACTGCTCAGGGGGAGGAGGTAGAATAGTTGAGAGTGAATTTGAGCCTGGGAAGAAGGGAGAGGTGGTAGGAAGGTGATTTTAGATGTATTCTTAGTCCTCATTATCCCACTCTGTTTAATTGGCAACAAATTACAATAATCTCCCCAAGAGTCTGGTTTGCCTGTGAAATTATGGTGGGTTGACCTTGGCTGGCCTCCAGGTGTCCACTAAACCTGTCAAATACTCCCCCTCCTCATCTGGACAGGGGGAGAAAAAATATGAAAAGATGAGATAAAGGAGATATTTCAATATAAAACATTTCATAATAACTAACATGACAGGAATATTTTTGCCATTTAAATATTTTAAAGAAACATTACTTTTCAAATTTTTACCACTTTAGAAGATATGTTGCTTTTGCATAGATAAAGCCACTCTCATTCTGTCTGCACTTTGTAATCATGTTCCATGAAATGTTTTTCAAATGGGTGTAAATATTTTTACCTGATTATGCAGTTAAGAAATAAGATGAAGTGTTGCTTTTCCTCTTTGATATTTTTTAATAATTCTTTACTCATTACACTGTTCTCCAAAAGTAAAATTCTTTAATTTTTGTAAACTTTTGGACAAAAAAAAAACCCTACTAAAAAATCCTATTTTAAAAAAATGCTCTTTAATCATCTTATACCTTGCTATCAATCCATTCATGACAATTTTCAATTCTTATTACTGAGAGTGTCAAAAACTCTCTTGCACATTGTTTTTAAATACTACTAGGTCAGAATGTCATCAAAGGTTTGGTAAGTGTTCAATAAGGCTATCCAGGAAAGCTAGAATTAGTATAGACCGCTTTACAACCCTGTAATTCCTTGAGGGAAAGGAACATATTTGTCCTCATGGTTACGTTTTTATGGTATAAAGTGTCATGATTATAACAGAAGGCATTTTTCCATGCCTTCAGACATTTCTACAATGAGTTGATCTTGAAATGTAATTGAGAACTACAGTAAATGACAATGAACTAAGATAATATATTCTTATTCTGACCAAGCAATAAATATCACAAAATAAGATACAAATCCAACAATAATATAGTCAAAACATAAATGAAGTCAAACATCTCTATGATGAGCTATTTTATTTAAAGTTTATATTACATATAAATTGTCTCAGTAATATTTTTTTTGTTTTTCAGAAAGAAAGAAAATAGCTCCTAAAGAAGCTATTTCAGGCCCCAGTCCTATGAATTTATACTTGTTCATGCAAGTATCCCTAGTACACTGTGCTGTTTTTTGCTGCAACAGAGTTAATTTTCTTCATAGTAGCTAGTATGAAGTTTTGGATTTGTGCTGGAAACAGTGTTGATAACACAGGGATGTTTTAGTTACTGTTGAGCAGTGCTTCCCCAGAGTCAATGCCTTTTCCCACCATCCTACCCGTGAGTAGACTAGGGGTGCACAAAATGTTGGAGGGGACACATTTGGGACACTTGACCCCAACTGATCAAAGGTATATTCCATTCCATTCCATACTATATGACATCATGCTCAGCAATAAAATTAGAGGAGGAGGTTAACAGGGAGGGCCGCTATCTAGGTATCGGTTGGTGGTGAGCAATTGTTTTCATTTGCATCATTTGTCTTGGGATTTTTTTTTGGTCTCTGTTATTTTTTTCTTTTTATAGAATCATAGAATGGTAGGGGTTGGAAGGTGCCTTTAGAGATCATCTGGTCCAATCCCTCTGTCAAAGCAGGTCTACCTAGATCATATCTCACAGGAACGCATCCAGGCAGGTTTTCCTTATTATTATTACTATTATTATAATTTCTTTTAAAAAATTATTACACTTTTTATCTGAACTCACGAGTTCTCTGAATTATTATTATTATTGTTATTGCTATTATCGTCTCTTCCTTTGCTGTCTTATTAAACTGTCTTTACTTTTTCTCCCTATTCTCTACCCCATATCACTTGGGGACAAAGTAAACAAGTGGCTACATGGTGCTCAGTTGCTGGATGGAGTTAAACCATGACAGTCCTTTCTGGCACTCAACATGGGGATCAAAGGGTTTGAGATAGCAACAGATTTTATTGGAATGTGCTAGATTAAATTTATATCTGTTATTACGGTTTAGCTATTAACTGTGCTTGCCATGGGTCTTGTTGGCCTCACTGTATAATAGAGTCTAGGGCTTGTTAGTGACTGTCTTTTCCTTCCACTCCTTACTGTACTGCTGATCATCTTACTCTATTGAGCTGGGAAGATTTTGATAAGAGCAATGGTGATGTGCCTGGGCTGGAAAACGGCCAGGACATTGCTGCTCTTTCTATGCTGCTGTGCTGGACAAGCTGGAACTCCAGTGTGAACTTGGGTCAAAGGGACTGTGACCTATGAATGAGTCCACATGGGAGCAGGACACTCCAAAGCATCTGTAGCTGTGGTTATGTCCATGCCACAGCAGGTATACCTTTGAAGGGATTGTGACCCAAGGATAAGTCCATGCTGCAGTAGATACACCTTGAAGCAGCACTGGCTGTGCATGAGATCATGCTGGAGCACATTAGAGCATGTGGCCGTTGATAAATCCACAACAGAGGAAGTACACCCCTGGAGGGACTGCAGCCATGGGTAAGGCTGTGTTGGAGCAGGGTACTTCTGAAGGGATTGTGGTTGTAGGTAAGGCCACGCTGGAGCAGATGCACCTTGTCTTTATTTGGTTTTATTTTTCTCTCTGTTATTTTTTTATCTTTTTTATAAATTTTTATTGTTATTGCTATTGTTATTATTGGTGGTGGTGTTATTTATTTTTTTAAATTATTAAACTGTTTTTATCTCAACCCACAAGTTTTCTCACTTTACCAATTCTCTACCCCATCCCACTGGGGGGAAGTGAGACAGTGGCTGCATGGTGCTTAGTTTTTGGCTGGGATTAAACTACTACAGCACACACTCAATATTGTTCACATGCACAAAGTTAAACTAAATGTAAATGTTTGCAAGACAAATCCATGTATTACTGATTCTGTCAATATAAGATGCTTTTTGCTACAGAAATATGTCAGCACACAGGAACATCATAATGACTAAGAAACTATCCCCAAAGATTTAACATAGTTCTGCAGTACTTACTGTAGCTGGGGAGGCCCGTGTTGTATGAGTCACTGAATGACCAGAATTTTCCATTGAATTACCAATCAGATAGGTCCCTCCTGAGCTGCTAATGAGCTGTCCTCCTGCAACACCCATTTGAATCCCTCCAGTGCCCACCATACTATGAGAGGAGACCACTGTTGTTGACTGTGCAGAACTTCCTTGAGTATCGAAGTAATTTCCTCCAGTGTTTTGGCTATACATCTGGGTTTCTGTGTAAGGATAAGTTGTTCGACTTCAGGAAAAAAAAAAAAAAAAAAAAAAGAAGTAGCAGTTATTTATTTGGATTGTTTAGATGAGGGAAACATCATTGTAGAAAAGAGTGTATAGTTGCTATAACCAAACTTAAGATTTGCAAACAACCTTTGCCTCAACACAAAATAATGTTTCATTATGTCAAACAAATGAGTAATTAACTTTGACTCACTTCATGGAAAATGTTTTCAGTCCCATCTGGAGAGAGGTGGAGAAAAGTATGAAAAGAATAGAAGAGATGAGAGGAAGATCTCATTCAAGTATTAATTTGTTATATAGTAATTTATAAAAACTGTCATAACTTTTAAAATACTAGAGTCAAAGCTAGATTTTTATTTAGAAGCTATTTATTTTGTATACTGTTGTCCTGGTTTCAGCTGGGATAGAATTAATTTTCTTCCTAGTAGCTGGTACAGTGCTGTGTTGTGGATTTAGTGTGAGAATAATGTTGATAACACACTGATGGTTTAGTTGTTACCAAGTAGTGCTTTTTTAAGGACTTTTC
The DNA here is from genome assembly GCF_028858725.1 of Colius striatus. NCBI lineage: Eukaryota > Metazoa > Chordata > Aves > Coliiformes > Coliidae > Colius > Colius striatus. Next base: position 7,761,732 of record NC_084789.1, read on the forward strand.
AGCTTCTCATGTCCTGTCAGTGAGTAGGCTGGAGGTGCACAAGAAGTTGGGAGGGGGAACAGTCAGGATAGCTGACCCAAACTGGCCAAAAGGATATTCCATACCATGCATACATATAAACTGGTGGGAGATGGTCAGGGGGTGGGAATCACTGATCAGGGACAGGCTGGACATTGGTCAGCAGATGGTGAGCAATTACTTTTATTTTTATTATTATTGTTGTTGTTATTTTTATTTTCTCTTCCTTTGCTGTCCTGTTAATCTGTTTTTATCTCAACTCACAAGGTTTACTTTTTTCCCTATTCTCCATCTCACTGGAAAGGGGGGAGGAGTGAGCAAACTGTGCTTAGTTGCTGGCTAGGGTTAAATCACAACTGTATATGTATGTTACAAAACTTTAAACATGACAAAAAAAATGTCAGCCCAGGTGGTTCTATACACAAAAGTCCTATAAAGGTTTTGTGTTGATTTTAAATCCACTGAAACTCTGGCTGAAGCTTGAAATTCTGAGCTCGTTTGTATTTTAAGACATGAAATTTATAATTGGACAACAATATGTAGAGTGTTATGATGAAAAAGTAATAAAAGTAAAAAAAATACAATTTGTGAAGGGATTAAGAAAAAGTCAAATGAACAGCATTAATTTAACTCAACTATTTGCATTTAGAAAATATACAGGCCTCATTAACCAATTAATTTTTTCATTTAAATTAAACTTTTCACTTAATTTATGAACCTTATGTCATTCTTTCCTTCATGTTTATAATGACTTAGATCATTACCCTTATTATGGGTTATAATATTTTATTAGGCATTGAACATAGTGGATGTTTGGTCCTATGTAATAACTTGGACTTTCAAATTGATATAGCTCAAAATACACAAGTAAATAATACTCATTAGCTTTTCTAAAATGAAGAATCTCGATTTTGCAGTAATTAAAAAAAAAAAGACAATGTTTCAAGACCAGCAAGCTTTATACCATGGCATGTGTTACAATAAAACAATCAAATGATAAAAATGAGTTTATATACCCAGATGATAATTTTAACATTTAATCATAATATCCTATAACGAAGCACTAGAAAAGGCTGCCCAGGGAGATTTTGGAGTCTACTCTGGAGATTTTCAAGAGCTGTCTGGATACATTCCTGTGTCACTTGTGTCATGGTTTGACCCAGCTCTGAGCCAAATCCATTTCTGGGGCGGAGCCAATTAGATGCCTCCACGATCATTTTTTAAGAAGAAGCTGGAAGAGGAGGCTTCTTCCTGTTTCTTCTTCCTGTTTCTTTCTTCTTCTGGCCCTTCTTCTTTTCTGGCTGTTAGTGGTGCAAGGAGTGGGAAGAGTGACAGAAACAACCATGCGGACTCCAAGGTCAGTGAGGAAAGAGAGGAGGAGGTGTGCTGGAGCAGAGACTCTGCTGCATTCTACGGAGAGGACTGGTGAAGCTGAGATCTGTTTGCATTTTGCTAAAGACCCCACATCAAGGACAGAGACTGATTTTGATAATGACCCTGGACCAGGGGCAGAGACTCATTTTGCTAGAAACCCCGAATCAGGGACAGAGACTCATTTTGCTGAGAATCCTGAGCCAGGGGTAGCAACTATGGCCAGAGTAGGCTTTGTCCTGTGGGAGGGATCTAATATGCACAGAAGCTGTAACTGTGGGGAGAAACCCACGACACAGAAGCTCATTAAGATTATGCCCAGAAGAGGTCATGCCCCGAGGGAGGGACCCTGTATCTGCAGGAGCTGCAACCGTGGCAAAGAATCCATGCCAGAGATATTCACCAAGGACTGCATCCTATGTGAGGGATCCTCTATTGGCAGAAGCCGTAGCTGCTGGGAAGAACCCACACCAGAGAAGTTCGTTAAGGACTGTGTCCCATGGGAGGGACTCCATATCAGAGCAGGGGAAGAATGTGAGGAGTTGTCCTCCTCTGAGAAGAAAGAAACGGCAGAGACCATCTGTGAGAGACTGATCACATCCCCCATTCCCTGCCCCCCTGGGTCGTTGAATGGGGAGGAATTAGAAATACTGGGAGTAGTGAGCTGGGCCCAGGAAGAAAGGAGGGATGGGGGAGGGAGATCTTAAAGTGCTGGTTGTAATTTTCTCATCATCCTACTCCCTTTTTGCTTTTATTCTGTTCTATTTCTTGTAGGCAGTAGAATAAACTTTCCTACTTTCCTCTCTAAGTTGAGTACTGGAGTCTGTTTTGTCCGGAACCGTAATTGGCAGCAAGCCCTGCCTGCCCTTGTCTTAATCCACAACAACCTTGCTCATCTTTTTACTCCCATTTCGCTGGGGCCTCTGTCATCCTAACGAGAGTGGGGGTGAATGGGATGCACCAAGCGAGAGACTGTCATGGTGCTGCTGTGCTAGCTGGGCCAAACCATGACAACTTGTCAGGGAAAACTGCTTCAGCAGCAGGTTTGGACTAAATGTACCTTCTAATCCCTACCATTCTGTGATTCTGTGATTCTGTAATGCTTGCTAAAATCAACTGGCACTATAATTTCCAATCAGAACAACAAATTCGGAACTTCTATGGCACTATGACCATAATGGAGTCTCCTTTGTTCTTCAGAGACATCAAAAACTAATACTTAATTTTTACATCCTAAAGTATTTCAAGTTATGTATTATACTACTTGTTTTCACTGATACTTACACTATTTTGGGGTTTTGTTTTATTCTTGGTATTTCAAAATATTTATGACCAACTGTGAGAAAATAGTTAATCTAGAAGGACTACAGTGCAGTCTAATGAAAGCAATGAGAGTTGGGCAGAGAGGATCTCATGAGGTCCAACAAGGACAAGTGTAGAGTCCTGCATCTGGGAGGAACAACTCCATGCACTAGTACAGGCTGGGAGTTGACCTGCTGGAGAGCAGCTGTGCGGATAGAGACGTGGGATTCCTGGTTGACAATAAACTAAACATGAAGCAGCAATGTGCCCTCATAGCCAAGAAGGCCAATGGCATTCTGGGATGCATCAAGAAGAGTGTGGCTAGCAGGTTGAGGGAGGTTCTGCTTCCCCTCTACTCTGCCCTGGTGAGGCCTCATCTGGAATACTGTGTCCAGTTTTGGGCTCCCCAGCTCAAGAGGGACAGAAAACTTCTGGAGAGAGTCCAGTGCAGGGCCATCAAGATGATCAGGGACTGGAACATCTTTCATACAAGGAAAGGCTGCAGGAACTGGGGCTATTTAGTCTAGAGAAGAGGTGACTGAGGGGGGATCTCATTACAAATATCTAAATAGTGGATGTCAGGAGTTTGGGACATCCCTTTTTTTCTATTGTATCTAACAATAGGACAAGGGGTAATGGGATGAAGCTGGAACACAAAAAGTTCCAGTTAAACATAAGAAAAAAATATTTTACTGTGAGGGTGACGGAGCACTGGAACAGGCTGCCCAGGGAGGTTGTGGAGTCTCCTTCCTTGGAGGTCTTCAAGATCCGCTTCCTGTGTGATCTGATCTAGGTGGACTGCCTTGGCAGGGGGGTTGGACTAGATGATCTCTAAAGGTCCCTTCCAACCCCTACCATTCTATGATTCTATGATTCAATGATTTAAAAGGTCCCTTCCAACCCTACCATTCTATGATTCTATGAAAGGCTGGGGGGAGAGAAGAAATGTTCCAGAACCTGTATAGTCATCAAGTAACACTTTTTTTTCAGAGCTAGAATCAAGGCACCATTTACATTACAATAATGTGTGCAAGCAAGATGGTTTGGAGAAATCTCCTTAGTTATATTTGATTATTGTAATGGTTTTGTGTGGCCAGGTTTTGGTAGTGGAGGGCTGTATGAGTGGCTTCTTTAAACAAAAGAGCTGTTAGAAGCTTCCCCTGTATCTGATAGGGCTAAAGGCAGTCAATTGTAAGATGCACCTGCTGCTGACCAAGGCCCTGCCAATTAGTGTTTGAGAAGCCCACATCAGAGCAGGTTTGCTGGCAGGACTTGTGATCCTGTGGGGGACTCACGTTGGAGCAGTCTTTTCCTGAAGGACTGTTATCTCCATGGATGATCCACATTGGGGCAGCATGGGAAGAACTGTAGTCCATGGAAGGATCCATGTTGGAGAAGTTCATGGAGGACTATCTCCCATGGGAAGGACCCCATACTGTAGCAGTGAGAAGTGTGAGGAGGCCTCTCCCTGAGAAGAAGCAGCAGCAAAGTCCATCTGTAATGAACTGATCATAACCTCCATCCCCCATTCTCCTACACCACTGAGGAGGAAGGAAGGAGAGTCTTGGGAAGAAGGAAGGATGGGGGGAGATGTTTTAATATTTGATTTTATTTCTCAATTTCCCTGCTCTGTTCTGATTGTTCATTAATAAGTCAAACCATTTCTTCCCAATTTGAGTTTGTTTTGCCTGTGATGCTAGCTTCTGAGTGATCTCCCTATACTTATTGCAACTCCTGAACCTCTCATTATATTTCTTTCTCACCCATCCAGTTTAGGAGGGGGAGTGATAGACCGACTTGGTGGACATCTGGCACTCAGCCAGGGCACAATGACCACAATTTTATTAAACTAAGGCATTTACTGAATGTGTTCAATGGATGGTAAGTCAAGTATATGCTGCCAGACCAGATGTTATTTTTTTCTTAGAACCAGGCAATTTAATAAACAGCCCTATTTAATCAAGGGTAGTTAAGGAAAACTTTATGATGGAAACTTAGAGGAAATAGCTCAGCAAGTGTCTGTCAGGAGCATGGAACACAGGAATTTCTCTCAAAAGGGGAAAAAAACCCCTAGATATTAGTAAGATAAGGAAAAGAACAAAGGAGGATGTTTCAAGAACTGCTTACAGGGACAGTAGCATTTCCTCTGCCCAGGGCTATTTTTACTGTCAACAATGAAATGCTAGAAGGAGGAAGGAAGGAGGAGCACCAGATTGCAGATCCCTCTGCAACCCATGGTGAGAATGCAAGTTGTTCCCATGCAACCCACGGAAGGCAATGATAGGACTGACAGTCACCAGCAGCTCTGGGTGAGTGTGCCCGGACAAGCAGGAGACTATGTGAGGAGGCGGCCATGGCACAGGCTGTGCTGGAGTGCCTGCAGGCTGCAGAGATCCATACAGGAGAAGGAGAGGAGCTGCAGCCCCCAGGATGAACCTTCAGATCAGTCTGTTCAGAACTGCCTAGCATGAGGGACTTGGTGAGGAGTCCGTGCACCTTGAGGAGATACAATCAGCAGGAACCATCAGGAAAAGACTGAATGGAACCCTCATTCCCTGCCCCCCAGAGCCATTCAGGGGGAAAAGAGGTAAGGACACCAGGATCAGGGCTCTGAGCCCGGGAAGAGGGAAGGAGTGGGGGGCAGGTGGTCTTAAAGGGCTGGTTGTACTCTTCGTCATTGTACCACTCTGTGTTGGTTTTTTGTTTGTTATGTTTTTGGGGTTTATGTTTTTTGTTCCTAGTGGATTAAATTCATTTCTATTTTCTTCCCCAAGTTGAGTAGCCTTGTCTGTTCTGCCTGGAACCATAAATGGCAATTGAGCCCTCCCTGGCCTTAGTGGCTTCCAAAGAAACCTTGGTACTTATGACTGATCATAGTCCTTTGATCTTAGATGTGCCTAAACAGGTGGGTCTTAGAAGCCCAAAAGATTGATGCAAATCCTAGAGAATACCCCGTAGTGGTTTTGCTTGGGCCAGGTTTTTGGTAGCAGGGATGCTACAAGGGTGGCTTCTTTAAACAAAGAGCTGCTAGAATCTTCCCTTGTAGCTAATAGGGCTAATTCCAGTCAATTCTAAGATGGACTCCACAGCTGATCCAGGCCTGGACAATTAAGTGTCTGAGGTAACGCCTCTGTGAATAACATATTTGAGAAGAAGGCTAAACTGCAGCAGCTTCAGGGAGTGAAAAAGTGACACCAAGGTCAGTGGAGAAGGAGGGGGAGGAGGAGGAGGGTTCTTAGGCCTTGAAAGAAAGACTCCCCTGTGACCTGTGGTGAGGACCATGGTGAAGCAGGCTGTCCCACTGCAGTCCATGGAGGACCACTGGGGAGCAGAGATCCACTTGCAGCCTGTGGAGGACCCCATGCCAGAGCAGATGGATGCCTGAAGGAGGCTGTGACTCTGTGGGAAGCCCTTGTTGGAGCAAGTTCCTGGCAGAACCTGGGAGCCCGTGGGAAGAGAGGAGCCCATGCCAGGGAGAAGGTTAGCTGTCAAGACTTGTGATCCTGTAAGGGACCCACACTGGAGCAGTTGGTAGCTGACAAGACTGTTCTCCCAGTGGATGAAACACGTTGGGGCAGTGTGTGAACAGCTGCCCATGAGAGGCCCAATGCTGGAGCAGTTCATAACAAATTGTAGCCCATGGGATGGACCCATGTTGGAGACGTTTGTGAGGGACTGTCTCCCATGGGAGGGACTCCACACTGTAGAAGTGGGAAGTGTGATGAGGCCTCCCCCTGAGTTGAAGCAGTGGCAAAATCCATCTGTTGTTAACTGACCACAACTCCCATCCCCTGCGCTGCTGGTGGGGAAGGATGGAGAGTCCTGGAGGAAGGAGGGGTGGGGGGAGATGTTTTATGATTTGGTTTTATTTCTCATCTCCCTGCTCTTATTGTTCATTTAATTAATCAGACCTTTTTCTCCCCAAGTTGAGTCTGTTTTGCCCATGACGTTAATTGCTGAGTGATCTCCCTGTCCTTGTCTCAACTCACAAATCTCTTGTTATATTCCTTTCTCCCCTGTCCAGTTTAGGAGGGTAAGTGATACTACAACTTGGTGGCCACCTGGCACCCAGCCAGGGCTAAACCACCACATACCCTCATTTCTTCAATTCATTTCTTCTCTTCAATAGGCTACAACTAACAATACTGAAAAGGTTACTCCTCCAACTGACAGAGAATGCAGACTATACTTAGATTCCAAACTCTTCTAAAGATAGTTCTAAGTTTTATTCATGTTCCCAGATCCCATGATTTATTCTTCCAAACATATTTGCATTTCATAAAATAATTAGATGCCAAATTATCCTTCGTCTGAAGAAAGGGGTGCTACTAAATGAGTATATACTGTAAGACATAATTCAATAATTATAGGAAAACCAAAGAAGACATAAATGAATAGCTATAGGAAAACTAAAGATAAATAAGTGTATACTGTGATTATATGAAACATAAATAAATAGTTCTAGAAAAACTAAAGTAAAAATAGTTATTGTATTAACCACCTGTTTTATAGTTTGCCAAACATCACATGCATTGATAAAGGTTGTCTCCCTATGATAGAGGAATCAGACCATGAAGGGTCACTTGGTGAACACTTTGAAGAAGATGAAGAAAGACCTCTAGATGAAGTAAACGACCACCTAAGTGAAAATCAAGGACGTTAAATGAACAGTGGATGGCAATAGGTCACTATGAAAGTGGCAATCTGAAGAAACTAAAATCACTGAAATTATGACATGATTTGTGACTGTTGGAGAGGGAATATGATAATCACTTTTGAAATTGTGTAGCTTTTGGGGAATAAACATGGGGTTGTTATGCACATTTGCTGGAGATATTCCCCATGCATCCAGCGCTGAAATAAAGAATATCTGCTTGATAACAACATTGTTGCTATTGAGTCTGTATTCTGGAATTGTTACTCAGCTGCACCTAACCTTCCACTCTTAATGAGGAGAGTTAGAAAGCAAGGGGGTTTGGAAGCTCTGGCTTTGAATCAGTTTGATGATGACATGCAGGAATGATGAATTCATAGAACTTAATAATTTTTTTTTTAAAATCTCCACATAAAATCAAAACTGCTTATTTGTTTAAAGGAAAATCAAAATTATATCACTTTTGTAAATTAAAACAGTACAATTACAGCCCTGGGCTTAAGAGCAGATTCTGGCATGTTCAGGGCACTGGTTGGCAGGATTCCATGGGAAACTTCTGTGGAGAGAAGAAGCCCAAGAGAACGAGCTGATCTTTGCGGAGAGTCTCAGAAAACAAAAATGGTCCAATACAATGAGTAGAAAGGCAAGCATAAAATTCTAGAATCATAGAATGGAAGGGGTTGGAAGGGATCTCTAAAAATCATCTAATCCAACATCTCTCATCAAGCAGGTCTGCCTCAATCAGATCAGTCCATCCAGGTGGGTTTTGAAAACCTCCAGAGAAAGAGACTCCACAACCTCCCTGGGCAGCTTATTCCAGTGCTCCCTCATCCTTACAGTAAAGTAGTTTTTCCTTAAGTTTATGTGGAACTTTTTGTGTTCCAGCTTTTGCCCATTGTCCCTGGACACTACAGAACAAAAGTGTTGCCCCATCCTTTTCCAGGGATGGAGATGAGGCTAACTGGCCTGGAGTTTCCTGGATCCTCCTTCTTGCCCTTTTTGAAGACTGGAGTGACACTGGCCTTTTTAATTGACAGGACACATGGCGGAGACAAGGCTTGTTTATATGCGGCTGTGAGGCCGATTGAGGTAATCCAGGGGTTCCTGGAGTAGAGGAGAAGTGAGGAGAGCCGCCAGGAGCAGGTAGCTCTCAAGAGGGAGATGTTCTTGCAGGGAGGTGGAGACGCAGCAACCACGGGGGATTTAAACGTCCCCCAGGGAGTGCAAGCAAACAGGAGTGTGGTGAACAGGGCTGGTAAACAGGGTGGAGCACGGCACTCAGGTGTGGCACGGCAGTTCGCACAGCAGTTCGTGCAGGCAGGGCAAGCAGGGAGGACGGGCAGGGAATGACCCCACAGCCCACATAGAGAGATGGAATCATAGAATCATAGAATGGTAGGGGTTGGAAGGGACTTTTAGAGATCATCTAAGAAGTCAGAGAAGTGCCCCTGCTTTAATCTAGCAAGATGGTGGACACTCGCCTGAGGGCTAAAGCCAAGGCTCAGGTGGACAACACCCTGGTGAAGGTCAATGCATCCACCCAGACAGAGTCGGTTAGTACAGACGCTTCAGTCCAGCTGGAGTGCAGGGAGTGTTTAGGATGCTTAGGGACCTATGCTTCTGAGGTAACCATGTGTCATAGGTGCCCTCAAGTTCAAGAGCTCCAGCGTCAGGTGAAAGAGCTGCATGAAACCGTTAATAGCTCTGTAGTATCAGAGGGATGGAGGTGGAGATCGACAGAGGCTTCCATGATCAGGTACAAGCCTCCAGTGAATCTGATATGCCTTGGACCCTGGTAAAAAAAAAAAAAAAAAAAAAAAGAAGGACAAGGGCTCGTCTTCAAAACTCTCCTTCCAGAGTGCCAACTAAAAATAAGTATGAGGCACTGGTAACAAGGGCCTTTGATGAGCAAGCTCCAGAAGGGGAAATCCCAGCAAACAGTTCACCAGCAACAGGTAATGGGCACCATAGAAAGAAGCTTGTTGTGGGTGACTCATTGCTAAGAGGCACTGAGAGACCCATCTGTGGATCGGATAAGGAGTCACGAGAAGTGTGCTGCCTGCCAGGAACCAAGGTCTGCAATGTGGCTGAGAGAGTGCCACGGCTCATCAGGGACTACTATCCCCGATAGGGCTACTATCCCCTACTCTTCTTCCATGTAGGTATGAATGATGTCATAAGGCATGACATCTCCAGAATCAAAAAGGATTTTAAAACCTTGAGGGAGCAAGGGAAAGGTAAGGGGGCTCAAGTTATTTTCTCCTCCATCCTGTTCACCAGAGATAAAGGGGAAGTCACCAATGAAAAAATCAGTCAAGTTAACTCCTGGCTAAGAGGCTGGTGCCGGCAGGAAGGTTTCGGTTTTTATGACAACTGATCCTTCTTTGGGGACTATAACTGGATAGGACAGGATGGAATTCATCTCTCCCATAAGGGCAATGGAATGTTTGGGAATAGGCTAGCCAACTTCATAAAGAAGGCTTTAAAATAAAGGACTTGGAGGGTGGGAGGAGAAGCAACATAGAACAAGGTATTCTCTCTAGCAGGGAAAAAGGGCGGGGCAGGGAATGCCATGATAAGTGCCCCTCATCCGCACATCATGCTGAGATGCAGAAGGCTGATCACCCTGAGGGAGAGCCAAACTGAGGAGGGTCCTCCTGCATCCGTCCAGGGAAACCTGTGTGTTTGAGTAAGCCCCTGCGTTGCTTACACACCAAAGCACACAGCGTGGGGAATAAGCAGGAGGAACTGGAGATGTGGGTGTGGATGCGGGGCTATGACCTCACTGCAGTCACAGAGACCTGGTGGGACAGCTGCCATGACTGGAGCACAGCCATGGAGCGCTATGTATTGTATAGGAAGCACAGGTTGACAAGGCGAGGAGATGGAGTTGCTCTCTATGTGAGGGAGTAATTAAAGTGTACTAAACTCTGCCTGGGTGGAGATGAGGGGCAGGTTGACTGCTTATGGGTGAAAATTAATGGGCAGGGCATGGTAGGAGATATTGTTGTAGGAGTTTGCTACAGGACAAGGGATCAGGAGGAGGAAGTGGATGAGACCTTCTACAAACAGCTGAGAGTTGCCTCACAGTCTCAGTCCCTGGTCCTCATGGGGGACTTCAACCACCCTGATATTTGCTGGGATAGCCACACACAGTCCAGGAGGTTCCTACAGATTGTTGACGACAACTTCCTCTCACAAGTGATTGAAGAACATACGAGGAGGGATGTGCTGCTGGACCTGGTACTGACAAATAAGGAGAGTCTGGTTGGAGATGTGAAGATTGGAGGCAATCTCGGCTGCAGAGACCATGAGATGGTAGAGTTCAACATTCTGTGTTGAAGAGACAGGACACAAAGCAGGATCGTGACCCTGGATTTCAGGCAATTCGACTTTGGCCTCTTCAAAGACCTGGTTGGACAGATCTCATGGGATAAGATTCTAGAAGACAGAAGTGCCCAAGAGAGCTGCTCAATCTTCAAGCACCACTTCCTCCAAGCCCAGGATCAGTGTGTCCCAAAGTGCAAGAAAGGAGGAAAACAAGGTAGGAGGCCTCCACGGATGAGCAAGGATCTGCTGAGTCAACTCAGGCAGAAAGCAGACATCTATGAGAGGTGGAAATAGGGGTTGACTTCTTGGGAAGAGTATAGGAACTTTGCCAGAGCATGCAGAGATGCAAATAGGAAGGCTAAAGGCCTTATGGAATTAAATTTAGCCAGGAAAGTTAAGGACAGTAATAAGATGTTTTTCGAGTACATCAGCAGCAAAAGGAAGATGAGGGGGGATGCGGGCCTGCTTCTAAACACATAAGGTGCCCTGGTGTCTGAGGATGCAGAGAAGGCCGAAGTACTGAATGCTTTCTTTGCTTCAGTCTTTACAGCCAAAGCCGACACTCAGGAAGCCCAGTCCGGCAAGGATAACAGGATGGCCAGGACAGCAGAGGACTTGCCCTGGGTGGAAGAGGAAGAGGTTAAAGAGTTGTTGGCCAAGCTTAATGTTCATAAGTCAATGGGTCCTGATGGGATGCATCCTAGAGTGCTGAGGGAGTTGGCTGATGTGATTGCTAAGCCGCTCTCCATCATTTATGAATAATCATGGAGGACAGGTGAGGTGCCTGAGGACTGGAGAAAGGCCAATGTCACGCGAGTCTTCAAAAAGGGCAGGAAGGATGACCCAGGAAAATAAAGGTCGATCAGCCTCACCTCCATCCCTGGAAAAGTGATGGAACAACTAATCTCAAATATTATCACTAAACATGTGAAGGAAAAGATAGTTATCAGGGGGAGTCAACATGGATTCACCAAGGGGAAATCCTGTTTGACCAACCTAATAGTCTTCTATGAGTGCATAACCGGCTGGCTAGATGAGGGGAAAGCAGTGGATGTCGTCTACCTTGACTTCAGCAAGGCTTTTGACACTATCTCCCATAACATCCTCATCAGAAAGCTCAAGCAGTGTGGCTTGGATGAGTGAACGGTGAGGTGGTTTGACAGTTGGCTGAATGACAGAGCCCAGAGGGTGGTGATCAATGGCATGGAATCAAGTTGGAGGCCTATGGCCTCTGGAGTTCCATAGGGATGGGTTCTGAGGCCAGTCTTGTTCAACATCTTCATCAACCACCTGGATGAGGGGACAGAGTGTACCCTCAGCAAGTTCGCTGATGACACCAAACTGGGAGGACTGGCTGATTCACCAGAAGGCTGTGCTGCCATTCAGCGGGTTCACAACCAGCCTGAGAGATGGGCTGAGAGGAACCTCATAAGGTTCAACAAGGGCAAGTGCAGAGTCCTGCACCTTGGGAGGAACAACCCCATGCATCAGTACAGGCTGGGGATTGACCTGATGGAGAACAGCTCTGCAGAGAGACACCAGGGAGTCCTGGTTGATAATAAACTGAACATGAGCCAGCAATGTGTCATCATAGCCAAGAAGGTCAATGGTATTCTGGGATGCATCAAGAAGAGTGTAGTCAGCAGGTCGAGGGATGTTCTGCTCCCTCTCTACTCTGCCCTGGTGAGGCCTCATCTGGAGTACTGTGTCTAGTTCTGGGCTCCTCAGCTCAAGAGGGACAGGGAAGTGCTGGAGAGAGTGCAGCACAGGGCCACCAAGATAATCAAGGGACTGGAACATCTTCCTTATGTGGAAAGGCTGCAGGAATTGGGGCTATTTAGTCTTGAGAAGACATAACTGAGGGGATCTCATTAATATTTATAAGTATATAAATGGTGGATGTCAGGAGGTTGGGACATCCCTTTTTTTCTATTGTATTTAGCAACGGGACAAGGGGTAATGGGATGAAGCTGGAACACAAAAAGTTCTACTTAAACATAAGAAAAAACTATTTTACTCTGAGGGTGATGGAGCACTAGAACAGGCTGCCGAGGGAGGTTGTGGCGTCTCCTTCCTTAGAGGTCTTCAAGACACGCCTGGACACGTGACCTGATCTAGGTGGAACTGCTTCTGCAGGGGAGTTGGACCAGATGATCTCTAAAGGTCCCTTCCAACCCCTACCATTCTAAATAAATAAACTGGCCTTCCTCCAGTCCTCAAGCACCTCGCCAGTCCCCCATGATCATTCAGAAATGCTGGACAGTGGCTTAGCAATAACATCAGCCAGCTCCCTTAGCACTCATGAGTGTATCCCATCAGGTCCCATAGATTTGTGGGTGTCCAGTTTGCCCTACAGGTCTCTGACCTCATCCTCATCCACCAAGGGAAAGTCTTCCGCTCTCCTGACTATCCTACTGTCCTCCAGGGATTGGGCTTCCCCAGGGCTGGCCTTGGCATAGAAGAATGAGGCAAAGAAGACATTTACTAGTTCTGCCTTCTCTATCACAAGGACACTCTCCTTAGTCATCAGCAGGTTCACATACTCCCTGGTTTTCCTTTTGCTGCTGATGTATTTGAAAAAGCTCTTCTTGTTTTCACAGAATCACAAAATCTTAAGGGTTAGAAGGGGCCTCAGAAGATCATCTAGTCTAATCCCTCTGTCAGAGCAGGACCACCTAAAGTAGGTCAGGTTTAATTCCACGAGGGAATTAGCATTCCTTGTTTTGTCCCTGCATACTCTGGTGATGTTCCTATACTCTTCCCAAGCAATCAGGTCCTTTTTCCACTTTACATGGATTTCTTTCTTCTCCTTTAGTAGTTCCAATAGTTCTTTTTTATCCATGTAGGCCTCTTGCCTCCTTTTTCTGATTTTCTACTTGTGGGAACACACTGATCTTGGGTTTGGAGGAAGTGGCACTTGAAGATTGATCAGCTTTCTTGGGTACTCCTGCCATCAAGAATTCTGTCCCATGAGAATCATCCAAGTAGGTCTTTGAAGAGGCCAAAGCTCTCCTGAAGTCTAGGGTCATGACCTGGCTTGGTGTCCTGTCTCTTCCACATAGGATCTTGAACTGCACCATCTCATAGCCACTACAGTCAAGTCTGCCTCCAACCTTCACATCCCCATCCAGACCTTCTTTATTTGTTAGCACAAGGTCCTGCAGTATATCCCTCCTTGTTGCTCCTCAACCACCTGTGACAGGAAGTTGTCATCAACATTCTGGAGGAACCTCCTGGACTGCGTGTGCTTGGCTGAGTGGCTTTGCCAGCAAATATCAGGGTGGTTGAAGTCCCTCATGAAGACCAGGGATTGTGATTGTGAGGCAGCTCTCAGCTGTTTGTAGAAGGCCTCATCCCCTTCCTCTTCCTGATCAGGTGGCCCATAGTAAAATCCCACAACAGTGTCACCCACGCTACCATGCCCCTTAATTCTCACCCGTAAGCATTCAACTCACCCCTTATCCCCACCCAGGCAGAGCTCAATGCACTCTAATTGCTCTCTCACATAGAGAGCAACTCCAGTCCTGCACCTCATTGGCCTGTCTTTCCTAAATAACATATTCATCACACATCACAGCTATTCATGGCTGTGCTCCAGTCATCTCATCTTTGTAATTGCAATGAGGTCGTGGTCCTGCATCCGAACACACGTTTGGCTACTGCTCATGCAGCATCAAGGCTGTCCCTCCCGCATTCCTTCCCCCACCTTCACCAGTAGCTGTGGGTGGGCATGATCCTGGGAGGGGCCATGGCCAGGACAGTTGTCCCAGGCTGACCAAGGAGATATTCCATACCATATGATGTCAGCTCAGCAATATAAACTCGGGGAGAGGAGCAGGAAGTAGGAGGTGTGATTCATTTTGACCTTCCAAAGCAACTGTTACACATACCGAAGCCCTGCTTCTCGGAAAGTGGCAAAACATCGCTGCTGATGGGAAGTAGAGAGCAACATCTTTATTTGCTTTGCTTTGCTTCTCACGTGTGGCCTTGCTATTACTTTATTAAATTGCTTTTATGTCAACCCACGAGATTCCTATCTTATTTTCTCCCCTCCCTGGCTTGCTGAGGAGGGCGGTGATCGAGTGGCAGTGTGGGCACCTGGCATCCAGCCAGGGTCAAACCACCATACCAAAGATTCCAGTGTCCTTGTGAGATAGATGTATCCCATCCTGCCCTATCAAATTACAGTCATCGAAGAAGGTTCTGTTGTCATAAAAAACGAAACCTCATCAGCACCAACCTCTTAGCCAGGAGTTAACATTCATGATTTTTCAATTATTGACTGCGCCCTTTTCTCTGGTAGGCAGGATGGATGAAAAGATAACTTGAGTCCCCCTACCCTTCATTTGCTTCCCTAGCTTTTTATAATCCTCCTTGATTTTGGTAATGTCATGACTCATTACATCGTTCATACCCCCATAGAAGAGGAGTAGGGGCATATGTCCCTGATGAGATGTGGCACTTTCTCAGCCACGTCTCGGATATTGGCTCCTAGCAGACAGCACATCTTTCATGACTCCTTGTCCAATCAACATATGAGTCTCTCAAATTATAAAATAGCCTAGGTTGGAAGAGATATCAAAAGATCATGTGGTCCAAAGTTTTGTGGGAAAGGGAGCCTAGATGAGATTATCTAGCACCCTATCCAATCACACCTTGAAAACTTCCAGCAAAGGGGTTCCACCATGTCACTGGGGAGGTTGTTCCAATGAGTGATTGTTCTCACTGCAAAAAATTTCTCTGTTATGTCAAGATAAAACTTTTCCCTGTGCCACTTTTACCCATTGTACCTTGTCTTCTCCACGTGTCTCCTTGTGAAGAGAGAGTCTCCATCCAATTTTATCCCCTTCCAGTCATCGGGGATACCCCCTGATCTCCATGACTTCTCAAAGATAATTGACAGTGCACCCTGGGGTGCATCAAAAGAAGTGTGGCTAGCAGGTCGAGGGAAGTGATTCTCCCCCTCTACTCCCCTCTGATGAGACCTCACCTGGAGTACTGCAACCAGTTCTGGGATCCTTAGCACAAGACATGGACAAAAACGATCAGAGGGCTGGAACACCTCTTCTATGAAGAAAAGATGAGAGAATTGGTGTTGTTTAGCCTGGAGGAGAGAAGGCTTCAGGAAGACCTTATTGCAGCTTTTCAGTACTTAAAGGGGGCTTATAAGAAAGATGAGGACAGACTTTTTACTGTGGCCTGTGGTGAAAGGACAAGGGATAATGATTCTAAACTAAAAGAGACTAGATTCAGACTAGATATATGTTGCCGCTACCAGCAACATAACCAGGCCACACGCACGGATCACTCAGCCCACCACCGCTGAGAGGACAAGATCACTGCATACTCAGTATGGATGATGCATACTCAGTATGGATGATGCTTTATTCCAGCTTATTGCTTGTGCCATGCGTTTTTATCTGCTAACACAAGCACCTCCTTTCACTCCACCCTGTGCCCGCCTCTTCTGTACTCTCCACCTCTCGCATTAAAGCCCAAGATCTTCCAGGCGCCTACGACAGATAAAAGGAAGACATTTTTTAACAGTGAGGGTGGTGAAACACTGGAACAGGTTGCCCAGAGAGGTGGTAGATGCTCCATCCATGGAAACATTCAAGTTCAGGTTAGACAGGGCTCTGAGCAACTTCATCTAGTTGAAGATACCCTTGCTCATTGCAGGGATTTGGCCTAGATGACCTTTAAAGGTTCTTCCAACCCAAACCATTCTATGATTCTATCAAACTGTTCTCAATAGACCACTCTTCCAGCCTGTCCAGGTCTCTCTGTACGATGGCTCTCCCTTCTGACATGTCCACCTCAGTTTGGTGTCATCTGCAAATTTGGTAAAGGTGTTTTCAATCCTATCATCCAGATGTTGAACATCATGGGGGCCAGTATTGATCTCCGGAGGACCCCACTTGTGACAGGCTGCCAGCCTGAGTAAAAAACATTGTTCACCACACTCTGAGTGTGGCCTGTTGGCCAATTTCATACCCATCTCCTAGACCACCCATCCAAACTGTGTCTTGCCAGTTTGTCCAGGAGGAGGCAATGGGAAACAGTGTTGAAATCCAGGTAAAGAACATTCACTGCTCTCCCCACTTCAACAGAAAGTGTTACTTTGTTGTAGAAAGTGATCAGGTTAGTCTGGCATGGTTTGTCTTTGGAAAATCCATGCTGGCTTTTCCCAGTCCCCCGCTTCATTTGCTTTGTGGATGTTTCTAGGAGAACTTGTTCCATTACTTTCCTGGGAACTGAAGTAAGACTAATGGGCATGTAGTTTCCTGGGTCCTCTTTTGGGCCTGTCTTGGTTTAACCTGTCAGGCAGCTAAACACCACACAGCTGCTTGCTCCCTCCCTCCCTCCCACCCAGTGAGACGTGGGAGAGAACTGGGGAAAAAAAGAGTAAAAGTTGTGAGTTGAGATAAAGACAGTTTAATAGGACAGAAATGGAAGGGAAAGTAATAATGATGATGATGATGATGAGAAGAGAATATACAGAACAAGCAATGCACAATGCAATTGCTCACCACCCGCTGACTGATGCCTGGCTAGTTCCCAAGCAGCAGCCCTCAGCCAGCTTTCCCTCTAGTTTATATGCTGAGCATGATGTCATATGATATGGAATATCCATTTGGACAGTTTGGGTCAGCTATCCCAGCTATGTACCCTCCCAGCTTCTTGTACCCTCCAGCCTTCTTGCTGGTAGGGTGGTGTGAGAAGCTAAAATGTCCTTGGCTTAGTGTAAACACTGCTTAGCAACAACTAAAACATCAGCGTGTTACCAACATTATTCTCTTACTAACTTCAATACACAACACTATACGCGCTACTAGGAAGAAAATTAACTCTGTCTCAGAAAAAAAACAGAACAGGACCCTTCTTTGTAGATGGGTATGACATTTGTCCTTTTCCAGTCATCAGGGATCTGTCATCTCTGATCTCCATGACTTCTCAAAGATGATAGACAGTGGCCTTGCAACAATGTCAGCCACTTCTCCTAACACCCTGGGGTGAATTCCATCTGAGCTCATAGATTTATGTGGGTTGAACCCTTGCAAGAGGCTGCAGACCAGCCCTTCTTCCACTACTAGAGGAATGTTGACACACACATTGTCGTAACTACTTGATCCTGTGAACTGCAGTCCAGCTACATCAGTAAAAACAGAGACAAAGAAGGTATTGAGAACCTTGGTCTTGTCAGCATTATTACTGTCTTCCCTGCTCTGTTTTGTAATGGGCCTATGTCTTCCCTGTGCTTCTGCTCACGTACCTGAAGAACCCTTTCTTGTTGTTCTTTGGCCAATTTCAGTTCTAGCTGAGCCTTAGCCTTCCTGACTGTAAAGGGCTGGGGAGCATTCCCCACTAGGCTGGAAGGTATGCTCATCTACCCTGTTGCTTATGGATATACAGGTGTCACAGCTGTGGACCCTACCCCACCCCCCCAGTTTGTTAGTTTAAAGCATGATTCACTAAGTCAGTCAATATGCTGGTGAAGATTCTCCTGCCTCTTCTAGACCACTGGATTCCATCTCTTTCCAATAGGCTGAATTCATTGAAGAACGCCCTGTGATCATATAAACCAAAGCCCTGTCGACAACACTAGCCATGAAGCCAGGTATTGATATCCTTGTTGCATCGACTTCTGCCTGCACCCCTATCCCTGACTAACAAGACAGGAGCAGATCAGGGGCAAGACCTGGCACTTCCCTTTGTTGGACTGCATGAGGTTCCTGTCTGCCCATTTCCCCAGCCTGTTGAGATCCCTCTGAATGGCACAACAACCATCTGGTCTATCTACCACTCCTCCCAATTCTGTATTATCTGAAAACTTGCTGAGGATGCACTCTGTCACATCGTCCAGGTCATTAATGAAGTTGTTAACACAGTATTGGCCCAAGGATCAACCCTGGGGAACATCACTCTAGAGACTGGCCTCTAGCTAGACTTTATGCTTCTGATCACAACTGTCTGGGCCTGGCAGTTCATTCACTTTTCAGTCCACCTCACTGTCCACTTACCTAACCTCTACTTTCTCAACTTGTCTATGAGGATGTTACAGGAAACAGTGTCAAATGTCTTGCTAAAGTCTAGATAAACAGCATCCACTGCTCTCCCCTTTTCCAACAAGCTAGTTGACTCATTGTAGAAGACTTATCATATAGGTCAGGCATGATTTCCCATTCCTAAATCCATACTAATTCTTACCAAGCACCTTCTTTGGAAATGGCTTCCAGGATTTTCTCCATCATCTTCCCAGGAACAGAGGTAAGGCTGACCAGCCTGTAGTTCCCCAGATCCTCCTTCTTGCCCTTCTTGAAGACTGGAGTGTCATTTGCTTTCTTACAGTCCTCAGGAACCTCCCCTGATCACCATGACCATTTGAAGATAATTGAGAGTGGCCTCGCAATGACATCAGCCAGCTCCCTCAGCACTCATAGGTGCATCCCATCAAGTCCCATGGATTTGTGCATTGCCAATTTTGTTTAAATGTTTCCCTAACCAGGTCTTCCTCTATTGAGGAGAATTCTTCCTTGCTGCAGACTTTCCCTCTGGTCTCAGAGGCTTGGGATTCCTGAAGACAATCCTTACCAGTAAAGACTCTGGTGTAGAAGGCATTCAGTACCTCGGCCTTTCCCGTGTCCTTTGTCATCAGGTTCCCTGTCCCATTCAGCAGCAAGCCCACATTTTCTCTGGTCTTCATTTTGCTGCTGATGTACCTGCAGAAAGCCTTAATGTTGCCCTTCACATTGCTTGCCAGTTTCAACTCCAGGTAGGCTTTGGCTTTCCCAACCCCATCTCTGCACACTTGGACAGTGTCTCTACATCCCATCTCCCTCTATCAGTTTTTAATCACAGAATCTTAAGGGTTGGAAGGGACCTCGAAAGATCATCTAGTCCAATCCCACTGCCAGAGCAGGACCACCTAGAGTAGGTCACACAGGAACTCATCCAGGTGGGTTTTGAATGTCTCCAGAGAAGGAGACTCCACAACCCCTCCGGGCAGCCCGTTCCAGTGCTCCATCACCCTCATAGTGAAGAAGTTTTCCCTTGTGTTTCTTTGGAACCTCTTATGTTCTAGCTTGTACCCATTGCCCCTTGTCCTATCATTGGACATCATTGAGAACAGCCTGGCTCCATCCTCCTGACACCTGCCCTTTATGTATTTGTAAACATCAATGAAATCATCCCTCCGTCTCCTCTTCTCCAAGCTAAAGAGCCCCAGCTCCCTCAGCCTTTCATCATAAGGGAGATGCTCCCTTAATCATCTTTGTGGCCCTGCGCTGAACTCTCTCCAGCAGCTCCCTGTCGTTCTTGAAGTGAGGGGCCCAGAACGGGACACAATATTCCAGATGCCGTCTCACAAGGGCAGAACAGAGGGGGAGAAGAACCTCTCTCGACCTACTAACCACATCCCTTCTAATACACCCCAGAATGCCATTCTTTAAAGAACGGTCCCCATAGTCATGAAATACAAATATCAATTGTCATTGCCAGCAGGGTAACAAACTGTTGACCCACAGGATACTTCTATTCCTCCTAAAGCCCTTGCTTCTCACTGAAAATATCAAGGAGAACACTACCTGGACCCCCCTGCCCTTGACCATTGCCTCCAGATGCATGCAGTCAGACCTACTCTGGCAGTACTGTCGGTTCCCACGAAAAGATTTGCAAGGAGTAATAGTCCAAGGGTCAGACAAACCTTGGCAGTAGCTCCACAGCATCCCGAATTCAAACCCTAGCAAGCGGTAAACCTCCCAACACAGTAGGTCAGGTCAGCAGATGTGAGTCCCTATCCCCTACAGCATGGAGTTTCCCACTATTATCACTTGCCGCTTCCTTCAGGTGCCGTTGCGTGGCTCAGGTTTAGTTAACTCGGGTGCTTCATTAGACAGAGTTCCCAGACCCTCCTCTGCTGTGAGGGTACTGAACCTGGTTTTTAATTGAAGATATGCAGGTGGAGCTGGAGCCTTCTTCCTGTTGCCAGAAGTCACAAGCTTCCAGCTTTCAACATTTCCTAACCCAATAAGCACAGACCATCTGATCCTCCTTCAATACAGCTGTGGATTCCAGCTGCAGGCTCTTGAAAAAGATCAGTTTGATCTCTTTCTCATCATGTCTGATACCACACGGTCTGCTGACCTCTACCTGCACCTCCTTGGCAACACAGATCCTGTACCACAGCCCACCAGCATGCAAGGAAACTGTCTCACTCTGCCTCAGCAAGAAGCCCCAGGCACTCACTGTACTCTGAGACTTCCCTCAGGATTTCATTCTGGATTGAGGCCTCTCACATTATAGGGGTAGTTGCTCCAATGGCTGGAGGTGGTGCCCTGTGACACATCAACATCATTGCTCAGGATATGGATGCTGCTCTCTGCAAAGTTTCTGCCTCTCCCTTCTGAGCAAAGTGTTGCATCTGTTGACTGCCTCTGTTAGCTATGCTGTAAAAAGCAACTCAGGAAAATATTTGCAAGTACTGCTTTGTAGAAATACCCCATCATAAGCAGGTTTCTTTTTTTCTGGATAACCAGAAAGGGACCAATAGCATCTGGCCAAAAAGAAAAAAAAAAAAAAAAAGGAAAAAATGTATTTAATTTAGTAAGGATGTAAATTGATAATTCTATTTCTATGAGTTTCATCTTTTTTTTTTTTCTTTTCCTGATTTTCGGGGGAGGGGAGAAATCCCCAAAACCTACTCTGTCACATAACTTCATATTACATATTACTATAAAAGAAATTCCAGTGAGGAAAAACTTCTTGAAAAACAAGCTCCAAGTAAAATTTTTTCAGTTTAAATTTTTGTGAGAACTTTTTAGTTCTCCCTGCAGCCCATGGAGGACCCCACATGAAAGCAGGTGAGTGTGCCCTGAGGGAAGCTGCAGCCAATGGAGAGCCCATGCTAGAGCAGGCTTCTGGCAGGAACGGTGGTCCCATGGAGAAGAGCACATGTTGGAGCAGGTTTTCTAGAAGGACCTGTGACCCAGTCGGGAGACCCTCTACTGGAGCAGTTCATTCTTGTAGGACTGCACGCCATGGAAAGGACCCATGCTAGAGCAGTTTTCAAAGAACTGCAGCCCATGGGAAGGACCCATGTTGGAGAAGTTCACAGAGGACTGTCTCCCATGAATGGGACCTCACGTTGGAGCAGGGGAAGAGCACAAGGAGGAAAGAGCGACAGAGACAATCTGTGATGAACTGACCACACCCTGCCATTCCCCATCCCCCTGCACCACTTAGGGGGAGGAGGTAAAAGAGCTGGGAGCGAAGTTGAGCCTGGGAAGAAGGGAGGATTGGAAGGAAGGTGGTTTTATAGATGTGTTCTTATTCCTCATTATCCCACTCTGTTTTATTGACAATAAATTAAATTAATCTTCGTCAAGTCTGTTTTGCCTGTGACAGTAGTCACTGAATGATCTCTCTGTCCTGATCTCGACCCACAAGGCTTTTCACTGCATTTTTCTCTCCCATCCTGTTGAGAAGAGGGAGCGATAGAGCAGCTTGGTGGGCATCTGACAGCCAGCTGAAGTCCACTCACCACAAAACTTAATCTACTTCTTCCTGATCAAGCAGTCTGTATCAGATATACCAATATGGATGATGTTCTGAGTGTCATCTAACCTGGACCCTTAAGCTCTCAACTGGCTTATCATCCATCCCTAGGCAAAGCTCCATGCATTCCAGCTCCTCTTGTTTTCCCTAAAGATTCTGTATCCATCCATTGCAGCACTCCAGCTGTATGAGCCCTCCCACAATATCTCTATGAGATTATAGCCCTGCAAATGATCTGTGGTGGTTTAACCCTGGCTAGGTGCCAGGTGCCCACCAAGTCATTCTATTACCCCCTCTCCTAAACTGGACAAGGGAAAGAGAAATATAAAAAAGGGCTCGCGACTCAAGATAAGGACAGGGAGACAACTCAGAAATTAGTGTCACGGGCAAAACAGAATCAACTTGGGGAGAACTGGTTTGATTTATTAATCATAGAATCATAACAATTGGAAAAGACCTTTAAGGTCGAGTCCACCTTGCCACTCAAAAAAAAAAAAAGTCAAACACTCTATACTTGAGTCAGGAGTAAAGTTGATTATTATCTAATGATTTTAGAAAAAGACCAGAGCCACTGTGTATTACTGGCAACATATCCTTTCCCCCGAGAATGGCCTTTTTCTCTCTTCACAGGTGACAGGACATACAGTAACAAACTTGTTTGAGAGTTCCTATTCCAGGCTGAGAAGTTATGTTCAGCGTATTTTTCACATTCTATTTCTCAGTTTCAGCAATTACAAGTACCAGAAAGACTGCAAAATCTTGTTATTTGTGAGATTTGTGTAGGAGAAAGATTTCAGATGAGAACTCAAGCTTTTTGAATGCTTATCCAAAAATAAATGTTCTCCCCGTAACTTTTTTGCTACATCATTTAATGTGTGTTTAGTAACACTTTACAAACTATTAGAATGAACTTAGGCCATTTGTTTTGCACGAGGCAAAGCAAGGCAAGGCAAGACAAGGCAAGACTGTTCCATAGATCCAATACAGAAGTTCTATACATCCAAATGAAATTTCAAATGAGCATTCACATTTGGGGGCAGTTACATAAACTGGTTATCACTACAAATTTGAAGAAAATAATGCTGTGAAAAAAATTGTTTCTTTTTAAGAAAATTGGCTAACTTTGCTAGTAGAAGTTCTTAATTACAGGATTCATCAATTACCCAAGTTGAAAAAGGGAATTTCTCATATTAGGTGACTTCCATTAACCATTAATTCTTACTCTACCAAACACGATGTTTTGCCTCATAAACAAAATCCAGTCTTTACTTGGATTGTTTCTTCTTAGATGTAGCGGGAAAAAAAAATCACTTAAAGATGATTTCTCTTTTCTAGTTTTTTCTTCTTCAGCACTGTTGCAGCATTTCTTCTCCACCACCAAGATTTCACAGCAGTAAGAGCCTTCTGTTACCCACATTCTTATATATTGCTTATTGATACTGTCTTTGAACATTGCAAACAGCATTTCGTTCTTCAGAACTAAAATAAACAACATGTTGGCAATGGTTTGGGGTACTTCGAGCTTATTGAGTAAACTGCAGTATTGCAATAATTGCCATTTCCTGAAGGATTTTGCTCTTTAAAATCAAAAGCACTTAGGCAAAACTTGAAGGCAGAAAATTCATAATGGAATTTTTCAGGGGATGGGAAACAATTGTTTCAATTACTGATGTACCTGTAGGAATGCCAAAAACTAATTTTCACTGCTAATGATAAATTTCTTGAAAGGGTTTTAGGTGAAGGGTCTCTAGTCCAATCTCCTGCTGAAAGCATGATCAATGCTGAATTGAGACCAGTTTGCTTAGGGCTTTAACTAGTCGGGTCTTGAAAACATCTGAGGACAGAAACTACACAAACGACTCTGGGCAACCAGTTGCACTACTTAACTGTCCTCACGGGGTTTTGTGCCCTGCTTTGTTGTCCAACTACCAGATATTCGGGTTGTTCGAGTCTGTCATGAAAGCCAGAGTCTGTGAACATGAGGCTTATACCAGCTGCCTGAAGAAGACCTGTACTGGCTTTATGTGGCAAGGTCTTGGTAGAGGTGGAGGGTGCAGGGATGGCTTCTATGAGAAGACACCAGAAGCTGTCCCCATGTTGGAAAGAACTAATTTCAGCCTGCTCCAAGATGGACCCACTGCTGTCCAAAGTCTGAGCCAATCAGAGACATTGGTAGCACCTCTGTGATAAAATATTTAAGAAAAAGGGACAGGGAACTTAGGGAGAGAGTCCAGTGCAAGGCCACCAGGATGATCAGGGGACTGAAGTATCTTTCTTATGAGGAAAGGCTGTGGGAACTGGGGCTGTTTAGTCTAGATAAGAGGAGAGTGCGGGGGAATCTCATTAATATTTACAAATATCTAAAAGGTGGATGTCAGGAGGTTGGGACATCACTTTTCTCTGTTGTATCTAGTGACAGGACAAGGGGTAATGGCATGAAGCTGGAACACAAAAAGTTCCATTTAAACATAAGAAAAAACTATTTTACTGTGAGAGTGACGGAGCACTGGAACAGACTGCCCAGGGAGGCTGTGGAGTCTCCTTCTCTGGAGGTTTTCTAAACCTGCCTGGACACATTCCTTTGCAACCTGATCTAGGTGGACCTGCTTTGGCAGTCGGGGTGGGCTAGATGATCTCTAAAGGTCCCTTCCAACCCCTACCATTCTGGGATTATGTGTGAAAGGGTAAAAACTGCTGTACAACAGCAGCTTGGAGAGAGGAATGAGAATATGTGAGAGAAACAACTATGCAGACACCAAAGTCAGTTAAGAAGGGAGGAGGTGCAGCCCGTCCCAATGCTTCGTAAAATTCTTGGTGAAAAAGTTCTTCCTAATGTCCAATCTAAACCTCCCCTGGCACAACTTTAACCCATTTCCTCTTGTCCTATCATTCATTACTGGAGAGAAGAGATCAACCCCCATCTCGCTACAACCCCCTTTCAGGTAGCTATAGAGAGTGATCATATCTCCTCTCAGCCTCCTCTTCTCCAGGCTAAACTTTCCCAGCGCCCTCAGCCACTCCTAATAAGACTTGTTCTCCAGACCCTTCACCAGCTTTGTTACCTGTCTCTGGACACGCTCCAGCACCTCAATGTCCTTCTTGTGGCCCAGAACTGAACACAATATTCGAGTTGTGGCCTCACCAGCACTGAGTACAAGGGGACAATCACTTCCTTGGTCCTGCTGGTCCCACTATTACTGACACAAGCCAGGATGCCATTGGCCTTCTTGGCCAATGAAGCACGCTGCTGGCTCATATTCAGCTGGCTGTCGATTAACATCTCCAGGTCCTTTTCCTCCGGGCAGCTTTCCAGCCACTCTGCCCCAAGCCTATAGTGTTACATGGGGTTGTTGTGGCCCAAGTGCAGGACCCGGCACTTGGCCTTGTTGAACCTCATGCAATTGGCCTCGACCCATTGCTCCAGCCTGTCCAGGTCCCTCTGAAGAGCCTTTCTACCCTCAAGCAGGTCTACGCACTCGCCAGCTTGGTGTCATCAGCAAATTTACTAAGGGTGCACTCAATCCCCTCATCCACATCATTGATAAAGATGTTAAACAAAACAGGCCCCAACACTGAGCCCTGGGGAACACCACTAGTGACCATCCTCCAACTGGACCTAACTCCATTCACCACCACTCTCTGGGTCCAGCCATCCAGCCGGTTTTACACACATCTCAGAGTACATCCATCCAAGCCACAGGCAGTCAGTTTCTCCAGGAGGTTGCTGTGGGAGACTGTGTCAAAGGCTTTACTAAAGTCCAGGAAGACCATATCCACAGCCTTTCCCTCATCCACTAAGCGAGCCATCTTGTCATAGGAGATCAGATTGGTCAAACAGGGCCTGCCCTTCATAAAGCCACGTTGACTGGGCATGAACCCTTAGTTGTCCTGTATGTGCCTCACGATGGCACTCAAGATGATCTGTTCCATAACCTTCCCTGGCACCGAGGTCGGGCTGACAGGCCTGTAGTTCCCAGGATCCTCCTTCTGGCCCTTCTTGTAGATGGGTGTCAAATTTGCCATCCTCCAGTCCGCTGGGGCCTCCCCGGTGAGCCAGGACTGCTGGTAGTTGATGGAGAGTGGCTCAGCGAGCACTTCTGTCAGCTCCCTCAGCACCCTTAGGTGGATCGCAACTGGCCCCATGGACTTGTGTAAGTCAAGATGGAGCAGCACGTCACACACCATTTCCCCTTGGACTTCATTCTATCTCCCGTCCCTGTCTTCCAGCTCAGGAGGCTGGGTGCCCAGAGAACAGATGGTTTTACTATTGAAGACTGAGGCAAGGAAGGCATTAAGTACCTCAGCATTTTCCTTATCCTTGGTCACCGTTTCCCCCTTCAACCATTAGAGGGTGAAGATTCCCTTTAGCCCTCCTTTTGTTGCTGATATATATATAGAAACTTTTCTTATTATCTTTTACAATAGTGGCCAGCTTAAGTTCTAGATTAACAATCAATCAAAACAAGAGTAGGGAAATGAAAAATAAAAACTGAATCTTAAAACACCTTTCTACCTCCTCCCCCCCTAGCAGTACAGGGGGACAGGGAATGGGAGTTATGGTCAGTTCATCACAGATAGTCTCTGCTGCTGCTTCCTCTCAGGGAGCGGACTCCTCACACTTCCCACTGCTACAGTGTGGGGTCCCTCCCACTGGAGATAGTCCTCCAAGAACTTCTCCAACATGGGTCCTTCCCACAGGCTACAGCTCTTCACAAACTGTCCTAGTCTGGGTCTCATCCATGGGGAAACAGTCCTTCAGGAACAAACTGCTTCAGCGTGGGTCCCCCACGAGGTCACAAGTCTTGCCAGCAAACCTGCTCCAGCATGGGCTACTCTCTCCACGTGTTCTCAGGTCCTGCCAGGAGCATGCTCCAGCTTGGCCTTCCCACGAGTGTCACGGCCTCCCTCAGCCATCCACCTGCTCAGGCGTGGAGTCCTCCCCAGTCTGCAGGTGGATCTCTGCTCCACCATGAGCCCCTATGTGCTGCAGGCGAACAGCCTGCCTCACCATGATCTTCACCACAGATTGCAGGAGGATCTCTCCTCTGGTGCCTGGGCACCTCCTCCCCCTCCTTCTCCACTGACCTTGGTGTCTGCGGAGATGATGTTCTCATAGTCTCACTCCCTTCTTCTGTTGCAGTTTAGCATCTGCACAGCAACTTCTTCCCCTTCTCAAATACATTATTCACAGAGGCATTACTTACATTGCTCAGCCTTGGTCAGCGGCAAGTCCATCTCAGAGCTGACTAGTATTGGCCCTATCAGATACAGGGGAAGCTTCTAGCAGCTTTTTTTAAAGAATCCACTCCTGTAGTCCCCCCAGCTACCAAAACCTGGCCACACAACCCACTGCAGATGTCTAGTTGCTCCTATCTTTTACCATGTTGCATGCATAGGCGTGCAGACGCTTCACTTCAGAGAGACACCCAGTCATACCAATTTCCCTAAATAATGCTGATGTCCTGACACTTCCTTAGTTACGTGCATATGCTTGAAATGGCCCACTTTCAATCTGGTTTTGTTGACTATGAGGTCTCTCCTGTTTACCCCACATCCTTTGCTTGCCCATCCAGTCTATGGCTTCCTCACTCAACTGTTGGTCATCCCTTCCCCATCATTCCCAGTGTAAAGTTCTCTTTACCAGGTTGGCCAGCCTGTTGGCAAAGCTGCCACTTGATCATGTGGATTCTGTCTCTCCCTAGCAGGCCTCCATCCTCAAAGACAGTCCCATGGTCATAGCGGCACAAAGTCTAGTTGGAGTTCAGTAAATAGCAGTGTACCCCAGGGGTCAATATCAGGTCCAATACTGTTCAACATCTTCATTAGTGTTCCAGATGATGGAGCAGAGCACATCCTCAGCAAGTTGGCTGATGACACCAAGCTGGGAAGAGTGGCCAATACATCACAGGGTTGTGCTACCACCCAGAGGGACCTCGACAATATGGGGAAATGAGCCAACAGGAACCTCATGCAGTTGAACAAAAGTGCCAAGTCCTGCCCCTGGGGAGGAACAACCCCGTGCAACAGTACATGCCAAGGGAGGTCAGTCAGCTGGAAAGTAGCTTTGCAGATAAGGATCTGCAGGTCCTGGTGGACACCAAGTTGAACATGAGGCAGCAGTGTGCCCTTGACACAAAAAGGGCTAACAGTATCCTGGGCTGCATTAAGTAAAGTATTGCCAGCAGGTCCAGGTCGGTGATCCTTCCCCTTTATTCAGCACCAGTTGAGTACTGTGTACCTGGAGTCCTGTGTCCAGTTCTAGCCTCTCCAGCTGAAAGATGGGGACATACTGGAGAGAATCCAATTAATGGCCATACAGATGATTAAGGGAGTAGAGCATCTCTCCAATGAAGAAAGGCTGAGAAAGCTGGAATCATTTAGCCTGGAGAAGGCTTGGGGCAGGGGGAATCTTATCTGTGTATATAAATACCTGAAGGGAAGGTACATAGAAGCTTCTACCCTCCACTATTGTGGGAATCTCCACTTCTCCATCCAATAAGCACAAACTGCTCCTCCTTCAGTACAGTTAGGAGTTTGGGCTCTCAAAGCTACAGGATTTTGGAGAACTGGTTGATCTCTTTCTCACTCTTTCTGATGTAGGCAGTCTGCTGAGCTCCTCCCATAGTTCCTTTACTTGGTAACACAGATCCTCAACAAACACACACTAGTTGCAGACTATAAGACTACCTTCTGCTGCCTCAGCATCAGCAAAAACTCAGGAACATCCTACAGCCTGAGATCTGCAGAACTGCATCTTGACAGACTGACAAAAGCGTGGAGGTGGAGTTGCTCTCTATGTGAGGGGGCAATTCATGTGTACCGAACTGTGCCTGGGTGGGGATGAGGAGCAGGTAGAGTGCTTATGGGTAAAAATCAATGGGAAGGGCAAGGCAGGTGATATTGTGTGAGAGTTCGCTACAGGCCACCTGATCAGGAGGAGGATGTGGATGAGGCCTTCTACGAACAGCTGAGAGCTGTCTCACGATCACAGTCCCTGGTCCTCATGGGGGACTTCAACCACCCTGATATTTGCCAGGATAGCCACACAGCCAAGCACACACAGTCCAGGAGGTTCCTACAGATTGTTGACAACAACTTCCTGTCGCAGATGATCGAGGAACTAACAAGGAGGGGTGTGCTGCTGGACCTGGTACCAACGAATAAGCAGGGCCTGGTTGGGGATGTGAAGGTTGGAGGCAACCTAGGCTGCAGTGACCATGAGATGGTAGAGTTCAAGATCCTGTGTGGAAGAGGCAGGACACAAAGCAGGACCATGACCCTGGATTTCAGGCGAGCCGACTTTGGCCTCTTCAAAGATCTACTTGGACGGATCTCATGGGATATGATTCTAGAAGACAGAAGTGCCAATGAGAGCTGGTCAATCTTCAAGCACCACTTCCTCCAAACCCAGGATCAGTGTGTCCCAATGCGCAAGAAAGGAGGAAAGGGAGGTAGAAGGCCTCCATGGATAAGCAAGGATCTACTGCGACAACTCAGGCAGAAAGCAGACATCTATGAGAGGTGGAAAAAGGGGATAGCTTTTTGGGAAGAGTATAGGAACATTGCCAGGGCATGTAGGGGTGCAACCAGGAAGGCTAGGGCCCTTCTAGAATTAAATTTAGCCAGGGAAGTTAAGGACAGTCATAAGGCATTTTTCAAGTACATCAGCAGCAGAAGGATGGTGAGGGGGAATGTGGGCACGCTGCTAAACGCTGAAGATGCCCTGGTTTCAAATGATGCAGAAAAGGTCAAAGTACCGAATGCTTTCTTTGCTTCAGTCTTTACGGCCAAGGCCGACGCTCAGGAAGCCCAGTCCGGCAAGGATAACAGGATGGCCAGGACAGCAGAGGACTTGCCCTGGGTGGAAGAGGAAAATGTTAAAGACTTGTTGGTCAAGCTTAAGGATCATAAGTCAATGGGTCCTGATGGGATGCATCCTAGAGTGCTGAGGGAGCTGGCTGATGTGATTGTTAAGCCTCTCTACATCATTTTTGAACAATCATGGAGGACAGGGGAGGTGCCTGAGGACTGGAGAAAGGCCAATGTCACGCGAGTCTTCAAAAAGGGCAGGAAGGACAACCCAGGAAAATACAGGCCGGTCAGCCTCATCTCCATCCCTGGAAAGGTGATGGAACAACTCATCCTGAATGTCATCACCAAACATATGAAGGAAAAGGTGGTTATCAGGGGGAATCAACATGGATTCACCTAGGGGAAATCCTGTTTGACCAACCCAATAGCCTTCTATGAAAGTATAACCTAGATGACGGTAGAGCAGCGGATGTCATCTACTTTGACTTCAGCAAGGCTTTTGACACTGCCTCCCATAACATCATCATCAGAAAGCTCAAGCAGTGTGGCTTGGATGAGTGAACAGTGAGGTGGATCGAGAGCTGGCCGAATGACAGAGCCCAGAGGGTGGTGATCAATGGCATGGAATTGAGTTGGAGGCCTGTGGTTTGTGGAGTTCCACAGGGATCGGTTCTGGGGCCAGTCTTGTTCAACATCTTCATCAACCACCTGGATGAGGGGACAGAGAGTACCCTCAGGAAATTTGCTGATGACACCAAACTGGGAGGAGTGGCTGATTCCCCAGAAGGCTGTGCTGCCATTCAGCGGGATCTCAACCGGCTTGAGATTTGGGAAGAGAGTCTTGCACCTGGGAAGGATCAACTCCACGCACCAGTACAGGCTGGGGGTCAAACTGCTGAAGAGCAGCTCTGCAGAGAGAGACCTGGGAGTCCTGATTGATAATAAGCTAAATATGAGCCAGCAATGTGCCCTCGTGGCCAAGAAGGCCAATGGCATCCTGGGATGCATCAAGACATGGCACTGTGGACAAGGGGAGTAGTGGGTGTTGTATACCTTAACTGAAGAAAGGTCTTTGATCTAGTCTCCCATAATCTCTCCCCAAATTGATGAGATATGGGCTGGATAAGTGAACAACAAGGTGAGTAGAAAAACACCTAGACTGCTGGGTTCAAGGAGCTGGGATCTGTGGTGTGAAGTCCACTTGTGGGCTAGTAGCTTGTGGGGTCTTTCAGGGATCAGTATTGGAACTAATGCCGTTTAAGATCTTCATTTGTGATATGGATGATAGGACAGAGTGTGCTTTTGGCAAGTTTGCAGATGACACCAAAGGGGGGGATAAGGTAGGCATTTTATATGCTGGAGTCCAGATGGATCTGGAAAGGCTAGATGGATAAACTGATGGACTCCTCATTAAGTTTAACATGGATAAATGCTAAATCTTGCATCTGGGATGGAATAACCCCATGCAACAATATGGACTGGGGCTCTGTCTACAAAGCAACTTTGCAGAGAAGAAGCTGAGGGTTCTGTTAAAAAGGAAGTTGAATATGAGCCAGCAGAATTTTGAATCTTTGCTATGTTTGTGTGTCTACCAGCTTACTTTCTTCTTTCCCTCCACTGGTCCTTGCAGCAAAGAAGGACAAATGCATCCTGGGCTGTATTACCAAGAGTGTAGCCAGCAGGTTGAGGGAACTGATCTTTACTCTCTCTTTAGCACAGGTGAGACTATATCACAGAATCTGAAGGGCTGGAAGAGACCTCAAATGATCATCTAGTCCAGCTCCCCTGCCAGAACAGGACCACCTAGAGTAGGTCACACAGGAAGTCATCCAGGCGGGTTTTGAATGTCTCCAGAGAAGGAGACTCCACAACCCATCTGGGCAGCCCGTTCTAGTGCTCTGTCACACTCACAGTAAAGAAATTCTTCCTTGAATTTCTTTGGAACCTCTTATGTTCTAGCTTATACCCATTGCCCCTTGTCCTATCATTGCCCATCACTGAGAAGAGCCTGGCTCGATCCTCCTGACACCCATCCTTTACATATTTGTAAATATTAATGAGATCATCCCTCTGTCTCCTCTTCTCCAAGCTAACGAGCTCCAGCTCCCTCAGACTTTCATCATAAGGGAGATACTCCACTCCCTTAATCATCTTTGTGGCCCTGCGCTGAACTCTCTCCAGCAGCTCCCTGTCGTTCTTGAAGTGAGGGGCCCAGAACTGGACACAATATTCCAGATGTAGTCTCACGAGGGCAGAGTAGAGGGAGAGGAGAATCTCTCTTGACCTACTAATCACATCCCTTCTAATATACCCCAGGATGCTATTAGCCTTCTTGGCCACAAGGGCACATTGCTGGGTCATGGTCATCCTGCTGTCCATCAGGACCCTCAAAAGTTGCCCCTATATAGATGATGATGCCTATATGATTTTCCTATTTGTCATGGTTTTGCATGGAGCCATTTCTGGTAATAGGGAAGGGGCTGTAAAGATGGCTCCTGTAAGCATTTGCTCAAAACTCTCCCCAGCTCTGAGCCAGACCTACTTCTGGGCCTGAGTCAATTAGACAACTCCACGATCACTTTTTAAAAAAGAAGGTGGAAGAGGAGAGGTCTTCCTGTTCCTTCTTTCTCTGTCCTTCTTTTCCAGCTGGTGGTGGTGCAAGGAGTGGGAAAAGAGAGAAAAGCAACCATGTGGACTCCAAGGTCAGTGAGGGAAGAGAGGAGATGGTGTGCTGGAGCAGAGACTCCCCTGCATCCTGTGGAGAGGACTGGTGAAGCTGAGATTTGTTTGCATTTTGCTAAAGACCTCACATCAAGGGCAGAGACTCATTTTGCTAAAGAAGACCCCAAGCCAGGGGCAATGATTCTCTTCATTAAAGACCCTGTGCCAAGGGCAGTGATTATGGCCGGAGGAGGCCATGTCCCGTGGGAGGGACCCAATATTCACAGAAGCTGTGTCTGTGGGGAAGAACCCACAACAAAGCAGCTCATTAAAACTATGGCCAGAGGAGGCCGTGTCCCATGTGAGGGACCTCATATTCACAGAAGCTGTAACTGTGGGGAGGAACCCATGCCACAGAACTTCATTAAAATTATGCCCAGAAGAGTCCATGTCCTGAGGGAGGGACGCTGCATTTGCAGAAGCTTTAACTGTTGGGAAGAACCTACGGCAAAGATATTCATTAAGGACTGCGTCCCGTGTGAGGGACCCTCTATAGGCAGAAGCCGTAGCTGCTGGGAAGAATCCACACCAGAGAAGTTCGTTAAGGACTGTGTCCTGGGGGAGGGACCCCATATTGGAGCAGGGGAAGATAGCAAGGAGTTGTGCTCCTCTGAGAAGAGAGAAGCAGCAGAGACCATCTGTGAGAGACTGACCACATCCTCGATTCTCTATCCCCCCGAGCTGTTGACGGGGAAGGAGGTAGAGATATTAGGAGCAGTGAGCTGAGCCCAGGAAGAAAGGAGGGATGGGGGAAGGAGATCTTAACGTGCTGGTTGTAATTTTCTCAATCATCCTGCTCTCTTTTTACTTTTTGTTCTGTTCGGTTTCTTGTAGGTAGTAGAATAAACTTTCCTTACTTTCCTCTCTAAGTTGAGTAGTGGCATCTGTTTTGCTCAGAACCCTAATTGGCAGTGAGCCTTCCCTACCCTTGTCTCTCAATCCACAACATCCTTGGTTGGTTTTTTTTCCTCCCATTTCGCTGGGATCTCCACCGTCCTAATGAGGATGGGGTGTAGATGGGGGGCAGTGAGCAAGAGACTGTTGTGGTGCTTCATTGCTGGCTGGGCAAAACTATGACAAGGAGGAAGGAGTGGCAGAGACCATCTGTGAGGGACTGACTGCAACCTGCATTCCCTGCCCCCCTATGCTGCTGACAGGGAGAGGAGGTAGAGATATTGGGAACAGGTGGCTGAGCCCAAGAAGAGGGGAGGGGTTGGGGGAAGGAGATCTTAAAGAGCTGGTTGTAATTTTCTCATCATCCTGCTCTCTTTTACTTTTTGTCTGTTTCTAGTTGGCAGTGGGTTAAACTGATCTTGTTTTTTTCCTTGATTAGTCAAGTCTGTTTTGCCCAAAACCATAATTCATGAGTGAGGTCTCCCTGCCCTTGTCTCAATTCACAAGGCCCTTGGTTATCTTTCCTCCTTCCATCTTGCTGGGGCGTCCACCATCCCACTGCAGAGAGGGCAAACGAGTGGCTGCATGGTGTTTCATTGCCATGACAGCCCTGTATACGGAATAGAATAGACTCTTTCTTCATAGATTAGGTACTAGAACCCAGAGTTGATATCATTAATAGCATAAGCAGTAGCTGCAAGGAGATGCCCCATTTAGGACTATCTGGAGCACATATTCTTGTTCCGCTCCCTTCCTTCCTCTGGAAAAAAATATGTATCTTATTGCACTAAACACAGTAAAAAGGTTACATAATTGTTTTCTGTACTGACTGCAGCTGCCCCAGCAATTTAGGAAACTGATAGCAGAATTTCAACTAGAAGAATAGGAGACTCAAATTAATACTTCTTTATTACACAGACAATCTATCATATTATGACAAATTTAGGTAATCCTTCCTATCTGCATAACTTAAAACTTGTCCATAAACTTAAGGTTTTTTCCCCAAACAAAATGCTGCATATGTAGCTTCACACTATGTGCAACTGTATCAATTACCTGAATTCATTTTAGATTAATTCAAGCAATGTGAATTCAACTTTTCACCCAAATAATGATTTCAAATGACAAAACAATCAAGTTTTTGTTCAAACATTTTTCTTTGCTACCTAAAATACAGTAGACCATATAATGTCATTAAAAGAATGTGCTTTTAACTTCATATTTTAGTAAAGATTCTAATTTTGATCAATAACCAACTTACATTGTTCCATTTGTGTAGATAGTGTCAGTTCCCTCCACATACTGAACCTGGGCTGGGTAGACATGCTGTACCTGTTGCACAGTCTGTACTTGCTGTACCTGCAAACAAGAACACCAGAAATGTAGGATAGTTTACCTTATAAAAAGAATGACAATTTTCAATGTCAAAGAAACATCCGGAAAACACAAGAACTATATACTTTATACCAAGTTTAGAAACTATATTTAGTAAGGAAGAAAACTTTGGTCATCTGTGCTGCTTTTCTGGGGTTTTTTACTCCAATTTAATTCTATACAATACAAGCCTCTAAATCACAACTTATGTGTGCTGTTAACAGGCAACCTTTAACCTGTCAGAGTAAGTCCTAAAAAAAACTCAGTGTAATCCTAGAAGAGTCTGGTTCTCATGCACATGATGCATAATCTACAAGACCTCTTTAAGAACATTTTATTTAGAATACTTCCATCATCCTCACTACATTAAAAAAAAAATCTATTCCTCCTTTTCCACCATTAACTCATATACTTCAAAACGAGATTCGAAACTTCATTGTTAACCTAATATACTGGTTTTGGCTGGGATAGAGTTAAATTTCTTTATAGTAGCTGGTATGGGGCTGTGTTTTAGATCTGTGTTGGAAACAGCACTGATAATACAGGGATGTTTTAGCTACTGCTGAACAGTGCTTACACAGTGTCAAGGCCTTTTCTGCTTCTCACACTACTCTGCCACCAAATAGGCTAGGGGTGCACAAAAAGTTGGAAGGGGACAAAGTTGGGACAGCTGATCCCAAATGACCAGAGATTTTTCTATACCGTATAACATCATGCTCAGCAATAAAACTAGGGGGGACGCTGATGAGGAGAATGCTGCTCAGGGACTGGCTAGACATGATAAGCAATTGTTTTAATTTACATCACTTGCCTTCCTTGGGTTTTATTTTTCTCTCTTTTTTTTTTCTTACATTATTATTACTGCTTTTTGATTATCAAACTTTTTCTATCTCAGCCCACGAGTTTTCTTACTTTTGCCCTTCCAATTCTTTTTCCCATCTCACTGAGGGTGGGTAGAGTGAGTGAGCAGCTGTATGATGCTTAGTTGCTGGCTGGGGTTAAAACCCAACATCTAAGGAAAAAATTATATGAAAACCCTAATTCTGAAAATACTCACATTACTTTGAATAAGACTGTTCAAGTGTGACAGAAAAACAGATGTTTCTGTCAGTCAGCAGTAGCAAGATATACTTTTTTGATGGTTAAATAAATAGAAAAATTATTTTTCTAATTTCCCATGTGAAGCATTATATAAATTGGCACTGGCCTGACATCCCTTCATAGTGTTCATAAACTATAATTTCTCAAACTAAAAAAATACATTTCTTATTTAGGCAAGATAAAAACATGTACAGAATTTTAATTTAAAATAAAAGTGTTTGCATTAAAAGTACTAATAAGTTTAAGAGAAAAATACCATGGTAAAATAAGTACAGATTTATCATAGAATCATAGAATGGTAGGGTTGGAAGGGACCTTTAGAGGTCATCTAGTCCAATCCCCCTGCAGAAGCAGGTTTACCTAGATCAGGTTGCACAGGAACATGTCCAGGCGGGTCTTGAAGACTTCCAAGGAAGGAGACTCCACAACCTCCCTGGGAGGCCTGTTCCAGTGCTACGTCATCCTCACAGTGAAATAGATTTTTCTTATGTTTAAATGGAACTTTTTGTGTTCCAGCTTCATCCCATTACCCCTTGTCCTGTTGCTAGCTACTATAGAAAAAAGGGATGTCCCAACCTCCTGACACCCACCCTTTAGATATTTATAAATGTTAATAAGATCTCCCCTCAATCTCCTCTTCTCCAGACTAAACAGCCCCAGTTCCCACAGCCTTTCCTTGTATGGAAGATGTTCCGTTCCCCTGATCATCTTGGTGGCCCTGCGCTGGACTCTCTCCAGCACTTCCCTGTCCCTCTTGAGCTGAGGAGCCCAGAACTGGACATAGTACTCCAGATGAGGCCTCACCAGGGCAGAGTAGAGAGGGAAAAGAATCTCCCATGACCTGCTGGCTACACTCTTCTTGATGCATCCCAGGATGCCATTGGCCTTCTTGGCCACAATGGCACAGTGCTGGCTCGTGTTCAGTTTATTATCAACCAGGACTCCTAGGTCTGTCTCTGCAGAGCTGGTCTCCAGCAGGTCAACCCCCAGCCTGTACTGCAGGACTTGCCCTTGTTGAACCTCATGAGGTTCCTCTCTGCCCACCTCTGAAACTGATTGAGATCCTGCTGAATGACAGCACAATCTTCTGGTGAATCAGCCAGTCCTCCCAGTTTGGTGTCATCAGCGAACCTGCTGAGGGTACATTCTGTTCCCTCATCCAGGTCGTTGATGAAGATGTTGAATAAGACTGGCCTCAGAACCGATCCCTGTGGAACTCCACTGGCTACAGGCCTCCAACTCGATTCTGTGCCATTTAAAGAAAAAAATCTAATCATGTATAGTGCCAGAAAAATATTTGAATTTGAAAAACTAACTCTTATCAGAGAAAAAAAAATCATCTTAATGCATTAATTAGTCTGGAATACTTTTGGAAAGCAGCACATGCTGTAAAGCTGATATTTAGATAAGTGACCAATATAATTTCATGGCTGTTTTTCATATGTTAAATCTGATTTTACATTAAGCTCCAATTTTGTTTAGCAAATGTATGTATGTCCAGTTTAATAATACAATTATTTCTCGATAATGGTCATAGTCTATGTTGAATAGGAAGATTTGTTTTGTGTAACTTTTGATGCATGGATATACATTCTAAAAATCAATTAGACACTTATTTTAAATTTTACTCTTCAAATTCTTCTATATTGCATGACACAAACCATCAGGTTAGTGAGATGAATTTAAAATCCTTATAAGCTTTCTACCTCGTGCTTAAGAGTGCATGTTAAAATAGGAATAATACATGAGTGGAAAGTTATATTTGAGGAAACACAAGGCTTAAGACAAATTCTGCAGGATGTTAAATGGCATTTCATTATACTCCTTCCTTTTGGCTTCACTTTTGATACTTTTTACTTGCACATGTATGATTTCTCCCTTCATCATTCAAGGTGCCAAAAATGTCAATTGCTGTGTTGCTTGAAAACACCTGTGAAACCACTGCCACTACACTCAAATAAAATGTTAGGACATTTTTTAAAAATTAATTAATTAAGGACATTTATTTTTTGTTTTCTTCATTTGGAGCATCATATCAGACTTTCATGAAAACCATAGTTATATTATCAGTGTGCAAATAAAATATTTATTTTAGCAGAAAATAATTTAGACATTGAGAAATTATTTTTCCTCATAACTACAGGATAGGATTTTAAAAAAATAACTTATTTCTTCTGAATTTTTCATCTTTACCTAAAGTAGTCTGCTCCTAAAGACCATGTACAAAATTGAAATTTCAAATTTAAGCAAAGATGTTATATAAATCATTAATTTTTCAGAGAAAAGATGATTTTTCTTCACCAAAGAGACTGTTTTAATATTTGATAGTTCTTTCTCTTCCTATAGTGGAAAAACACCTCTCTTACCCATATTCATCACACTTCCTAGTAGTATATGAGATTCATATATTAATTCTTTCTTTTCCTTACCCTATACATTCATTTCCTTTAAAATTCCTGACGTTTTCTCAATACTTTCGTCATCTCTCCTTTTCTCTGTAAAACAGTTTCTCCTTCATATCCTGTCTCAATCACTGCAGAATCATCTGCGTTGGTTTTCATGACATATGCATCACCTCTTCAGTCTATACAAAATATTGCAGCAAACTCCTCTTCCTTGTCCAGGCTGATCCCTTAACTTTTCTTTCTGAAACCTTACATGACTTCTACTTTCAAACTAAGACTCAACAGAAAAAATACAATCCAATATAATCACAAAATAGCTCAAAATACAGGTGAAATATTTGGTGAAACTGAATTATTAGAAATAGTAACAATGAAATATAAGTAATATCTTAATGAAAATATATGCTTGTCATGGTTTGGCCCAGCTAGCACAGAAGCACCACGACAGTCTCTCGCTCAGTGCCCCCCATCCATCCCCCACCCTCGTTAGGATGGCAGAGGCCCCAGCAAAATGGAAGGAAAAAAAGATAACCAACGTTGTGGATTAAGACAAGGGCAGGGAGGGCTCACTGCCAATTATGGTTCCAGGCAAAACAGGCTCCACTACTCAGAGAGGAAAGTAAGGAAAGTTTATTCTACTGCCTACAAGAAACAGAATGGAACAAAAGCAGAAAGGGAGCAGGATGATTGAGAAAAATTACAACCAGCACTTTAAGATCTCCCTCCCTCATCCCTCCTTTCTTCCTGGGCCCAGCTCACTGCTCTTGATATCTCTACCTCCTCCCCCCTCAATGGCTCAGGGGGGCAGGGAATGGGGGACATGGTCAGTCTCTTACAGATGGGCTCTGCCGTTTCTCTGTTCTCAGATGAGGACGACTCCTCACATTCTTTCCTTACTCCTATACGGGGTCTCTCCCCCGGGACACAGTCCTTAACGAACTTCTCTGGTGTGGATTCTTCCCAGCAGCTACGGCTTCTGCCTATAGAGGGTCCCTCACATGGGACACAGTCCTTGGTGAATCTCTCTGGCGTGGATTCTTCTCCACGGTTGCAGTTTCTGCAGATACAGGGTCCCTCCCTCGGGACATGGACTCCTCTGGCCATAGTTTTAATGAGCTGCTTTGGCGTGGGTTCTTCCCCACAGTCACAGCTTCTGTGAATATTGGGTCCCTCTCACAGGACATGGCCTCCTCCGGCCATAATCACTGCCCTTGGCACAGGGTCTTTAATGAAGAGAATCATTGCCCCTGGCTTGGGGTCTTCTTTAGCAAAATGAGTCTCTGCCCTTGATGTGGAGTCTTCAGCAAAATGAGCCACTGCCCCTGGCTCGGGGTCTTCTTCAGCAAAATGAGTCTCTGCCCTTGATGTGGGGTCTTTAGCAAAATGCAAACAAATCTCAGCTTCACCAGTCCTCTCCACAGGATGCAGGGGAGTCTCTGCTCCAGCACACCTCCTCCTCTCTTTCCTCACTGACCTTGGAGTCCTCATGATCGTTTCTCTCTCTTCCCACTCCTTGCACCACCACCAGTTGGAAAAGAAGAAGGACAGAGCAAGAAAGAACAGGAAGAGTCCTCCTCTTCCACCTTCTTTTTTAAAAAGTGATTGTGGAGGTGTCTAATTGGCTCAGGCCCAGAAGTAGGTCTGGCTCAGAGCTGGGGAGTTTTGAGCAATTTCTTATAAGAGCCATCTGTACAGCCCCTTCCCCCTTACCAGAAATGGATGTCGTCAAACTATGACAATGCTGATATAAATTCTAGTTTTGGAAAGTTTTAAGCCAAGCTAAAAAAAGAGTTATCCACTAAGAGTCCTAGAAAGCTTGACTAAGTCTAAGCATCACAGAAGCTTCATTTAAAAAGTTACAAAGTTAGTATACTATTAAGAAGACCTTATCCTAAAGGGCCCTGATAGGATGCAGCTATGAGTGCTGAGAGAGTTCTCTGATGCCATTGGGAGACCATTCTCAATAATCTTTGAATTATCATGGAGATTAGGAGAGGTGCCCAAGGACTGGAGGAAAGCAAAAATCACTCCTGTCTTCCAGAAGGAGGACCCAGAGAGCTATAGGCTGGTCAGCTTCACCTCAATTCCTGGTAAGGTGATAGAGCAACTAATCCTGGGAACCATTTCCAGGCACATGAATGACTAGAAAATAACCAGGACTAGTCAGTATGGATTCACCAAGGGAAAGTCATGCTTGACAAACTTAATAACCTTCTACAAAATGAAACAGAAACCTTCTACAATGAAATAACCAGCCTGGTAGACTAGGGGAGAGCAGTGGATATATCTCCTGGTAGATAGACTACCTAGACTTCAGGAAGGGCCAGAAAGTCCCATAAGGTCCTCATAGAGAGGCTACTAAAATATGGGCTGGATGACCAGATAGTGAGGTGGACTGAAACCTGGCTGAATGGCCAGGCCCAGAGAGTGGTGATCAGTGGCACAAAGTCTAGTTCAAAGACTAGGCACAAAGTTCAGGGGGGAATCTCATTATGTGTACAAATATTGGAAGGGAAGGTGCAAAGAAAACAGAGCCAGACTCTTTTCAGTGGTGCCCAGTGAAAGTGCAAGATGAAATGGGCACAAACTGAAACACAGGAGGTTCCATCTGAAGATCAGGAAACACTTTTTCACTGTGAGTGTGAATGGATTTCACAGGGAGGTTGTGGATTCTCTCCCCCCTTGAAACTCTCTTGATATGTTATTAGGTCCAGATAGGTGTTCTTTGCCCTTTATTCAGCACCAGTTAAGTACTGTGTACCTGGAGTCCTGTGTCCAGTTCTGGGCTCCCCAGCTGAGAGAGGTGGGACTATTTAGCCTAGAGAAGGCTCAGGGGGAATCTCATCAATGTATATAAATAT
Organism: Colius striatus; assembly: GCF_028858725.1. Lineage (NCBI taxonomy): Eukaryota > Metazoa > Chordata > Aves > Coliiformes > Coliidae > Colius > Colius striatus. Next base: position 7,803,128 of record NC_084789.1, read on the forward strand.
CTGAAGACAAAGTGTATACAAGACGGAGTCAGGTTCTTGTTTCAGTGGTGCCCAGCAACAGGACAAGAAGCAATGGGCACAACCTGAAACACGAGATGTTCCAGCTGAACATCAGGAAATACTTTTTTACTGTGACAGTGACTGAGCACTGGAGCAGGTTACCCAGAGATAATGAGGAAATTCCCTCCTTGGAGATATTCAAAAGCTATCTGGACATTTCCTGGAAAACTGGCTCTAGGTGGCCCTGATTGAGCAGAGGGAGTGTGGACTAGATGACCTCCAGAGGTCCCTTCCAACCTCAATCATTCTGTGATTTTGTGATTCTGTAATTTCAGACAATTATTAACTTAGTAGGGATGAAGGACACAAAGGTAAACATTTTAATTCATGTTAAATGCACAATGCTTAAATGTTTTGCTGAAATATTGGTTTTTGAGGGGGGTGAGGGGGCAGAGGTTAAAAAAAAAAAAGCAAATGTATTCCAAGGTACATTCTAATATAAGTGATATTAATGAGACATTATCAATTGCATCAATATACCAGGAAAAATTATTAGTGAAATGTATGAGGCAGTTAAACAGCATTGCAAAGAACATACAGAAAAATTAATCACCTTAAATTTTAAAACTAAACTTAACAAAATGCTAGAAATTTTACTTTAGACAACTGAATCACTAGTATAGAAACAGAATTACATCATTTAACAAGCTATTCACAGTTTTAATACTGTTAATTTTGAAACTGCAAAGCCAACTTATATTGAAAAACAATATCATTTTTCACCCAAAGAACCTAAAACACTGACAGCTGAATGGAGGGGGAGAGGGAGGTACTGATCTCTCCTCCCTGATATCCTGTGACAGGATGAGTGGGAATGGCTCAAAACTACATCAGGGGAAGTTCATACTAGATATTAGGAAACAGGCTCAAAGCTGCATTGGAGGAGGTTCATACTAGACATAAGGAAACATTTCTTTGCTGAAAGGATGGTCAAACACTGGAACAGGTTTCCTAGAGAGGTGGTTAATGCCCCATGTCTCTCAGTATTTGGACAATGCCCTTAACAATATGCTTTGGGTCAGCCCTGAAGTAGTCAGAGAGTTGGACTAGATGGTCAATGTAGGTCCCTTCCAACTGGAACAAATAATTTTTTTAAAAAAAGCTAAATTACACATACTAAATGAGTCTTGGACAAAAGTCATGGCTTTTCACATTCAGTTCCTGTTTTCCAACTCCACTCCCCTCCTCAATCTCCTCGTGCGCCACTCTCTCTACTGTTGGTGCAGCTGCATAGGTGATTAATCGTGTCACAGAAGCGTGTGCTGAGCTGGCTGCTTCAGAAGCCCTTTTAATCCTCTGGAAAATCCAAATTATAAATTACATATGGTTTTACTTCGAATACCTTTCTGCAGTTCACAGAATCACAGAATCTTAAGGGTTGAAAGGGACCTCAAAAGATCATCTAGTCCAACCCCATTGCCAGAGCAGGACCACCTAGAGTAGGTCACACAGGAATTCGTCCAGGCAGGTTGTACAAGAACCTGCAGGGAGTCCAGCTTAGAAGTACAAAATGACATTATTTTTGTATTTTACATCTATATTGTATTTATTTCAAAAACTCCATATTCCTTATCAATCTTTCAAAGGAATAAATGTGAACATTCCATAATTTAAATGAATGCAATTTTTTATGACACATTTCATAGTAATCTACTTTTAGAATCATGCATATGTATTTCTGGTGGTTGCCAGATGTTCAAGAAATAAATCCTGAAAACTGCATGTCTCCTTATGTAGCTTTTTTAGTTCCAGCAAAATAAAATTGAATAAAACAATGAAAGAGAGTTGCTTTTGCAGTCTTGTACAAAATGAGTTCTTCACTACATCTGTTGAAATGCATCATTCTGTCTTGCCAGGGTTGTTTGTTTTCCCAAAATTAACAGACACCTACCTGTTGCTGAACCGGTACCTGCTGTACTACCTGTGTGGGCACTGCTGCCTGGCCAGCCACAGATGCCTGTAAAGTCACAGTCGAACCTGTGTCCGACCCAGTCTCTGATGTCTGCATCGTGGTCTCTGAATAAAATTAAAATGTAAAATTAAAAGTTCAGCACAAATTCCTTTGATTTTTGTCACATCCTTATTTAGATCTTAAAAGAAGAATATTCACACAAAATCCAATCTGGGGATTAGCTAAAGATCCTTTCACATACTATTACATGAGTACATGGAGATACTTCATTTAATATTCCTTTTTTCAAATGCTGCTTTGGCCTAAAATATTAGAAAATTCGTGTCATATAGTATTGTTTTGTGTAATCTAAGATCTACTTAGAGTTTGCAACATAAAGAAGAGAAATACTATAAGGAAGAGAATACTATAAGCTTTGGACTTCATTATTTTTTTTCTATCAGTTTACAGTCTCCTTTGTAACAGCAAATACATTCATCAAGTCAGAAGCCAAATGCACATAAGCCTACTTACTGCTTTGAGGTAAAGAACTTTTAGAAAAAAATCCATTCACAGGTCTGATTCTTCTCTTCACAGAATCTTAAGGGTTGGAAGGGACCTTGAAAGATCATCTAGTCCAACCCCCTGCCAGAGCAGGACCACCTAAAGCACGTCACACAGGAACTCATCTGGGCAGCCCATTCTAGTGCTCTGTCACCCTCACAGTGAAGTTTTCCCTTGTGTTTGTTTGGAACCTCTTATGTTCTAGCTTGTACCCACTGCCCCTTGTCCTATCATTGCACATCACTGAGAATAACCTGGCTCCATCCTCCTGACACCTGCCCTTTATGTATTTGTAAATATTAATGAGATCATCCCTCCGTCTCCTCTATCTTGGGCCCCTTTACCATCCCTGCCCCATGGGATGTTCCCTAGCAATTGCTTGAAAAGGCCAAAGTTTGCCCTGCTAAAGTCCAGGGTTATGATCCTTCTTGGTATTCTGTTCCTACTGCACAAGTTCCTGAACTTTACCATCTCATGGTCGCTGCAGCCAAGGCTACTCTCAACCTTCACCACTTCAAGCAGACCCTGCTTGTTTCTGAGTACAAGATCCAGTAGTTCTCTCCTAGTTGGCACATCCACCATTTGCATCAAGAAGGAACCTCCTGGACTGTACGTGGCTACCCATGTAGGCCTTCCAGAAAATGTCTGGGTAGTTAAAAACCCCCATGAGAACCAGGGCCTATAATTTTAGGCTGCTACCAGCTGCCTGTAGAAGGCCTCATCAACTTTCCATTCTGATCACATTGCCTGTAATAAACACCCACAACAGTGTCACACATGCTAGCCTGCCCCTTAATTCTAACCCACAAACTCTCAACTTGCCCCTCATCCTCACTTGGACAGAATTCAGTACATTCCAGTTGCTCTCTTACATAAAGAGCAACTCCATCACCTCACCTTGTTGGCCCGGCTTTCCTAAAAAGGACATAACCATCCATGACCACATTCCAGTCATGTGAGCTGTCCCACCATGTCTCTGCAACTGCCACCAGATCATAGCCCCTTGCCTGTACACAGACTTCCAGCTCCTCCTGTTTATTCCCCATGCTGTGTGCATTGGTGTACAGGCATCTTCAAGAAGGAAGCCGATCATGTAGGTTTCACCCCTGACATTGGCTTGCCACTCTTAAGCTCAGCTCTGGTGGGCCCAGTTTTATCCCCTTCCCCCTTCAAAACTAGTTTAAAGCCCTTTCTATAAGCCCCATTAATTCATTTGCAAGGATCCTTCTCCCTCTTTGAGACAGATGAACTCTATCTGTTACCAGACCTGGCATCATGAAAATTTCACTGTGATCAAAAACCACGAAGTTGTGTACTCAGGTACCTCTGAGCCACCTGTTAATCAGGTGGGTTTTCCTTATTCCTTCAGTATTCTTCCCTGCCATGAGAGGGATGGAGGAGAACACTATTAGTGCTTCCAAGCCATCTAGCATTCTCCCCAGTGCCCTGAAGTCCTTTTTAATAGCCTTTGAACTTCTCTCTGTGACCTCGTCAGTACCAACTTGCGTTACCAACAGCAGGTAGTAGTCAGCTGGCTGCACCAGACCAGGGAGGATCCTGATAACATCTCTAACCTGGGCCCCAGGGAGGCAGCAGACCTCTCTGTGGGATGGGTCCAGTTGACATATGGGGCCTTCAGTTCCCTTTAAAAGAGAATCATCTACTACTCAAACCCTCTTTTTTTTTTTTTTTTTTTTAATTGAAGCAGCCTTAAGGCATGATGGTGACTGACTCACCCTGGGCAACTCCTCAAGTGGACCTACATCTTCATCTTCCTTTGCCTGGCCCTCAACTTCCAAAGCCCCATACCTGTTACACAATGGTAACTGGGGAGGCAGGGAAGGGATTCACCTGCCTCCCTGAGAAGGGACCTGTATTCGTTCCCCTCTAATTCTTAGGTCCCCTCTATTCACTTGGCTACAAGATGGTAGGGGATCCTGTACTTCTTGTGATGCCTCACCTTGTTGCTTACACCTCAGGGATCATAGATTCTCAGTCCACCAATCTATCTCTCTCTCACACTCCCTGATACTCCTGAACCTTTCCACCTCCTCCTTCAGTTCAACCACCAGACTAAGCAGGTAATTCACCTGGTCACATTGAACACAGCTGTAGTCTTTTATGTCATCCCTTAGGAGTGCCAGGTTCCAACATGCCCTGCAGCCAGAGACCTGGACATCTGCATGGTTACATGGGACCTCTGTCTGGGTCTCCACATTTCTTTGAAAAACAGGTTTTACCTGGGTTGATACCATAACCGCCTGCACTGCCAACTGCTCACAGCAACTCCTCTCCCCGGGGTGACTCACCACCACACCCCTGTGCTCGAGTTTGCTCCATGGCCAGGGGTCAAACCTGCCCTCTTGAAGCGTTTAAATCGCCCTAACCCCCCGCCCCTTCCTCCCGATTGTGGCTGCGGCTCCGCCCTCAGCTGACCCCACCTCCCTTGCAAGAGAGGTGGGGCTAGCACTACTTGACTACTTGCTGCGTGTAGCCTAATTAGAGAAAAACGAAACCCTCAGTGCAGGTTCTGCCGCCCTACCAACTGCCCAGGGACAGTCGGCTTTAGCTTGGAAGGCTGATTGCAGTGAGTGACTTGTAAATGTTAGCTGCAACTATTGTCAAATTTTGAGAGGAGACTCAAAACCTTATACCATATTAAGACAACACACTTTAAGCTACCTATATGCACAAAAATAATTAATTCAAGAAGCTGCACATATAAATGTTTACTTCTTAATTAAGCAAGCCTTCACAAAAAGACTTGAAATAATCACTACAATTAAACTGAACACTGGAAACATTTCATACCAACTCATCACAATTCTAAAGAACTAAAAGAGTAATTTCTTTAGTAAACACAAGTAAATTACAGTATCTCCAATATTGTCAGCTTTCAGAAAGAACTAATATACACTGAATAAAATGCACTGTAAGAACACAATAGGTAAAATTTGCAGTACCAGAAAGCAATTTCTTTCTTTGTTTTCTTCCTTGAAATGGTTTAAATCCTTATGTACTGAAATATTCAAAGTTTATTCTTACTTTACTTGCATTCAAAATATCTCATTTAATAATGTAAATGAACAGAAACTTTTCTCACTTATTTATGTGACTTCAGGAACAACTCATAGAAACCAGAAATAAGTCAAAGTCTTCCCATCAGCTGGTAAATGACTACCCATTCTTCAAAGCTGTCCTTCCTCTGGTTTACTGAGTTGCACTATAAATTCTTCATATACAAATGCCAAGTTAAAGCTCTAGCAGGTGACAGAATGAGAGGCTACAAACTGAAAAGAAGACCCTGAAAAGCATTTTAAATGTCATGGTGAAAATGTGACTCAAGTAAGCTTGCTTTAGCAGAAAGTGTTAATGTAATCACTGGAGTTATAAACAGGGATTTTACCCCAATTAAAATAGTGAGGCACACACTAGAAAAGTACATGAGTGCTGACATTTTTAAGAATAATCATAAAAATCTGGATAGAGCACAGAAATGGTCCAACAATGAAGGAAAGAACAAAGCTTTTCTTACAAAGAAAACCTATTTAGTGTATCAGAAAGAAGACCAAGGATGACATATACATAGTAGGAATTAGAGAATTCCTCAATGTTGCACAGAATTGTTTAGATTGGAAGGGACCTCTTGAGATCTAGTCCAACCTCCTTGCTCAAAACAAGGTCACCTAGAGCAAGTTGCTGAGGGCCATGTCCATTTGGGTCCTTAATATCTCCAAGGACAGATACTCCACAACATCTATGGACAACCTGGTACAGTCCTTGACTGACTTCAAAATAAAAAAGTGTCTTTGAGCATTCAGATGGAATTTCCTGCTTTTTTTTTCCCATTTGCACTCATTGCCTCGTCCTGTCAATGAGCACTGCTGAGAAGAGTCTTGCTCCTTCATCTTCACTCCCTCCCATCAGGTATTTATATATAATTATAAGATCCTCCCTGAGCCTTCTCTGGGATAAATAGTCTCAACTCTCTCAGCATCTCCTCATATGACAGATGCTCCAGGCCCTTAATCATCTTTGTGGCCCTTTGCTGGATTTGCTCCAGTAAGTCCATACTTCTCTTGTACTGGGGAGCCCAGAACTGAATATGGTACTCTAGATGTGACCTCACTAGCACTGAATAGAGGAAGGATCTACCTCAATCTCCTAACAATGCTCTTCCTAATGCAGACAGGGATACTGTTGTGTTTTGTTTTGTTTTTTTTCCACAAGGATGCATTGCTGGACTCATCTTCATCTTCTTGACCCCCAGGATTTTCATTTCCTTCTATGCAAAGCTACTTTCTAGCTAGTCAGCCTGCAGCCTGTACTAGTGCCTGGGATAAGTACTCCTTAAGTCACAGAATCACAGAATCTTGAGGGTTGGAAGGGACCTCGAAAGATCATCTAGTCCAACCCCCCGCCAGAGAAGGATCACCTAGAGTAGTTCACACAGGAACTCGTCCAGGTGGTTTTGAATGTCTCCAGAGAAGGAGACTCAACAATCCATCTGGGCAGCCTATTCCAGTGCTCCATCACCCTCAAAGTGAAGTTTTTCCTTATGTTTCTTTGGAACCTCTTATGTTCTAGCTTGTACCCGTTGCCCCTTGCTCTGTCATTGGACATCACTGAGAAGAGCCTGGCTCCATCAATTATCCAATTTATCCACAATTTATCCACAGAGTCCAGGAGATCATTCCTAGGGTGTTTAAGTTGTCACTCCTTCTGAGTGAAGCCAGGTAACATAAAAACACAGCAATAGCATTTTCCACCTGGGAGCATGTTCAGAAACAAGAACTCACAGTGGTTAGTCTGGCAAAACTGGCGGCAGATGACACTAGACACCAATGGTCAGGGCGTCCTGACATTTTCCAATTCCAGGACCTCAGCTCTTCTGTTGCTAATGCCTGCCACTGATCTCACTGTTCAAAACAACAGCTTTCCATGCTGACATTCAAACTCTAGCCAATCTGATTTTACAAGTTTCAGTTAAAATTGAGTAGGCTGTTTTGAAGAACAAGTTAGACTATGAATGGCTTTTGGTTTTCTTTCTACTGAAGTTCTACAGAAGCCCAGTACCTTGAGGCAAGAGAACTGCTGGGATTTGGCACATTACAAAGCTTAATATATAATATCACTGTAAAGGGTCAAAAAGCTTAATCTACCCTTGAATCCAATCATGGCAACAGACATCTACTGGTTCTGGTCACTGGGTCAACCGTGACTGAGGCAGTGTCTTTCATACTCTGCAATGCCTATTTATTTCTTGCCTCCTATAAAAAGTTAGCAAAGACAAATCCCATTACTGAAAGCAGTGCCACATCGAACCGAACGTGATCAGAAAGTCCCCATTCAGATTAATGTTCAAACTGCACAACTATCCTTGCTGAGAACTGATTTTGAAACATGTCTCTAAGAAAGGAGGTAAGTGCAATGCTATCAACACCTCCTTCTTCCTCTGCTCTGGAAGATACATGGGCTTTAGAGGCAGCATAAATGTCTCCTTGCCGCTGTGAGGAAGGAAAAATTCACAGGCCTTTATCTGTTGGTACAGAGTACTGTAAGAAGCCTCCTGGAGGAGGCAGAGAGGAATTTTATAGTGTATATACTTTTTCAAAAGCCACACATTTTACATAAAGCCTGTTCCATTGTACTTGCCAAAGGAAAGAGGAGAAACCTCACATAAGCACCTTGAGAGCTTTCTCCTCCTCAGGAAGTCCTCACATCTCCTTTGCTTGTGTTGCTGATGTTGCTCAGAGCTATCAGTCACGTGACCTTTACAAGCACATTCCCATGTTTGACAGCAACCCTCTACCACAAAAGTTTCCAGAGAAGTTACCCTGCTCCATGAGGTTTCTCATTTTCCCAACTGGCTGCACAACGTTTCAGTGCTCTGCTAATTATATCAATCCTCAGATACAAATTCACTAACATAGACAGTGCCCTGAGGCCCCAGCTGCAGGGAAACAGACCTCCTCTTTAAATAATTCAGGTAGAAAGAGGAAAGGAGTCAGAAAGCACCCCTGGGCCACCTCCCACTGCTAACAGGGACTGTAGACAACCTTGCTGGGACCAGCTCACGTCCCAGGATGCCATTGGCTTTCTTGGCCACAATGGCACATTGCTGGCTCATGTTTAGTTTATTTAGGGCTCCCATGTCTCTCTCCACAGAGCTGGTCTCCAGCAGGTCAACCCCCAGTCTGTATTGATGCATGGGGTTGTTCCTCCCCAGGTGCAGGACTCAGCACTTGCCCTTGTTGAACCTCATGAGATTCCTCTGCTCAACTCTCGGGCCAGTCAAGATCTTGCTGAATGGCAGCACAGCCTTCTGCTGCATCAGCCAGTTCTCCCAGTTTTATATTATCTTGGGCTTTTTCTCTCAGAATTGATTAGTAATCTCACCCAATCTATAGGGAGGGTAGGGAGAGATACTTTCTCCCTTGCTTTTACCTCCCCTTTCTCCTTCTGGCTAACTACAACAGCTTTTGAGGATTTGGAACGCTCTTAATGGAATTTGGAATACCCTTTCATATCTTGCTAAGGATTGTAAAATTTGTTAAGAGTGTCACTCAAAGATCTGCCCTAAGGATGGATAGTAATGGATGGAATGGCATGTTGGAGAATATGGGCAGGTATCTAGAGAATTTCTCACCTCCAATGGTTTGGAACTTCACCCCTGAACAACTACATGACCCTGATATAGTGATAGAGTATTTGAAAGGAAAATGTTGTGGCTATTCCAAAAAGGCACAACTGACAGCACTGTGCTGGGCCCTGGCCAGTATCTACCAAACACTGCTTGATATTGAACAGCACTCTCAGGGGAAAGGGGAGAAAAATAGACAGACAAGCACCGCAGTTACCCCAGCCCTAATGACACACACTGTAGCCACTCAAACCCCAGCAACAGGCACTGTGGCTACTCTAACCTTGGTGGCAGGTACTGCAGCTGAATCAGAGAATCCACCTGTGCCAGTATCAGTCACCCCTATACAGAAGAAGAAATGTTGGATGCAAAAGTCAGCTCATTTAGTAAGGGAAGAAACTCCAATTACAAAGGGGGAGGAGGAAGAAGTAGAAGCAGGACCATCATGAGAGGAGGAAGAGACAGAAGTCATGAACGAGACAGTTACCACCCAATTCCTATCCCTGAGCAAGCTGCAAGATATGCGAAAGGATTTCAGCTGTCATCCAGGGGAGCACATTGTCACCTGGCTGCTCCCATGCTAGGATAATGGGGCCAGTAGCCTGGAACGAGAGGGTTGGGAAACCAAGCACCTGGGGTCCCTGTCTAGGGAAGGAGGCATTGACAAGGCAATTGGAAGGACACAAATCTTCAGCCTTTGAAGGAAAATTCTGTCAGGTGTGAAGGAAAGGTACCCCTTCAAGGAAGATATTACATGTCACCCAGACAAGTGGACCACCGTGGAGAGAAGCATCATGGGAATTAGCTGTGCTGGAGTTGATTTATAATACAGTTACCCATAGTGCACATCCCTGCATGTGGCTATGAAGTTCACTACCATCTTATGCCAACTCATTGGCAGTTATGTCCTGGAAAGGAGGCAAGGGGCAAACAGTGGATGAAGTGGTTAGCCAACTCCATTTAAGAAGGGTTATGTTTCTGTGCCAGTCACATCTGAGGAAACTCAAACTCCTTAATATGTTTAAAATACCTCCCTCTATCCCTCTCTTCTTGGGTTTCTACCTCCTCCCCCTCAGTGGTGCAGGGGGGTGGGAAATAGGGGTTATGGTCAATTCATTACAGATGGGACTTTGTCGCTGCTTCCTCTCAGGAAAACAGTCCTTCAGGAACTAACTGCTCCAGTGTGAGTCCCTCACAGGGTCACAAGTCCTGTCAGCAAACCTGGTCTGGTGTGGGCTTCTGTCTCCACAGGTTCTACGATCCTGCCAGGAACTTGCTCCAGCATGGGCTTCCCATGGGGTTACAGTCTCCTTCGAGCATCCACTTGCTCTGGCATTGAGTCCTCCACAGGCTGCAGGTGGATCTCTGCTCCCCCATGGTCCTCAATGGGCTGCAGGGGGACAACCTGCTTCACCATGACCTTCATAACAGGTCACAGGGGAATCTTTCTTCCATTGCCTGGGCACCTCCTCCCCCTCCTTCTTGGTGTCTGTGAAGATAATGTTCTCACATTTTCACTCTCTTCTGCTGCTGCTGCAGTTTAGAATCTGCACAGCACCTTCTTCCACTTCTCAAATACATCATTCACAGAGGTGTTACCTCCATCGCTAATTGTCTTGGCCTTGCTCAGCAGCGAGTCCATCTCAGAGCCAAGTGGCATTGGTTCTATTTTTTTTTTACAGAAGCCACTCCTGTAGCCCCCCCACTATAAAAACCTCACCACACAAACCCACTACACGTACATTGGAGCAGTCCATGCAGGACTGCCCAGCATGTGAGGGGCCCCATGCTGGAACAGGGAGGACCAGCGAGGAGTCCTCCTGCCCTGAGGAGAGACAAGCAGCAGAAGTCATTGGGAATAACTGACTGAAATCCCTATTCCCTGCCCAGCTGCACCACTCAGGGGGGCAGGAGGTAAAGATACTGGAATCAGGTGCCTGAGTGCAGGAAGGGAGAAAGGGCAGGGGGAAGGTGGTTTTTAAGGGCTGGTTGTGCTCTTCATCATCATGCCACTCTGGGTTGTTTTCTGTTTGTTATGTTTTTGGTTGTTGGTGGATTAAATTAATTTTTGTTTTCTTCCCCAAGTCAAGTAGTCTTGTCTGTTTTGCCTGGGACTATAAGTGGCAAGTGACCCTTCCCTGTCCATAGGGATTTTCCAAAGGCCCTCAGTTACTTTTCCTCCTCCTGCTTGGACGGGAAGGAGTGAGCAAGTGGCTGCTCATGGTTCTTTGTTCCTGACTGGGCCTAAAGCACGACAAGTTTATACTGCCAAAATAATTATAAAAAAAAAAAAAATTAAGTCTCAGCTGACTGGGGAAGAAAAGAGATGGAGCATAAACAAAATAGAGTGAGAAGGAGAGTACTGAGAAGTGGGAAAGATGACGGAAATACGATAGAATGACAAGAGAAATTACTTGCAAGACATGAGAGAGAAAATTGCTTATGGAATTCACAGAATCACAGAATGGTAGGGGTTGGAAGAGACCTTTAGAGATCATCTAGTCCGACCCCCTTGCTAAAGCAGATCCACCTAGATGAGGTTGCAAAGGAACATGTCCAGGCAGGTTTTGAAAACCTCCAGAGAAGGAAACTCCATAACCTCCCTGGACAGCCTCTTCCAGTGCTGCATCACCCTTACAGTAAACAAGTTTTTTTGTTGTTTTGCTTTGCTGATTTTTTTTTAAAATTTTAGAATGGTAGGGGTTGGAAGAGACCTTTAGAGATCATCTAGTCCAACCCCCCTGCAGAAGGAGGGTCACCTAGATCAGGTCACATAGGAACATATCCAGGCGGGTCTTGAAGACCTCCAAGGAAGGAGACTTGTAGGCACAGATGTAGCTTGGACCAGCCAGCTTGAATAAAGATGGTAGGGATAAGTTAATGCAGCTGGCATGCTACTTCAGAAACAGGTGCTGCAAGTTAATCAATTGGGCCCTGGGTGATCTCATGGGCAGAAGCAGCATATAAGGAGGTAGCTAGCAAAGGAAGGGTGGCTTTGAGTCAACTCTGCTGGTTGTACTATGTTGCTCCTGTACATCTCTGCATGTGCATTACTTAGACTCTCCACGTCTTCAAGTGAATATTGCCTGCACCACTACAACATTTGGTCACCCCGATGTGATACGCCGAATTGGTTGGATTAAGAACCCTCGGCAGAAAAGCACTTGGATTCCTGCTTGAAAAGGCAAGTGATCTGAGTAAAGTGATATAATGGGAAAAATGATAAGCAAAGAGGAAAATCCTATTGACACCCTTCAGCATATCCTTGCTGAGAAAGGATTCAGTTATGAAAGAGAGGATTTGCTAAGACTTGTAAGATGGGGACAGGAAGTAGGTCTCTTTGTTTCCCCCCAAGAAGTATATGAAAAGGGACACTGGGAAAACCTAGGAGACATGTTGAATGATGCTATCAGCTTGTGTAAATCGGTATCATCCATTATACACCAGCTAGAAGCTGAGCGTGCTGTAGCTGCTGCCAGGAAAGCAGAAGCTGCTGTACCATCTGCGTTCCCGGTAGATGCTAAAAGGTTCTTTGGAGGTGGTGACTTTATAGTACCATCGGCTCCACCTCTAGAAGAAAATACTAAGAGACTCTTCGGAGGGGATAATGTCGTAATACCCTCGGCTCCACCTCTAGAAGAGGAGAGCATGGATGTGAGCCCACCTCCCCCAGAACCCCCTAGAGCACCGTTCCAGGAGCCGAATACGTGCATTGCTTCTCCTCCCCTCCCACCCACCCTTCACCATCCTGCCCCATCCCATCCTTCTGCTATGTCTGAAGGAGTACCTGGCAGAGAACGAAAGGTACGTTTTACAAATGACAATGTGGATCTGCCATTGCCCCTGAGCTCATCAATCCCTGAGTGCATTCCTCTTCCATCATCACCCCCAACATCTAGTGAAGTTGAAGATCAACAAAGACAATTATTAAAGGAAGAATTAATACGACACGGAGAAGATATGAAACAGACTTTGGCCCACTTGGAGGAACTGATGGAAAAACCAAAAGCAACAGCTAATCAACTGTTGGAACGAATTAATGAATTAACCAAACCAAAGATTAAAGTTTCATCCCCACAGGTGCTCAGAGACCCCCAGCTAGATGACTATGATCTGGCTAAGAAATGGAGAGGCCTCATACGTGATGCGGTAATCGAAGGAGAATTTATTCCACAAGCCTTTCCAGTAATAGTAGCACAAAGAAAACGACAATGGGCACCTTTGGATTGGAAGTTGGTAAGGGAAGGCCAGAAAGCTGTGATGCAATATGTCTTGTCCAACCCATACGTTCAAACGTTATTGGATCATATTTTCACCAGTGGATTGATGACTCCATTTGACTGCTGGAAGCTAGCAGAAACTTTCCTGAAGCCCACTCAGGTATTACTATGGGAGTCTGAATGGGGAAAAAAGAGTTGATCTGGCAGTAGTAGAAAATATGGACTTACAACAGGGAGATCCGTGGCGAGTCGTCATAGCAGATATGATGTTGGGTAAAGGACCGTTTGTTGACCCTCAGGTACAAGCCCGACCCCATTAAGCTATTTTGCAGCAAACACAGACACTGACTCGTCAAGCATTTAAGATTGTTCCTGACATGGGGGTGCCAGTTCCCTCATATACAACTATTATACAGAAACCTAATGACCCTTTCATGACCTTCTTAGACCGTCTAAGAGCAGCTCTGGATCGTATACCAAACATGTCAACTGAAGTAAAGGTGGAAATAGGGTTACACTTAGCAGTTGCTAATGCTAACCATGACTGCAAAAAGATCCTGCAGGCTCTCCTGTGGACAGCAACTTTGGTCGACATGATAGAAGCCTGCTGTAGGGTAGTATCGTCAGCACATTTAGCTGAAGCTATGGCAACAGCATTGAAACCTTTAGTTCAACCTCACAAAGGAAATCGGAGGCCAAAATGCTTTAATTGTGGAAAAATAGGACACGTGAAAAATCAATGTCTGTCCAGACCATTGGTATGGACAAACAGCTCCGCCAGGCCATCTGGGTCCAACGGCAGATTTCATGGCAATTGTTACAGATGTGGCAAGTTTGGCCATAGAGCCACTGAGTGCCGTTCTCGAGTGGCCAGACATACAATGCCTAAGGGAAATGGGTTAACAAGCGCAAAAAGGGCGAGCGCGATGACACAAAAACACCCTTCAACACCAAGAGCTGCCTGGATGGCCTCAGATCAGCCACTGCAGGAAGCACAGGAGTGGATGTGGAAACAGCAGTAGATGTAACCATCCACGACATGGAGGTAACAGTTATCTCATCTAATGCTAACAGACCCCTTGGCTATGGATTAAGTGCTTTGCTTTTAGGATGGTCATCGGCCTCTCGACAGGGTATTTTTGTGCTCCCTGGTGTTATTGATGCGGATTATGAAGGAAACATTGGAATAATGGTAAAAGTTTGGCAGCCACCAGTTCATATACCTAAAGGAACTAAAATAGCTCAATTAGTTCCTTTCAGAGCTAAAGTTCCTTTCGCAGGAAGTCGTAAGCGTCGAGACGGTGGTTTTGGATCCACTGGAGTACCTGAGGTAAGACTGGCAATGCCACTTTCACAGGGAAAGCCCGCTCAGACGGTTGTATTCCAACAGCCAAATGGTGAACACATGGTTGGGTACAACACAATACTGGATACGGGAGCAGATGTTACTATTGTTCCATTATCCTATTGGCCAAAAAGCTGGCCTTTAGAGAATTTAGACACTCCTGTTGTTGGAGTAGGAGGAATACAGATGACAAAAATTAGCACAGACCTAATTTCGGTATGCATACAGGGTGAAGAGAATAGATGTGTGCAAATTAGGCCCTATGTAATGAATACTGCCGTTTGGCTTTTAGGTAGAGACGCCTTAAGCCAAATGGGCTTTCGTTTGTCGAATGAAAATTTTTAATGGCGGCCATTGATGGGCAACCAATCCTGAAGTTAACCTGGCTTACAGATAAACCAGTTTGGATTGATCAATGGCCGCTAAGCAAAGAAAAGCTCACCCAGATTCATGAATTAGTAAATGAACAATTAGAGAAAGGTCATATTAAGCCATCCACCAGTCCATGGAATGCACCAATTTTTACTATCCCTAAAAAATCAGGGAAATGGAGGCTGTTACACCATCTAAGAGCTGTTAATGCAGTGATGCAGGACATGGGTGCTTTACAGCCAGGATTACCCTCTCCTGCAATGCTTCCAAAAGAGTGGCCCCTGTTGGTGATTGACCGAAAGGACTGTTTTTTCACAATTCCCCTACATGAGGATGACAGTGAGAAGTTTGCTTTTTCAGTACCATCTATTAACAAACAAGAGCCAGCAAAACGATACCAATGGACTGTTTTACCTCAGGGAATGAAGAACTCACCAACTATTTGTCAAACTTATGTTGCCTGGGTGCTGGCACCTCTGCGCAAAAAATACCCTCGTGTCTTATTTTACCATTATATGCATGATATCTTGATTGCAGGAAAAGACCTGGACCAGCATCGCATTCTACAAGAAGTGAACTGGCAGTTAAGCATCTCCGGGTTGAAGGTACAAATGCATGCCTCTTGGAAATATTAGGTAATATCATCACCGATGCACGCATTTATCCTCAGAAGGTGGCAATTAAAACAGATATTGCTAACTTAACAGATGTTCAAAAGCTAATAGGTGATATCCAATGGGTACGAACAATATGTGGTATCGTGAATGAGGATCTTGCGCCACTAATGCCTTTGTTAAAGGGCTCAGTAGAGGTTGATAGTGTGCAAAAACTGTCTCAGCAGCAAATCCAAGCAATAGAAAAAATAGGAAACAAGATAGTCAATAACTACAGTCACTGATATGATCCTGACCTGTCAATTAACATTGCTGTGATAAGTCAAAACCAGCATGTAATGGCAGTCTTGATGCAATGGGATTCAGTAGCGAAAGACCCATTGAGGATCTTGGAGTGGATATTTTTGCCATATAATTTGCAAAAAACAATTACCATGAGGCTAGAGGCAATTGCAAAAATAATATTTAAGACCGGAAAACGTCTGCTGGAAATAGCAGGGATTGAGGCAGACGTCATTTTCGTTCCTCTCGCAGATGAGTTCTTGAACTGGGCACTGCAACAATCTGATGAATTACAGTGGGCCTTATTGTCATATCCAGGAGCTATAAATAATCATTATCCGGCCCATAAATTGTTTTCTGTTAAATTTCAAATGGAAGACCGGCCGTTGAGATCAGCAGTACCCGTTAAAGGCCTGACTGTTTTTACCGACGCAAGTAAGATCCAAGCCAAAGCAGGAGTGGTTTGGTGGGAGAATGGAAAATGGCAAAATCTAACTGTTCACTCCCCAGGCAGCTCAGTTCAACTGCTGGAACTGATGGCTGTAGTTAAAACTTTCGAGAAATGGCCAGACGTCCCATTAAACATCATCTCTGATTCTCTCTATGTGGTCAATGCCGTCACTCGATTAGAGAGAGCGTTGTTGAAAGAAATCTCTAATCAGAATTTGTATAACTTATTTCTGCGGCTCTGGCATCAGATAAATGAACGTCAAACCGCTTATTATATTGGACATATATGAAGACATTTGGGCTTAAAAGATGGCCTATCAGTTGGCAATGAAATTGTTGACAAGATAGTGGCAGCTCCTTTATTGATACCTACGGGGCCAATAATTGACAAATTTTCTCAAGCCCGAAGATCACACGATCTTTTTCATCAAAGTGTGAAAATGCTGGTGAAGCAGTTTGACCTGACCATATTGGACACTCAGGGTATTGTTTCCACGTGCCCTGCATGCCAGAATCAAATCGGCCTAGGAGTAGGAGTCAATCCCAGGGGTCTGGCACCATTAGGTATATGGCAATCAGATATCACTGTCTATGCTCCTTTTGGACGATTTAAACGTATACATGTCACTATTGATACTTATTCAGCCATGGTTTGGGCCACAGCCTTCACCAGTGACAGTTCTCGAGACTTCATAAGACAGTGGAGGAGTTGCTTTGCAGTCCTTGGTGTTCCAAGAGAGATAAAAATTGATAATGGCTCAGGATACATAGCCAGTAAAACACGTAAGTTTCTAAACTTATGGGGTGTTGAACATACTACTGGAATCCCAGGAAATTCCACCGGTCAAGCCATTATTGAACGTACACATCAAACCTTAAAAGGCCTGCTAGAAAAACAAAAAACGGGGGAAGCGGGGGGTAAGCCCTCAAGACAGACTAATGAAAGCGCTTTATACAATGAATCATCTCAGAATTGTGGCAAACTGGAATGAACCACCGGCATTAACACACTTTGCCCAAATGAGTCGGGATTTGGATTTTACTGACAAACCTAAAGTTTGGTATAAGAATCCCACTACTGGAGAGTGGCAAGGACCTGCAGATCTGTTAACGTGGGGGAGAGGCTATGCTTGTGTCATTACAGATCAGGGTCCCTGATGGATTCCGGCAAAATGGATCAAGCCACATCAACAGAAAGGACTTAACTGTAAGACCAATGGAAAAAAAAAAAACCAATCTTGAGGAAAGAACCAAGTGATCCACCCTCAATCCATCACTCTATTAAAATGTAAACCCTCGCAACTGTGGCACTACATACGCTGCTGTAAATTCCTCCAGCTATCTGTATTGCATTAAAATTGAAGAACTTAAGATGACTACTGGGAGCTTGAAAACAAAAATGGTGTATTTTCTACAGCTGAAGAGATACTTCCATCTTACAGATAATGCTCACAGATCAGCATGCTAAAGGATCTGAAGAAAAGTCCAGAACTACATCAGAAAAAGAAATATGAGTGGAGCTACCAAGAACTCATCCCTTCCTGCCAGTGTGCGTCACTCCTAGCAACACATATCAGATTATGTTTATTTTGACTTTATGGATTTCTGTATTGTATTGTTCAGCGATGTAGCTGTTATTGACCTTTTGTTGTAAACTCATGGCCATGGGTAAAAATATTTTGTTTTCTTCATGTACCTTTAATTTTGAAATGTGTTGCTAAAGGCTGGCTGGTTCGAAAAAGAAAAAGGGGGGAATTGTAGGCACAAATGTAGCTTGGACCAGCCAGCTTGAATAAAGATGGTAGGGATAAGTTAATGCAGCTGGCATGCTACTTCAGAAACAGGTGCTGCAAGTTAATCAATTGGGCCCTGGGTGATCTCATGGGCAGAAGCAGCATATAAGGAGGTAGCTAGCAAAGGAAGGGTGGCTTTGAGTCAACTCTGGTGGTTGTGCTACGTTGCCTGTGTACATCTCTGCACGTGCATTACTTAGACTCTCTACGTCTTCAAGTGAATATTGCCTGCACTACTACAACATAGACTCCACAACCCCTCTGGGCAGCCTGTGCCAGTGCTCTGTCACCCTCACAGTGAAATAGTTTTTTTCTTATGTTTAAGTGGGACTTTTTGTGTTCCAGTTTCATCCCATTACTCCTTTTCCTGTTGCTAGCTACAATAGAAAAAAAGGATGTACCAATCTCTTGACACCCACCATTTAGATATTTGTAAATGTTAATAAGATCTCCCCTCAGTCTCCTCTTTTCTAGACTAAACAGTTTAAGTGGAACTTTTTGTGTTCCAGCTTTTGTCCATTACCACTTGTCCTATTACTGGACACTACAGAAAAAAGTGTCACCGCATCCTCTTGACATACACCTTTTAAATACTTGAAAGTATTAATGAGATCTCTCCTCAGTCTCTTCCAGGCTAAACAGTCCCAGAGAGAAGAAAGGCTCAAGAATCACAGAACAGTAGGAGTTGCAAGGGACCTCTAGAAATGATCTAGTGCAACCACCTGCTAAAACAGGTTAACCTCGATCAGGTTACACAGGAATGCATCCACAGAATCACAGAATGGTAGAGGTTGGAAGGGACCTCTAGAGATCATCTACTCCAGCTCCCCTGCTAAAGCAGGTCCACCTACATCAGGTTGCACAGTTGTCCAGGCAGGTTTTGGAAACCTCCAGACAAGGAGACTCCACAATCTCTCTGGGCAGGCTGTTCCGGTGCTCCGTCACCTTCACTTGGAGCCATTGATCACCCCCCTCTGGTCTCTGTCATTCAGCCAGTTCTCAATCCACTTCACTGTCCACTCATCCAATCCATACTGCCTATAAGGATGTAATGTGAGATGGTGTCAAAGGCCTTGCTGAATTCAAGGTAGATGACATCTACTGTTCTCCCCTCATCCAGCCAGCCATTCATGCCATTGTAGAAGGCTATCAGGTTGGTCAAGCATGATTTTCCCTTGGTGAATCGATGTTGACTACTCCTGATAACCTTCTTTTCCTTCATGTGCTTAGAGATGAAATCTAGAAGGAGCCATTCCATCGCCTTTCCAGGGATGAAGGTGAGGATGACTGGCCTATAAAAATAGTGTTAAGACCTTCTGTTTCTCATACTGCCCCTACAGCAAGTTGGCAGTGTTTAAGAAGTTGGGAGGGGACAAGAGCTGGGACAGTTGTCTCCAACTGACTAAAGGAATATTTCATATTGTCCTGGTTTTGGCTGGGATAGAGTTAATTTTTTTCTTCGCACTGCTCAGCAATAACCAAAACATCCCTGTATTATCTACATTCTCCTCAGCATAAACCCAAAATATAGCCCTGTAGCAGCTACTAGGAAGAAAATTAACTCCATCCTAGTCAAAACCAGGACACATACTATTTGATATCATGCTCAGCAAAAGCTGAAGGGAAGAATAATGTGATAATATGACTAGCATTACTAATGGCATTTTATACAGCAGTCATTCTCTGTCATCACGCTAGTAACATATCAGTCCTCATCATTTCCCTCATCAGATCCTGAAGGTCCTGCAGATCAGGCAGATTTCTTCTTCCCCTTCCTCTCAGCCTTAGAGTTTCTGGGCACCAGGACAACTTCTTCCCTTATTACCAGCCTTGAAGGTCCCAAGCATCTGGACAATCAGGTTCTAGTGACGACCCTGTCACAGAAGAGGGAAGTGTAACAGTACACAGAGTACTGTCTATAAAATTAAGCAGTTACAAGTCCTAAGTGGGAATTTGGACCAGAATCAGTCCCCTGATCATCTTTGTAATCCTGCACTGGAATCTCTCCAGAAGTTCCCTATTCCAGCTGGAGAACACAGAACTGGACACAGGACTCCAGATGAGGCCTCACCAGGGCAGAGTAGAGGAGGTGGAGAACCTCCCTCGACCTGCTGCCCACATTCTTCTTGATGCATCCCAGGATACCATTAGCCTTCTTGGACACAAGGTCACAGTGCTGGCTTATGTTTAGTTTATTGTCAACCAGAACTCCCCGGTCCCTCTCTGCTGCTCTCCAGCAGGTCAATTCTCATCCTGTACTGGTGCATGGGGTTGTTCTTCCCCAGGTGCAGGACTCTGCACTTGCCCTTGTTGAACCTCATGAGATTCCTCTCTGCCCAACTCTCAAGCCGGTTGAGATCCCGCTGAATGGCAGCATAGCCTTCTGGGGAATCAGCCAGTCCTCCTAGTTTGGTGTCATCAGTGAACTTGCTGAGGGTACCCTCAGTCCCTTCATCCAGGTCATTGATTAAAGATGTTGAATAAGACTGGCCCCAGAACTGTCCCCTGTGGAACCCCACTGGCCACAGGCCTCCAACTCGATTCTGTGCCATTGATCACCACCCTCTGGGCTTTGTCATTCAGGCAGTTCTCGATCCACCTCACCGTCCACTCATCCAATCCACACTGTCTGAGCTTTCTGATGAGGATGTTCTGGGAGACAGTGTCAAAAGCCTTGCTGAAGTCAAGGTAGATGACATCCACTGCTCTCCCCTCATCTAGCTAGACAGTTAGACCCTCATAGAAGGCTATCAGGTTGGTCAACCAGGATTTTCCCTTGGTGAATCCATGTTGAGTCCCCCTGATAACCATCTTTGACAGGAGCAAGGAGAAGAGCCCAGAGGGGGCAACAAGGAGGGGAAAAGGGGAAGGGACAAGAGGAGCAAGGGATGAGAGGCGAGCATGAGTCATGAGGGTTGAGAGGGAGGATAGAACATGGGGTAAGAGAAAAGCAAAAGTAGTGGAGTCCAAGTGAGAGGAAAGTGAGAAAAGCAAGGGCCAAGAGAAAGGCAAATGCAAGGATCGAGAGAGGGGGAGCAAGAAGCAACAGCTGAGAGGAGTGCTATGAACGAGGAGCAAGGAAGAATGAAGCAATAAGTATGAGAGCCAAGAGAGAGGGCAGAAAGAGGTGTGTGGACCAAGAAAGAAAGAAGCAAGAGATTGATGCAATGAGACCAAGGAGCAAGAGATCCAAGTGACCAAGGGCTGAGGGGAACAAGACTAGATCCAATAGACCAATAGAGAGGGGAGTGAGAGAGGAGAGCAAGGGCTATGAGATAGAAGAGCAAGAGGATCAAGACCTGAGAGGGAGTAGAGCTAAAGGGAAGTGAGGTGAGGTGCAAGAGGGAGAAGAGTGAGAGGAGTAAAGGCTGGAGTGGGGCAAGAGAGAGGGAAGTGACAGGAGCAAGAGCCAGAAAGGGGGAGAGCAAAACGGGTGAGAGTTGAAGGTTGGAGCAAGAGGGGAGTGCAATGTGTGAGAGCTGAGAAAGAGATGAGCAAAAGGAGCGAGGGTCAAGACAGAGAGAAGCAAGAGGAGAGGGGCATGAGGGCCAAGAGAGAAGGGGGTATGAAAGGAGCAAGGGTCAAGAGAGAAGGAAGCAGGAGCTGAGGGAGGAAGAAGCAAGAGATGGGACTGAGAGAAAAAGGAGCAAGAGGTGTGCATGATGGGACCACAGGCCAAGAGAGAGGAGAGCAAGAGGGGCGAGGGCTGAGAGGGGTGCATGAGGAGTAAGGAGCAAGAGGGCAAGACAGAGAACAAGCGGTGAGGGCTGAGAAAGAGGAGAGCAAGAGGAGGAAAGAACGCTGGCTGAGAGGGGACCAAGAAGAGCAAGAAGTGAGGGCCCAAGTGGTGGGGAGTGAGAGAGGGGTGTCAGAGGAGTGAGGGCAGAGAGAGGGGGAATGAGAGGAAAAAGGGCTGAGAGTGTGTGTCGTGGTTTGGCCCAGCTAGCACAGAAGCACCATGACAGTCTCTCGCTCGGTGCCCCCCATCCACCCCCACCCTCGTTAGGATGGCAGAGGCCATCTATTGGGAGCAGTGAGTTGGGCCCAGGAAGAAAGGAGGGATGGGGGAGGGAGATCTTAAAGTGCTGGTTGTAATTTTCTCATCATCCTACTCCCTTTTTGCTTTTTGTTCTGTTCTGTTTCTTGTAGGTATTAGAATAAACTTTCCTACTTTCCTCTCTAACTCGAGTACTGGAGTCTGTTTTGCCCGGAACCGTAATTGGCAGTGAGCCCTCCCTGCCCTTGTCTCAATCCACAACAACCTTAGTTATCTTTTTTCCTCCCATTTCGCTGGGGCCTCCACCATCCTAACGAGGGTGAGGGTGAAGGGGGGGCACCGAGCGAGAGACTATAGTGATGCTTCTGTGCTAGCTACATCAAACCACAATAGTGTGGAACGCAGAGCTGCGAGGGACAAGAGCAAAGGCCAAGAGAGAAGAGCAAGGAGCAAGAGCCAAGGGGAAAGGCAAGCCAAGGGAAGAGAGGAGCAAGAGACAAGTGGAGGGGAGAGAGGGAAGAGAAGAGAGGCACAAGAAAAGAGAGATATGAGCTAAGATGAACCAAAGGAGCAAGGGCAAGAGCCAAGAGAGGAGCAAAGTGAAGTGAGGAGTGAGAAAGGAAAACGAAGACTGGGTGTGTAGGGAGAGCCAAGAGCAAGGAAACATGACTAAGTGCCAAGGAGTGAGAGCCAAGTTAGAGGATAAAGGAGTGAGCAGCCAAGAGTGAAGAACACAGAGCCGTAAGAGAGGAGCTATGGCCAAGAGGAAATGACAGCTCTGCCAAGGGCAGAGAGCTAGGACGGAGGTTGAGGTCCATGAGCAAAGAGTAAGGGCTGAGAGAGGGGAATGAGAGGAGCAAGGACTGAGAAGAGCAGAGAGCAAGGAGAGAGGAGGGGAGAGGAATGGGTGGCAGAGAGAAGAGATGAAAGTGAGGAACCATGAGTGAGAGCCCCAGAGCAGGGAGCAAGAATTGAGAGAGTGCAACAAGAAACAAGAAGCCAAGAGAGATTAGCATACAGCCAAGAGAAGTGCGAGTACCCAGAGAGAAGGGAGCAAGAGGGCCAAGAGAGGGGGAAATGTGAGGGGTGAGAGCCAAGAGACAAGAAAGTGAGAGGGACAAGAGGGATGGGAGGAGTGAGGGCTGAGAAGGAGGAGAGTGACAGACAAGAAGTGTCCTGGGTTTGGCAGGGATAGGGTTAATTTTTACAAGGAGCTAGGATGGGGCACAGCTAATATCCTGGATTTGTCTGGGATAGGGTTACCTTTACAGGAAGGTAGGAAGGGGCACAGACAGGGCAGCTGACCAAGGCTGGCCAATGGGTATTTGATACCATACTGATGTCATGCCCAGTGGTTTCTCTTGGAAACCTTGATTTTCAATCTGGGGAGCTGCTGTGTCCAGTTCTGAGTAGTCATTACCTTGTGCATCCCTAGCTTTGTATATTCCCCTAACTTTGTATATTCTTTCATTACTGTTATGTTTGTTAATTCTCACCTTGCATTGTTCTATTAAATTGTTCTTATCTCAACCCATGAGGTTTTACCTTTCTGTTCCTATGTGACAGGCGTAATCATTCACCTCCATGCTGTTGCTCCAAAACTATTCAAATTTGAAGGACATATGGGTAAAAAATTGGCTAGATGGATGACCCCAGAGTGGTAATGAATGGAATTAAATCCAGTTGGCAGCTGGTGACAAGTGGTGTTCCCTGGGGCTCAGTGTTGGGGCCAGTTCTTTTCAATATCAATGATCTGGATGAGGAGATCAAGTGCACCATTTATAAGTTTGCAGACAAATGTATTGGGTCTGGGGTGGAGGTGATTTTCCACAGTAGCCCTTGTAGTGCTGTGCCTTCTGTTGGTAGCTAAAAACATGTATTGATAGCACATCAATATTTTGGCTACTGCTAGCACAGCTTCAAGGTTGTCCCTCCAACATTTCTTCCCCCACCTTCACCAGTAGACTGTGAGTGGACATGAACCTGGGAGGGGTCACAGCCTGGACAGTTGTCCCAGGCTGACCAAGGAGATATTCCATACCATTTGACATTGGCTAAGCAATATAAATTTGGGAAGAGAAGTAAGAAGAAGGAGGCATTTGTGATTCACTTTTGCCTTCCAAAGCAACCGTTCCACATATCGAAGCCCTGCTTCTCGGGAAGTGGAAGGACATCTCTGCTGATGGGAAGTGGAGAGTAACATCTTTGCTTCTCACACACGTGGCTTTGCTATTTCTTAATTAATCTGCTTTTATCTCAACCCACGAGGCTTCCATCTTATTTACTCCCCTCCCTGGCTTGCTGAGGAGGAGAGTGATAGAATAGCGTTGTGGGCACTTGGAATCCAGTCAGGGTCAAACCACCACACGCACCAAGTTGGGTGGGTGTGTAGATCTGCTTGAGGGTAGGACGGTTCTTCAGAGGAATCTGGACAGGCTGGATTGATGGGCTGAAGCCAACTGTATGAGGTTCAATGAGGCCAAGTTCCAGGTCCTGCACTTGGGCCACAACAACCCCATGCAATGCTACAGGCTTAGGGCAGAGTGGCTGGAAAGCTATCTGTCAGAAAAGGACCTGGAGGTGTTTGTTGATAGCTGGCTGAATATGAGTCAGAAGTGTGCCCAGGTGGCCAAGAAGACCCATGGCATACTGACTTGTATTAGAAATAATGTGGCCAGTAGGATGAAGGAAGTGATTGTCCCCCTGTACTCAGTCCTGGCAAGGTGGCACCTTGAACACTGTGTTCAGTTTTGGACTGCTCACTACAATAGGAACATTGAGGTGCTGGAGCATGTCCAGAGAAAGGCAACAAAGCTGGTGAAGGGTCTAGAGAAAAAGTCTTATGAGGAGCAGCTAAGAGAACTGGGGTTGTTTAGTCTGGATAGAGAATGGGGGTTGCAGTCAGTTCATTACAGTTAGTCTCTGCCTCTCCTTCCTCCTTACACTTCCCCTGCTCCAGCATGGGGTCCCACTCACAGGATACAATACTCCACAAACCTCTCCAATATGGGTCCTTCCCATGAGCTGTGGTTCTTCATGAACTGCTCTAGCATAGGTCCTTTCCATGGGGTGCAGTCCTTCAGGAAGAGTGCTCCAGCATGAGTCCCCCATGGGGTAACAAGTCCTGCCAGAAAACCTGCTCCAGTGTAGGTTCCTCTCTCTCCATGGGTCCACAGGTCCTGCTCCAGCATGCACTCCCCAAGGGGTCACAGCCTCCCTGAGGCATATCCACCTGCTCTACCGTGGGGTCCTCCATGGGCTGCAGGTGGACATCTGCTCCACTGTATACCTCCATGGGCTGCAGGGGGACAGCCTGCTTCGCCATGGTCTTCACCACGGGCTGAAAGGGAATCTCTGCTCCAGTGCCTGGACACCTCCTCCTTCTTCCCTGACCTTGGCGTCTGCATGATTGCTTCTCTCACATATTCTCACTCCTCTCCCAGCTGCTACTGTTCAGCAGTTTTTCCGCCTTCTCAAGTACATGATCACAGCAGTGCTACTAATATCTCTGATGGCTCAGCTTTAGCCAGTGGCGTCTCACAGAATCACAGAATCTTAAGAGTTGGAAGGAACCTTGAAAGATCATCTAATCCAACCTCCCTGACAAAGCAGGACCACCTAGAGTAGGTCACACAGGAATTTGTCCAGGTGGGTTTTGAATGTCTCCAGAGACGGAGACTAAACAACCCCTCTGGGCAGCCCGTTCCAGTGCTCCATCACTCTCACAGTGAAGAAATTCTTCCTTGTATTTCTTTGGAATCTCTTGTGTTCCAGCTTATACCCATTGCTCCTTGTCCTATCATTGCATATCATTGAGAAGTGCCTGGCTCCATCCTCCTGACACCTTCCTTTTACATATTTGTAAACATTAATGAGGTCACCCCTCCATCCTCTCTTCTCCAAGCTAAAGAGCCCCAGCTCCCTCAGCCTTTCATCATAAGGGAGATGCCCTTAATCATCTTTGTGGCCCTGTGCTGAACTCTCTCCAGCAGCTCCCTGTCCTCCTTGAAGTGAGTGGCTCAGAACTGGACACAATATTCCAGATGTAGTCTCACAAGGGCAGAGTAGAGGAGGAAGAGAACTCTGCTTGACCTACTAACCACAGCTCTTCTAATAAATCCCAGGATGTCTTCTTGGCCATGAGGGCACACTGCTGGCTCATGGTCATCCTGCTGTCCACCAAGCCCCCCAAGTCTCCCTCTTGAAGCCAGCTGGAACTATCTCTGTCAGACATGAGGGAAGCTTCTGGCATCCTTTGACAGAAGCCATCCCTGTAGGACCCCCTGCTACCAAAACCTTGCCAAACAAAACCCAATATAGCAATTATAAAAATTACTTGCTTTTTACTCAAAATGAAGCCTCCCTCTCTGAGAACTCCCCCTACACAAACTTTGCTACAAGTTCTCTTAGAGAAGTTATTGGATGCTCACAAGGGACACCTGGCTGACTCCAGACTCCATGACACAGGTTACCTTCAAAGTGAGACTTAGCCCCATTGTCAATTTCAAGGCCTCACTCCTGGAAGCTGGTTTGGAGAGCATTGTACTGATACTATTTTGAATCTTATATAAATATATATATATATATGTATGCATGCCCGCATATACATAAATTATCATAAAGATATTTGCTGCTTATTAACTGCTTATGCAGATATTTTAAAAAAATAACACACTATCTGTCCTTTAAAGGTAAAGGTGATGCTTTAACAAGGACTGAGGAAGTAACAGCTTTTCACAAGAAACCTGTGTTATGCAGAGATTATTTTGAAAACAGATGTTTGGTAATGTTTCCATCATTATGTGATCTTGTTGACAAAAAAAGTGTGTCACCCATAAAAACTCTCATATTTATGCATTTTAAAAATTTGGAAACATAATTTTCTACCCAGGTTAAAAATCTTCCAAATGAAGAGTTTCAGTAGGTTTTGAACCCATTTGTTAAAACTATAGAACTGGAATACCTTCCTATGAATTTGCAAGAAGAGACTGACATCAGGGAAGATGGAAATTTAACAGCTGAATGTACTGGTTTTGGCTAGGACAGAATTGATTTTCTTCATAGTAGTTCGTATGGGGCTTTGTTTTGGATTTGTGACCAAAACAGTGTTGATAATACACTGGTCCTTTAGCTATTGCTGAACAGTTTAGGTCTTTTTTGCTTCTTGCAGCGCAGTACCAGCAAGTAGCTGAAAGCAGTCACTAAAAAGCCCTAGATTCCATTATACAGTAAAGCTAGCAAGCTCCATGTTCTGCTGTAGTGGTTAAACCCTGGCTAGGTACCAGATGCCCATCAAGTCGTTCCATGACTCCCCCTCCTAAACTGGACTGGGGAGAGAGAAATATAACAAAGTGCTCGCGAGTCGAGATAAGGACAGGGAGATCACTCAGCAATTAGCGTCACCGGCAAAACAGACTGAACTTGGGGAGAAATGGTTTGATATATTAACAAACAATCAAAATAGAGTAGGAAAATGAGAAATAAAAAAATGAATCTTAAAGCACCTCTCCCAACCCCTCTCTTCTTCCCAGGTTTCTATCTCCTCCCCCTCAGCAGCGCATGAGAACAGGGAATGGGGGTTACAGTCAATTCATCACTGATAGTCTTTACCACTGCTTCCTCTCAGGGAGAGGACTCCTCACACTTCCCACTGCTACAGTGTGCCCCCCCCCCCACAGGAGATAATCCTCTATGAACTTCTCCAATACAGGTCCTTCCCATGGAACTACAATTCCTCACAAACCGCTCCAACGTGGGTCTCATCCATGAGAACAGTCCTTCAGGAATGAACTGCTCCAGCAGGGGTCACAAGTCCTGCCAACAAATATAGTCCAGCTCCTCCTCAGAGTGGGGTCCTCCACGGGCTGCAGGTGGATCTCTGCTCCACCGTGGACCTCCAAATTCCCGTCCCTAAATAGTGATCGCAGAGGCGCCAGATTGGCCCAGCCGTGCCGCAGGTGGGTGTGAACCCAGGAGCCGGGGGAATGTCCAAAAACTCTTTACCGGTTCTTCACTGCAACCCGCTCCCCCTGTTACCAAGCAAAAGCTGCTCCTTGCTAAACCGTGAGAACAGTTTGCCACTTCCCATGTGTCGTGTTTTTTCCCAGCCGGAGCAAAGGGAAAAAAAAAATGCGACTCCTCCCCCTCCCCCTCCCGACGGAACGCGGAGGGGATCGGAGAGGGAGGAAAAAAAAGTAAAAGAGTCTGTGTAAGTTGAAATAAGAACAATTTACTGGGGAAAATGGAAGAGGATCAACTATAACAAAAACAAGGGGATATTACAAAGAAACCTGGTGAGTGATGCAGTTGCTCACCACCCGGGACCCGACCTAAGCGACCGCTCCGGACCGGCGACCGAGAGCCCGCGAGCCCGGAAGAGAGCTTCTTCCGGCTAGCCTCCACCCATATACTGGGCATGATGTTAGGATGGTATCGAATACCTGCTGGCCAGCCTGGGTCAGCTGTTCAGGCTGTACCCTTTCCTGGTTCCTCACGGGAATTAACTCTATCCTGGGTCAAACCAGGACAGCGTGCACCATTCATGCCCATGTTCTGTGTTAGGAAGGATAGAGCAGTTTTATCATGGTTTAATCCTAATGTAATAATGGAGTGGATTACATATATTGAAGCATTACGTATAGTCAACACAAAGGCTGTGGCAGTATCAGTGATGGGGTCATAGGTAAAATTCACCAGAGTCCACCAGGATTGAAACTCCTTCTCTAAGTTGGTGACGCTGTCCCAAACCACTTTCTGGATTTCGATGGGAAAGTACCTTCACCACCCTCTCATATAATTAAGGCGGCCACCGATTGCATCCATAATTGTGCCTGTATACAGCTGAGGGCCAAAGAAACATTGGCTTGGACCGTACCAAGTGTGTTCACTATCAATTCATGGTCTTGCTCCTCCACCTTTTCCCACTTTGGTAACACTTTTGATAAAAGCCACTGGCTAGTTCCTAACGCTGATAGAGAATATTGCAAAGGTTATTGTAATCTTGTCAGATCACTAGTTGCAGTGGCCAATCTATCCATTAATATTTCTGAATCAATTTCATTTAGGACCCCTAATCCCATCCCTATGTGGTGTGTCCCTGCCAGTTAGGTCTCTTTGTGTTCGACCCCTAAAGGGCACCTGTTTTTGCAGCCAGGTTGTCCAGCTCTCAAAAAATGGAAGGGAGAGCATGTTGGCTGAATACCTGAAACATTGATTTGCATCAGCATCTCAACACATTTAAGAGACCATTCTGGGTTGAACAACATTTGTTGTTGACCTATATTTTTGATCACATATGGTCTGATTTCAAAGGTCTTTGGTTCTAGCCTTAGGTCAATTTTGACTTTATAGTGCAGTGCCTGTCCTTCCGATCCTTGCCATAGGCATGTGACCAAGGTTGGTTTGGTTAGGTTCAAATTAAACTAGCACTTCAGTCTCTCTAGGCACACTTGTCCAAGTTCGTTTGAGGATGTCATCATTCTCACACCAATCATAGTGTCCCAAGTTATCATACCAGCGAATTCGCTAATTTCCCAGGGGTGAGCAGTATCACTCCCTCACCACACGCAAGAGGTATTTATAACCCCCTTACAACTTATGGGGTCTTGTTAAGCTCTACTACCCCTCGTCACTACATGAGGTGTCCCAATCACGGCTTATAGACTCATCCTCTGTACCTCCTGTAGATATTCCCAATTTACATACCTGCTCTGCTGGCCAACAGTCTGTCTTTTCCCCGACAGCGATTGGATGGGGATGGGAGACTCTCTGGAGAAACAGTCCAGTGGCGTGCCTAGAATGTCCCACACCCAACCAGTCCAAGCAGTTGGACAGAGAGGTTCTCCTGGCTGGCTCGCCAATTGACATGCGGAACAAACTCTATAACGCGGTTAAGGGTTATAAAGCAGGTATGTATTACGCCGGTGGGTGTGAGGGAGATAACTGCCCAACTTGAACGCACTATTGTCTAACAATCAGCTACTTATAGTATACAAGTAGGGGTATGCATAAGCGCCTACTACATATTCATAACCTATCCCTTCTTCGTATTATAATGAGTTCTCTTCGAGCTTGTACTTGTGCAGTGCCTCCTGGTTGATTTCCAAGCTACAGAGCAGGATGCAACCAGTCTTCTGTTTTTCCACATTCCAACTTCTTCTTATCTGTAAATGTCTGCACACCAGCTCCTTCATTATCAGCATTCAGGGTCTTCAAGGCCTTTACTTGAATTCCAGTGAGCTAAGTTTTTCTTATTATGATGTTAGTTTACAATGAACCGAGTCCTAACTTCTTAGGTTTTCCCCCCCGTATGTCTGCTTTTGCTCATCAGTGTTACTTCCTTCTCTGGCGATATTTCAAAATCTTTGCCCTCTGGTCAGTTGGTGATCACTTGGCCAGGGCCCCAGGAGGAACCAAGGGAGTTTCCTTATCTATTTAGTTCTTTTTCATGTACTACCAACCAAGGCTAAACATCTGATTTCTCTGCCTCAAACACCAAAATCTGTACATACAGAAATAGACACATCAAATAATACATTCTTATAAACATTTTAGCTATATCTTTCACTAATAATTGGAAACTTTATTCATATTTCACTAATGATGAGCTACTTATATAACATTTGATTGGGAGGTTAATCTATAGGTCAACTTTGGTTCGGGGTCTGTTGCTCAGGTCTCAGCATTTCTATCTGTGATGGTAATCTGAGATTGATCAACACTATTGCTTAATTGTGCCCGAGTTCTAGCCAACAAAATATAAGGATGAGTTGCACAGATGGTGACCTCATGATCAATGGTACTATCATTGGTTCCACATACAATGTTATACTATGATATGACTGATTCTCTGCATCCCAAGGAGGAAGCCAAGCTCCTCCAGTCTACTGTGTGTTATTACTGGCTACTGGTATCTTGGGATCCCACCAAGGCAAAAATGGTGGGTTGATGACGTGTGCCCAATATATGTGACCAGTTGCTTTTGGCCAAAATAAAAATAGCAAACTTATGCTTACTTCAGAGTTGGTTGAAATAAGGGCCAGATAGGTAAAAAAAAGAAAAAAGAAAAAAGAAAAAGGTATTTTCCAGCATTGGCATCGCTCCTACCCATGCCATCGTATTCTCTGCATTCTGTTGTAGTTGTTTCAAGACTTCCCCAAGTGACAGGCACAGTTGCCGAGTTCCTAGGAATCTGTTGCCTGCGCATTGATTCCCGTATCGTCAGTGTTTTTGGGTTGAAAGGTTGATTCTTCCAGCTCATTATATGGCTTAACTTTCCTTGTTGGTATCCACTGAGGATCTGTGAGCGATAAAACACAAGCATACCCTTCCCCCACACCAACAGATCTACTGTCTCTTTACAAGGCTGAGTCTCCTTCAGGATCCTTGTACAGAACCCACAAGTTAGCAATAAAGTCCGTTGTAGTGCTGAAATGGTGTTGCACAGCTGTCAGGACAAAACTATTTATGTTTAAAAAATTAAGAGTATATAAAGCCATTGCTAGCTGATTATGTGGTGTGTCCAAAGAATTCCCCCTTCTTTGTTCTAAAATCGGGGTTTTCAATGTAGCATGTGCACGTTCGACTATTGCCTATCCTGTGGGAGTATACGGAATACCCATCTTATGTCAAATCCTCCATTGCTGTAAAAAAAAACAGTTGTATATTTTGAGCTGTGTAACCAGGACCATTAACAGTTTTAATTTATTTCAGCACCTCCGTGTTTGCAAAACAGCTCAACCATGACTTGGTATACACACAAGCTTTTCCCCAGAGGCTGCAGTGCCATGTATCATTCCAGAAAATGAATCAACGTAAATGGCAGATTAATTAGTTACAGTGGAGACAGAGTTAAATATTGCCATACTGATCTTGCAGAAATATATACAGTGTATGTGTTTGTAGCACAGACTAAAGAGCACAACAAGCCAGTCTGTGATAAAAGAGGAAAACAGGAGTATCATCTTTCAGTAATACATACACTGTTGCTCCAGCTACTTCATCTAATATTAGTTTGGATTTAGTAACCTGATGTGGGGTAATTGGCTCAGCCTTAGTCAGCAGCGGGTCCATCTCAGAGCCAACTGGCACTGGCCCTATCAGATACAGGAGATGATTCTAGCAGCTCTTTTTTTTTTAAAGAAGCCACCCCTGCAGCCTCCTGGTACCACAACCTGGCCACATAAACCCACTACATCTGCAGAGAAGCCTGCCAATTAACAACTACAACAGTTATAGCATGATCAGATTAAAACTGTCATTAACTTGATCCCCACAGTAGGCACCAAAAAAGGGCTATGGTGGGTTGACCCTGGGGAGCAGCCAAACTCTCTGCTGTATGTATGTAAACCCAGATGCATGTATTTGTAGGATGACTGCAGTTTGAAGATAATGCAAAGATAAAAGTCTCTAATATGATAACACCTGGTGAAATAATCTTTTCTCCTGAAATTTCTACCGATCTTGAATCACAATCAGCTATATTGAAACCGGATTCAGATTTCAGGCATTTTGAATTTTTTAACCTGACCCAAACCCAAAACTTACAAGAAATGTTGGATTTGAATTTATTTTATTTATTAGCTCAGAACAAAAGCACATTCATTTTCTTCTGTATTCTAGATTTTGAAAAGATTTCTTATGATTATTCAGAACATATGCGATTAGCTTTTTAAATATACACACAATTTTTACAATGAAATGTCAAATTGATCAAGCCACCCTAATATAGTTTTCTCAACCATAAAGAGCATGTTACAGGCGATAATAAAAGTTTTTCACAATTTTGAATGGATCCATGTATCTTTGTGAGGCATCTTTTCCAGCTATGGCAGCCATTAAAACCAAGTATTGACATAAACTGATCTTAGAGACAGAACTTGAATTGCTGTATCACAAAGTGTTAAACCAAGATTTTTTTAAAATAGTGAAGATTCAATCACATTGCTCTCACTAAAAATAATTCATAATATTTTTTAGCAAGCACAAAAAGGGTTTTTTGTACCATTAATATATAAAATAAAAGTATTTTAAAAATATTGGTCATCTTTCATCCTTTTTTGTGTATGTTTTATGTTGTACATAATATTTTAGCACAGTAATACATTTATATGATTTCTAAATAAATAAATACACGCATAGTGGGGGTGCATGCTCAAAAACTTTTGTACTCATAGGAGTGTGTGATCAAAAATTTGGAGGCCACTGTTCTAGGCTAACAGGTGGATACAGAAGTGAACCCAGAATTTTTTTCATTTGTACAAAGGAAAGCCAAAAGCTTGGTAAATTAATAGCTTCAGGAATGGTTCTATGATCTAGTTTCTAGGACATTTGATCATTACCATCAGTTCATTGAGAGTGGACTCTTTTCACCAAAGATGTGAAAAACAACATTGTATTATTTAGTCTAACATTCTTAACAGCTCTAATCTAAGAGGTGAGGAAAGAAGGTTCGGAAAGATTCCTGTAATCTCCACTCCTGATTTTAAGTAAATAAAATCAGGTAAAGAGGTGAATAGAATGAAAAATAATAGAGAGTAAAGAATTACTATTGTTGAGAAGCCAGAAAAATTACAGATAATCCAAGAACTATCTCTAATCTGGCTGGAAAACTGGATGGAGATAATAAATGGAGATAATAAATGCAACATTTGTGTAACTGACATCAAGGATTCAATCATCAAGCATCTGGAACAAAAGAACAGAAGGAAGGGAACTGCTTTGGTTAAATTACTAAAACTTGATATGAGAACTGAAATATAATAGCATAGCCATCATTAATGAAAAATAGGTATTTTTTTAAAATACGTTCTCTCACAATACATTAGTAAAGATAGTAAATGTTTCACCAAGGTTATTTAGAGAGATTGTATTGATTGTAATGATATAATCAAGTGTTACATAGATAAAAGAAAAACTCTGGAAAAAGTTGGTTCAAGAAGCGCTTTTGAGAACCTGCCAGAGAGCAACAGAATAAGAATGAGCTTGGACAAAGATCGATGTGACATTTCAGAGATCAATAACAACAACAATTTCCAATAGTATTTGAGATTTCACAGATATAGGTCAGAAAACAATGGTCATGAATACCAATAGGACTCTCATATTTCTTGGCATTTCAGCTGACATGTTTCTTCTTTCTTTCAATACTTAAAGGGGGCTTATAAGAGAGATGGGGACAGGCTTTTACCAGGGCCTGTGGCAACAGGAGAAGGGGTAATGTTTTTAAACTAAAAGAGGGTAGATTCAGACTAGACATAAGGAAGAACTTGTTTACGATGAGGATGGTGAAACACTGGAACAGGTTGCCCAGAAGAGGTTGTATATGCCCCATCCCTGGAAACATTCAAGGTCAGGTTGGGCCAGGCTCTGAGCAATCTGATCTAGTTGAAGATGCTCATTGCAGGAAGGTTGGACTAGATGACCTTTAAAGGTCCCTTCCAACCCAAACCACTCTATGAAATAAACCTAAATCAACCTCAAGTATTTCATGCTATAACCTCTAATGGTTGTGCAGAACTTTGTTGGTTTGGGGCGCTTTTTTTGACTAATATTCTATAACTGCCACTGGGGGATAAGACTATTTCATTATGAGAACCAGTTTAACGAAAGTATTGTTTGAATACGTCAGGGATGTCTGCCATGCAACTTCTATGACCCATTCATCCAAACCCTCAAATACGTACTGCAATTGTCATCTTCTCTAACTAGGAAGCGTACATCTCAGTCCACCATCCCTCTCTGTGATCAGAAAACAACTAAAATCAAGTTAATTCCTCTAAACTTCTTAAAACCGTCTTCCACAGGAGGAAGCAAGTATTTTTAAGCAGGCTTTTATGAGAAAGATCCCAAAAATAAGGGAGGGATATGAACAGGAAAATAGGGTTAAAATATACCAAATAATGTTTTTGCACTATATTTAGGATTTACCTTTCCATGGTGATACAATTCTATCTATTGAACAGTGAGACATAATCTCCACAATGGGAAAAGGTGAATTGTACTAAAAATGCAATACAGGTGTAGTATATCACAACAAACCTAGGCCACAGTGCTAAAAAAAAGATACAACCAATATGTTTTCACAATGAATTTTAAAACTTTTTTTCTTGCATTGTTTGATAATGCTTGAAGTCAAAACCATAGAATGACTATATTTGGAAATAATTCCTCTATATTATATAGAATCAACATTTCTCATATCCTCCTCCTACCCTTAAGTCACAGGTTTATGTGGAGACATTTTTGATTGGTACCAGGAAGAGGAGGCTGCAGTGCTGTCCCAGTTAGCAGTTCTTGAAACATCACCAGGGTCTGAGGTGGACTCAACTCCAGCCCAGCTGGGCCAATCTGGCACCTCTGCCATCACTATTTAAGAAGGGAAATCTGCAGCTGGAAGAGATAGAGGAGTGGTACAAGATGGAAGTGACCATGTGGACCCCAGAGAAGGAGGAAGGAAAGATGACTGTCAGACTGGAGACCCCTCTGCAACCCACGGTGAGAATGCAGGTGGTACCCACGCAACCCACATAAGGCAATGATAGGACTGAGAGCCACCAGCAGCTATGGCTGAATGCGCCTGGATGGGCAGGAGACTGTGTGGGGAGGCAGCCATGGCACTGGCCATGCTGGAGTGCCTGCGGGCCACACAGACCCACACAGGAGGGACGAATGCATGCCGGATGGATCCATGCAGGACCCATCCCCCAGCAGGTCCCCCAGCGTGAGGGGCCCCGTGCTGGAGCAGGGAGAACCAGCGAGGACTCTGTCTGCCTTGAGGAGAGACAAGCGGCAGAAGCCATCAGGAAAAGACTGAAATTTCCATGCCCTGCCCCGCTGAGCCATTCAGCGGGATCTCAACCAGCCTGAGAGTTGGGCAGAGAGGAACCTCATGAGGTTCAACAAGGGCAAGTGCAGAGTCCTGCACCTCGGGAGGAACAACTCCATGCACCAGTACAGACTGGGGGTTGACCTGCCGGAGAGCAGCTCTGCAGAGAGGGACCAGGGAGTTCAGGTTGACAATAAACTAAACATGAGCCAGCACTGTGCCCTTGTGGCCAAGAAGGCCAATGGCATCCTGGGATGCATCAAGAAGAGTATGTCCAGTGTGTTGAGGGAGGTTCTCCTCCCCCTCTCCTCTGCCCTCTCCTACTGTACATTTACAGTACATTGATGACATAATTGTATGGGGCAACAAGGCAGAAGAAGTGTTTGAGAAAGGGAAAAGAATAATTCAGATTCTCCTAAAAGCTGGTTTTGCTGTAAAAAGAAACACAGTAAAGGGACCTGCACAAGAGAGACAGTTTTGGGGCATAAAATGGCAAGATGGGCGTCGGCATGTGCCTATGGATGTTGTGAACAAAATAGCGACTATGTCTCAACCAACTAATAAGAAAGAAACACAAGCTTTCCTGGGCCTTGTGGGATTCTGGAGGACGCATATCCCAGGTTATAGTCAGCTTGTGAGCCCTCTCTTTAGAGTAACCAGAAAGAAGAACTGTTTTGAGTGGGGCCTTGAGCAACAACAAGCTTTTCAACAAATTAAACAGGAAATAGCTCGTGCAGTCGCCCTTGGGCCCATCCGGACAGGACCAGATGTGCAGAACATCCTCTACACTGCCGCTGGAGAGCATGGTCTCACCTCTGGCAGAAAACATCTGGAGAAACCCGAGGTCGACCATTAGGGTTTTGGAGCCGAGGATATCGAGGATCAGAAGCCCACTACACCCCAACTGAAAAAGAAATACTAGCAGCATATGAGGGACTTCGAGCTGCTTCAGAAGTCATTGGCACAGAAGCTCATCTCCTCTTGGCACCACGTCTGCCTGTGTTACACTGGATGTTCAAAGGGAAAACCAGTGCTACATGGAGTAAGTGGCTGGCGCTGATTACACAACGATCTCGGCTGGGGAAATCTAATCACCCAGGAATCCTGGAAAAGATCATGGACTGGCCAGAAGGCAGAGATTTTGGAGCATTGCCTGAGGAAGTAGCTCGTGCCCAAGAGGCACCACCATATAATGAACTATCAGAAGATGAGAGGCATTATGCTTTGTTTACTGATGGATCCTGCCGCGTGGTAGGAAATCATCGTAAGTGGAAAGCTGCTGTGTGGAGTCCCACACGACGAGTTGTTGAGGCCACTGAAGGAGAAGGCGAGTCAAGTCAGTTTGCTGAACTGAAAGCCATCCAACTAGCTCTAAAG
The DNA here is from genome assembly GCF_028858725.1 of Colius striatus. NCBI lineage: Eukaryota > Metazoa > Chordata > Aves > Coliiformes > Coliidae > Colius > Colius striatus. Next base: position 7,840,561 of record NC_084789.1, read on the forward strand.
ATTGCAGAACGAGAGAAGTGGCCAGTACTCTATCTTTATACTGACTCCTGGATGGTGGCTAATGCTCTATGGGGATGGCTACAGCAATGGAAGAAGACCAACTAGCAGCGCAAGGGTAAACCCATCTGGGCTGCTGCATTATGGCAAGACATTGCTGCTCGGGTGGAAAACATGACTCTGAAAGTACGTCATGTAGATGCTCACGTGCCAAAAAGCCGTGCCAATGAAGAACAATGGAACAACCAACAGGTAAACAAAGCTGCCAAAATTGAAGTAGCTCAGGTAGACCTAGACTGGGAGCGTAAAAGTGAGCTATTTATAGCTCGATGGACCCATGAAACATCAGGACATCTGGGAAGAGATGCAACATATAGATGGGCTCGTGATCGAGGGGTGGACTTGACCATGGAAGCCATTACACAGGTCACCCACGAATGTGAAACGTGCTGCAATCAAGCGAGCCACACAAATCAAGTCTCCCTGGAACAGAGGCCGATGGCTGGGTTTTCAATATGGTGAGGCCTGGCAAATTGACTATGTTGGACCGCTACCACGAACACACCAAGGCAAGCGTTATATACTCACCATGGTGGAAGCAACTACCGGTTGGTTGGAAACATGCCCTGTAAACCATGCCACTGCCCGAAATACTGTCTTGGGTCTTAAAAGGCAAGTTTTGTGGTGGCACGGCACTCCAGAAAGAATTGAATCAGATAATGGAACTAATTTTTTAAATAATCTCATAAACTCCTGGGCAAAGAAACATGGCATTGAGTGGATATACCACATCCCCTATCACGCACAAGCCTCTGGAAAGATTGAAAGATATAACGGATTACTAAAGACCATGTTGAGAGCACTGGGCAATGGGGCATGGAAGCAGTGGGATAAAAATTTAGCAGAAGCCACTTGGCTGGTTAACAGCAGAGGTTCAACTAACCGTCCTGGTCCTGCCCAAACAAAACCACTACATACTGTGGGAGGAGATAAGGTCCCTGTAGTGCACGCAGGGAAATGGCTGGGGAAGGCAGTATGGGTTGCACCTCCCATGGGAAAGGGCAAACCCATTTGTGGGATTGTCTTTGCTCAGGGGCCTGGGTGTACTTGGTGGGTGATGAGAAAGGATGGGGAAACTCGATGTGTACCTCAAGGAGACTTAACCTTGGGGGAAAAAGAACCTGTTATGTGAGTTATCTGTTGTAGATGAACTTCGCAAGAAAAACCGGACAACTGGACAAACCAAGACGGTGCTGGTGCCCAACACTGAACATACTGTTTCCCCTGGCCTGGATACCCATCTTGATGGATAAGACAGAAGTTATGGCCTGCTCCAGTGAACATCTACAGAGGACGAAAGATATAAGAATGTTGTTTGTTTGTTTGATGCAAGATGCAAGAGGGAATACAAGAATGATGTTTGTCTGTTGAAGAGTGGGGGTACTGGTTAATGAGAGTATATAAGAATGTATATGGGTTGTTAAGACAGTTTGTCTGAGCATGACATAAATGGTATGGAATAAGGGGTGGAGACTGTAGTGGGTCGGGGATGGTAGTGATTTTCCACAGCAGCTCTTGCAGTGCTGTGCTTACTGTGGATATCAATATTATGACTACTGCTCACACAGCATCAGGGCTGTCCCTCCAGCATTCCTTCCCCCACCTTCACCAATAGCTGTGGGTGGGCACGATCTTGGGAGGGACCATGGTCAGGACAGCTGACCCAGGCTGACCAAGGAGATATTCCATACCATATGACGTCAGCTCAGTAATATAAACTGGGGGAGAGGAGCAGGAAGGGGAGGCAAGATTCATTTCTGGCCTTCCAAAAGCAACCGCTACGCGTACCGAAGCCCTGCTTCTCAGGAGGTGGCCGGACATCGCCGCTGATGGGAAGTAGAGAGTAACGGCTTTATCTGCTTTTGCTTTGCTTCCCGCCCGCGCACGCGGCTTTGCTGCTTCTTTATTAAACTGCTTTTATCTCAACCCACAGGACTCCCATCTTATTTTTCTCCCCTTCCCTGGCTTGCTGAGGAGGTGGGGGATAGAGCGGTGTGGTGGGCACCTGGCATCCAGCCAGGCTCAAACTACCACAGTATTTAAAAGATGTATGTTAAGAAGATAGGGAGGAACTTTTATTTGCTGTCTCCAGTGACAGGACTAGGGGCAATAGGCCTAAGATGGAACACAAAATGTTCCACTTAAACAGAAGGAAAAACTCCTTTACGGTAAGGGTGAGGGAGCACTGGAAGAGGTTGCCCAGGGAAGTTGTGGAGTCTCCTTCTCTGGAGGTTTTCAAAACCTGCCTGGACACGTTCCTGCACGACCTCATCTAGGTGAACCTGCTTTAGCAGGGGGGGTTGGACTTAGATGATCTCTAGAGGTCCCTTCCAACCCCTACCATTCTGTGATTCTGTGAAGAGCATACAGCATGGCGGTTCTTGTAATATAGTCCCTCCTTTCAACGATGGCTTGATTCCCCACATCGGTGGGCTAGACAGGGTTTGATGTTTTCCATCAAGCTTTTTCAACTCATTCTGGTATTACAGATAAATGATTGTTGCAGACTAGAAATATCCGACATCTCTGTTTCAACCGTGACTGCAACTGGGACCTGTCACTCGTACTCAAATTCCATTCTGATGTTCAGGATGAATGCTATAAATCTTTCTCTCCATAAGACTGCTAAGTATGTGTATGTGCATAGACACGTATGTTGGAGAAGAAAACAGCCAGTCTCCAGGCATTCATCAAACAGTCATCTAGGGTAGGGACGGAGAGAACGTTGGCAAAAAGAAAGCTTTGTCAAAATGTGTCAACGTGTTTCGTTTTTGATCCTGTACACAGCAACTCTACTGTTCTGTTGCTTGGGTTTGTTGGACTTCCTTTAACTTGAAATAAGTGCAAATACTTAATATGAAAACTGATGCTGGATTTAATCCTACCAAGCTGAATTGCTGGAATCATTTAAGAATGCACTTTTTTGAAACCCCACCCCTTTTTTAAAAAGAACTGAAGCCAGAGAATGCTAGAAAATTTTCAAAGGCCCAAAGCTTTCTAAAAACACAAAAAAATGTGCCAAGTTAAACACACGCCAACATGAAAAGAAGAAAGTAATTCAATATACAGCCTGGCATTCCCCATTGGAGGCATTCTCGTGGCTTCTCTGTGGAGCTGTGGAGGTTTAGCCCTGGCTAGGTGCCAGGTACCCACCAAATCGTCCTATCACTCCCCGTCCTAAACTGGACAAGGGAGAGAGAAATATAACAAGAGGCTCACACGTCGAGATAAGGACGGGGAGATCACTCAGCAATTAGCGTCACAGGCAAAATACACTCAACTTGGGGAGAAATGGGTTGATTTATTAATGAACACTCAAAATAGAGCAGGGAAAATGAGAAATAAAACCGAATCTTAAAACACCTCCCCTCACCCCTCCTTCTTCCCAGGACTCTCCCTCCTCCCCTGCCAGCGGCATAGGGGATGGGGGTTAACAAACAGTTCATCACAGGTGGACTTTGGCGCTGCTTCTTCTCAGGGGGAGGCCTCCTCACACTTCCCACTGCTACAGTGGGGAGTACCTCCCATAGGAGATAGTTCTTCATGAACTGCTCCAGCATGGGTCCTTCCCACGGGGGCAGCTCTTCACACACACTGGCCCAACGTGGAAAAGTGTCCTTCAGGAAGAGACTGCTCCAGAATGGATTCCCCACAGGATCACAAGTCCTGACAGCAAATTTGCTCCAGAATGGGCTCCTCTCTGCATGGACTCCCAGGTCCTGCCAGGAGCATGCTCCAGTGTGGACTTCCCACGGAGTCACAGCCTCCTTTGGGCCATCTACCTGCCCTGGCACGGGATCCTCCACAGTCTGCGAGTGGATCTCTGCTCCACCGCAGACCTCCATGGACTGCAGGGGGACAGCCTGCCTCACCATGATCTTCATCACAGGTCACAGAGGAATCTCTCTTGCAGTGTTGAGGCACCTCCTCCCCCTCCTTCTCCACTGACCTTGGTGTCTGTGGAGATGTTGTTTTCACATTCTCACTCCCTTCTGCTGCTGCGCAGCAACTTCTTCCCCTTCTCAGATACGTTATTCACAGAGGCGTTACCTCAATCACTAATCGGCCAGGCCTTGGTCAGCAGCGGGTCCATCTTAGGGCCCACTGGCATTGGCCCTATCAGATACAGGGGAAGCTTCTGGCAGCTCTTTGTTTAAAGAAGCCACCCCTGTAGCCCCCCGCTACCAAAAGCTGGCCACACAAAACCACTACAAGAGCCAAAGGTCACTAGCGCTGGATCTGTTACAGGCCTTTGTTTAGTTGTAATTTCCATTTCTCTGTATTCTAAGCTGTACACAACAGTCTTTGCTATTTGTTTTCAGTATTCCTTCTATTCCAGCATTTCACACGGTGAAAGAGAAGAGTCTAAATGCACTAGCTAAGAAGCTGTATGGACTTCCTCTATATTGAGTATTGATTGTAGATCTTTTTAAAAAAAGCTAACTTTCTGTTCTACTTGAGCTATATTGTGTACCTTAATGTACATACATAATGTATATGTATCATATATATATATGATTATATATATCAAGATGATCAGGGGACTGGAGCATCTTTCTTATGAGGAAAGGCTGTGGGATCTGGGACTGTTCAGTCTGGAGAAGAGGAGACTGAGGGGGGAATCACATTAATACTTACGAGTATTTAATAGGTGTACGTCACACTTTTTTCAGTGATGGGACTAGGGGTAATGGACAAAAGCTGAAACACAAAAAGCTCCACTTAAACAAGGAAATCTTCTTTACTGTAAGGATGACAAAGCACTGGAAGATGCTGCTCAGGCAGGTTGTGGAGTCTCCTTCTCTAGAGGTTTTCAAAACTTGCGTTCCTGTGCAACCCGATCTAGGTGGACCTACTTTAGAAGGGTCTTGGACTAGATGGTCTCTAGAGGTGCCTTCCAACCCCTACCATTCTATGATTACCCGATGCATTATATTTTTACAACAAGTGAAGTTCTCAAAGATACTAAAAACAGTAGTCTGATCTAAATTTCGAAATATTACTTATTTTGAAATAAGTTCAAACGTACTGTCGTGGTTTAATCCCAGTAGGCAGCTAAGCACCAAATAGCCGCTCACTCACTCCCAGGTTTAATGACAGTTTAATAGGTCAAGCAAAAGCTGCACTCACAAGCAAAGCAAAACAAGGAATTCATTCACTACTTTCCATCAGCAGGCAGATGTTAAGCAAAGCAGGGCTTCATCACACAGAACATTTACTTCATCATTCAGAACGTCACCCCCTCCCTCCTCCTTTCCCCTAGCTTTTATTACTGAGTATGATGTCATATGGTATGGAATATCCCTTTGGTCAGTTGGGGTCAGCTGGCCTGGTGGTGTCCTCTCCCAACTTCTTGTCCATCCCCAGCCTAATCGCTGGCAGAACAGTGTGAGAAGCAGATTAGGCCTTCACACCATGGAAGTTATTGCTGAACATAACTGAAACAGCGTGTTGTGAACACTGTTTTGGGCACAAATCCAAAACATAGCACCATACAATCCACTATGAAGAAAAATAATTCTATCCCAGCCAAAACCAGCACAATCTCCAACCTTTATTCCATACCATTTACATCATGCTCACGTCCTACAGTATCTAATAAATCCTCATTAACTACCATCTCTCTTCCCATCCTTTTTAATCGTTGGGACACACAGCGGTGGCAAAGCTCGTTTATTTGCAGCTGGGCGGCCAATTGAGGTAATCCGGGGGTTCCTGGAGCACGGGGAGTGAAGGAGAAGCGAGGAGACCCACCAGGAGCCGGCAGCTCTCGCGACGGGGACGGTCTTGCGTGGAGGCAGAGCCGCAGCAGCCGTGGGGGATTTAAACATTCTCCAGGGAGCGCGGCAAGCAGGACGTGGCGCGGCACCCAGGTGTGGCATGGCAGTTTGCACAGGCAGGGCGAGCAGGGAGGATGGGCAAGGAACGATCCCTCAGCCCACATAGAGCCGCAAGTTGGAGAAGTGCTCCTGCCCCAAGCTAACAAGATGGTGGGCACTCGCCTGAGGGCTAAAGCCAAGACTCAGATGGAGAATACCCTGGTGAAGATCGATGCATCCACCCAGAGTCGGTCAGCAAGGATGCTTCAGTCCAGGTGGAGAGCAGGGGGTGTCTAGGATGTTTAGGGACCTATGCTGCTGAGGTAAGTACGTGTCATAGGTGCCCTCAAGTTCAAGAGCTCCAGCGTCAGGTGAAAGAGCTGCATGAAACCGTTAGTAGCTCTGTAGTATCAGAGGGATGGAGGTGGAGATCGACAGAGGCTTCCACAATCAGGTACAGGCCTCCAGTGAATCCGATACGCCTTGGACCCTGGTAACATAAAAAAGTAGGGCTCGTCTTCATAACCCCTCTTTCAGAGTGCCAATTACAAATAAGTATGAGGCAGTGGCGACGGGGGACTTAGACGAGCAAGCTCCAGAAGGGGAAATCCCAGCAAACAATTCACCATCAGCTGCTCCACCAGCAACAGGTAATGGGTGCCATAAAAAGAAACGACAGGTGCTCGTTGTGGGTGACTCATTGATAAGAGGCACCGAGAGACCCATCTGTCGTTCACACAAGGAGTAACGAGAGGTGTGCTGCCTGCCGGGAGCCAAGATCCATGATGTGGCTTCAGAGAGTGCCACGTCTCGTCAGGGACGTGGGCTACTATCCCCTACTCCTCTTCCATGATGTAATGAGACACGATATCTCCAGAATCAAAAAGGATTTTAAAACCTTGGGGGAGCAAGTGAAGGGTAGGGGGGCACAGGTTATTTTCTCTTCCATCCTGTCCACCAGAGGTAAAAGGGAAGTCATCAATGAAAAAAATCAGCCAAGTTAACTCCTGGCTAAGAGGCTGGTGCCGGCAGGAAGGTTTCGGTTTTTATGACAACTGATTCTTCTTTGGGGACTATAACTTGATAGGACAGGATGGAATTCATCTCTCCCATAAGGGCACTAGAATATTTGGGAATAGGCTAGCCAACTTTAAACTGAAGGACTTGGGGGGTGGAGGGAAAGAAGTAACATAGAACAAGCTATCCTCTCTAGCAGGGAAAGAGGGCAGGGCAGGGAATGCAATGATAAGTGCCCCTCATCCGCACACCGTGTTGAGATGCAGAAGACTGTCCACCCTGAGGGAGAGCCAAACCGGGGAGGATCCTCCTGCATCTGTCCAGGGAAACCTGTGTGTTTGAGTAAGCCCCTGCGTTGCCTCTACACCAATGCACGCAGCCTGGAATAAGCAGGAGGAACTGGAGATGTGGGTGCGGATGTGGGGCTACGACCTCACTGCGGTCACAGAGACGTGGTGGGACAGCTCTCATGACTGAAACACGGCCATGGAGGGCTATGGATTGTTCAGGAAAGACAGGCTAACAAGGTGAGGAGGTGGAGTTGCTCTCCATGTGAGGGAGCAATGAATGTGCATTGAGCTCTGCCTGGGTGGGGATGAGGGGCATGTGGAGTGCTTGTGGGTGAAAAGTAAGGGGCAGGGTAAGGTAGGTGATACTCTTGTAGGAGTTTGCTACGGGCCACCTGATCAGGAGGAGGAAGTGGATGAGGCCTTTTACGAACAGTTGAGAGCTGCCTCACAGTCACAATCCCTGGTTCTCACGCGGGACTTCAACCTCCCCGATATTTGCTGGCAAAGCCACACAGCCAAGCACACACAGTCCAGGAGGTTCCTACAGATGACAACTTCCTGTCACAAGCGATTGAGGAACCAACGAGGAGGGGTGTGCTGATGGACCTTGTGCTAACAATTAAGGAGGGTCTGGTTGGGGATGTGAAGGTTGGAGGCAACCTCGGCTGCAGCAACCATGAGATGATAGAGTTCAAGATCCTGTGTGGAAGAGGCAGGACACAAAGCAGGCGAGCTGACTTTGGCCTCTTCAAAGACCTGCTTGGACAGATCTCATGGGATATGATCCTAGATGGCAGAAGTGCCCAAGAGAGCTGGTTGATCTTTAAGCGCCACTTCCTTGAAGCCCAGTATCAGTGTGTCCCCACATGTAGGAAAGCAGGAAAAGGAGGCAGGAGGCCTCCATGGATGAGCAAAGATCTTCTGGGACAACTCAGGGAGAAAGCAGCCATCTATGAGAGGTGGGAACAGGGCCTGATTTCTTGGGAACTTTGCCAGAGCATGCAGGGGTGCAACCAGGACAGCTAAAGCCCTTTTAGAATTAAACCTAGCCAGGAAAGTTAACAAAACTAAGAAGGGGTTTTTTAGGTACGTCAGCAGCAAAAGGAAGATTAGGGGGAATGTGGGCCCGCTGCTGAACACAGAGGGTGTCCTGGTGACGGAGGATGCAGAGAAGGCCGAAGTACTGAATGCTTTCTTTGCTTCAGTCTTTACAGCCAAGGTTGGCCCTCGGGAAGCCCAGTCCAGCAAGGATAGTAGGATGGCCTGGACAACAGAGGACTTGCCCTGGGTGGAAGAGGAAGAGGTTAAAGACTTGTTGCCCAAGCTCAACACTCATAAGTTAATGAATCTGGATGGGATGCATCTGAGAGTGCTGAGGGAACTGGCTGATGGAGAGCGGCTTAGCAACTACATCATTTTTGAACAATCATGGAGGACAGGCAAGGTTCCCGAGGACTGGGGAAAGGCCAATGTCACTCCAGTCTTCAAAAAGGGCAAGAAGGACAACCCGGGAAACTACAGGCCTGCCAGCCTGTAGTGGTTTTGCCTGGGCCAGGTTTTTTGGTAGCAGGGGGGCTACAGGGGTGGCTTCTTTAAACAAAGACTTGTCAGAAGCTTGTAGCTCATATGAGCCTGTAGCTCATAGGGTTAGGACCAGTCAGTTCTAAGCTGGACCCCACATCTGACACAGGCCCAGTCAATTAGTGATCGATTCACCGCTGTGAATAACGAATTTGAGAAATGGAAGAAGATGTCGCACAGCTGCAAAACTGCAGCAACAACAGGGAGTGAGAACGTGAAAACATCTCCACAGACACCTAGGTCAGTGGAGAAGGAGGGGGAGGAGGGAGCTTAGGCCCTGAAAGAAAGACTCCCCTGTGACCTGTAGCAAGGACCATGGAGAGGAGCCCACGCCAGAGCAGGTTTGCTCTCAGGACTTGTGATCCTGTGAGGGAACTCGTGCTGGAGCAGTTGGTACCCGAAGGATTGTTCTCCCTGTGGATGACCCACGTTGGGGCAGCGTGTGAGGAGCTGCCCCCGTGGGAGGCCCCATGCCGGAGCAGTTTGTGAGGAACTGTAGGCCCATGGGAAGGACCCACGCTGGAGAAGTTTGTGAGGGACTGTCTCCTGTGGGGAAGGGACCCCACACTGTAGCAGTGCAAAGTGTGATGAGGCCTCCCTCTGAGAAGAAGCAGCGCCAAAGTCCATCTGTAATGAACTGACCGCAACCCCCATCCCCTGCGCCGCTGGGGGGCAAGGAAGGGGCGGCCCAGGAAGAGGGAGGGGTGGGGGGAGGTGTTTTAAGACGCGGTTTAATTTCTCATCTCCCTGCTCTTATTATTCCTTTAATAAATCAAACCTTTTTCTCCCCGAGTTGAGTCTGTTTTGCCCGTGATGCTCTCCATCCTTATCTCCGCTCACAAGCCGTTGGTTAAATTTCTTTCTCTCTCCTGATCAGTTTAGGAGGGGGAGTGATATTATGACTTGGTGGACACCGGGCTAAACCACCACACAGTCTCAGCTCTATCCCTGGAAAGGTGATGGAACAACTCATCCTGAACGCAGTCACTAAACATGTGAAGGAAAAGATGGTTATCAGGGGGAATCAACATGGATTCACCGAGGGGAAATCCCATTTGACCAACCTGATAGCCTTCTATGAGGGCATAATCCAGCTGCCTAGATGAGGGGAGAGCAGTGGATGTAACCTACCTTGGCTTCAGCAAGGCTTTTGACACCGTCTCCCATAACATCCTCATCAGAAAGCTCAGCCAGTGTGGATCGGATGAGTGGACGGTGAGGTGGATTGAGAGGATTGAGAACTGCCTGAATGACGGAACCCAGAGGGTGGTGATCAACGGCACAGAATCGAGTTGGAGGCTTGTGGCCAGCGGAGTTCCACAGGGATCAGCTCTGGGGCCGGTCTTGATCAACATCTTCATCAACGACCTGGATGAGGGGACAGAGTGTACCCTCAGCAAGTTCGCTGATGACACCAAACTGGGAGGACTGGCTGATTCACCAGAAGGCTGTGCTGCCATTCAGCAAGACCTCGACCGGCCTGAGAGTTGGGCAGAGAGGAACCCTCATGAGGTTCAACAAGGACAAGTGCAGAGTCCGGCACCTGGGGAGGAATAACCCCATGCACCAGTACAGGCTGGGGGTTGACCTGCTGGAGAGCAGCTCTGCAGAGAGGGACCTGGGAGTTGTAGATAATAAACTAAACATGAGCCAGCAATGTGGCCTGTTGTAGGCGCCCAGAAGATCTTGGGTTATAATGCAAGAGGTGGAGGGTACAGAAGAGGCGGGCACAGGGTGGAGTGAAAGGAGGTGCTTGTGTTAGCAGATAAAAGCGCATGGCGCAAGCAATTAGTTGGACTAAAGCATCATCCATACTGAGTATGCAGTGATCTTGTCCCCTCAGCGGTCGGTGGGCTGAGTGATCATTTGAATGCAAGCTTCAAGTCCAGAAGTTAGTTTACAAACTCTATAGAGTGGAAAAATGTAGCTTTAGCCAGTTTCCTTCAAGTTACAATATTGTTCCTTTTTTTTTTTTTTGTTAAACTTGTTGGGTTTTAATTGTATAAATGATCATAAATTATTGTTGCTATTCACAAAAGCATTAGAATCATGCTGTGTATTTCCCTCATTTGAGTTGTTCTGTGTTCTCAGCAGTGGTCTTTAGCTTGTAGCTATATCCATAGAATCGTAGAATGATAGGGGTCGGAAGGGACCTCTAGAGATCATCTAGTCCAACTGCCCCTGTTAAAGCAGATCCACCTAGATCAGGTCACACACAAATGCGTATAGGCAGATTTTGAAAATCTCCATAGAAGGAGACTCAACACCCTCCCTGGGCAGCCTGTTCCAGTGCTCTGTCACCCTTACAGTAAGGGGTTTTTCCTTATGTTTATATGGAACTTTTTGTGTTCCAGCTTATGTCCATTACCCCTTGTCCTGTCACTGGAGATAACAGAAAAAAGTGCTGCCCCAATATATTATATATTCTATATACGATATCCATGATCAATTGAGAGAAAAAGAAAAAAAACCTCTGCCCTGCAGATGAGCACCTTCAATCAAGGAGCAAGGGTCCCATCTCAAAGCCATGTTTTGTCCTATATCTCCCACCAAAAATCATACTAATTCAGAAGGTTGTTCATACAAAGTGTTTAACTCTCCATAAATTAACTGACTTTGCATACTTTAAACTAAGTTCTTGCTTAACAACTTCCCTAAAGATAGAAAAACCTAAATATGTGCTTAAAATATGCTTTTCAATTGCTTTTTAAGTCCCCAGTTTAGAAAAACATGCCACATAAATAGTATTATTACAATATAAGCATTTGTTTTACTGATTATATTCACCTACTAATATGCTTTGCAGTGAGAATTCTAATGTTAGTGATGTCACAGAAGAACACATTCTGAAACGGACTACTTGAGCTGGAAGGTACTATCCATATAGTCTGACTCAAGAGACCCATTTAACAAAGATTTTTTTTCAGAATGCAACACTAAAACATCCCAAGTCAAACGAGTAACATTAAAGTAGATTATATTGCCATACAACGTTCTTGTTCTACGCTATGAAGGTAGAACTACTGCTTTTATTAATTGAAACTGTATGTATTAAACTGTTAGACAGATCTCTGCTGTTCAGGAAAAATAGTGCTATTTTAATGAAATATAATACTTCACAAAGAACTAAATTGGGCTTTTTATTTTCGTTTTTGACCTTTAGCTGAACTACACTGTTCTAAAAGTAGACACAATAAATGAACAGAGGTATTAATCAAATTTAGATTCAGATTTTACTAGTGGTTTGGTTTTTTTTTTAAATAAAGCTCAGTGTTCTAGTTATTAAGTCAGCCAGGTGAGAAATTTTCAGCTTGAATGTAGTTGTACTAAGTAATGCATTTTACTATTTGTGAGATAATCCCTGTGTTTCATTCCATCTCCACATCACCTACCTGCCTACATATTTCCTACCTTTTTCATACCTTTAACACAAAGGATTTGAAAAGGTAAAACACTGACAGACTGGTATGAAAGAGTAAATTTGTCCATCAGCCAGTTCTATACAAATCTTTACAAGAAGATTTTATTTTTATTTTATTTGCTAAACATGGGGAAAATGACTATCAATATAGGATTTTATATCCAACATTCATCTCCAAAAAAGTTGGAAATAATATTAGTTAGACTATTTGCTAGCTGAACCAAGAGAAGACAACAACAACAAAATAATAAACCACTGACCATGTATACACTGAAACACAAAAATTGACTAAGTGAGATTAGTTGATACTGCAAGCTTGGACTTGATGATCTTAAAGGTCTTTTCCAACCAAAATGATTCTATGACTCACGTAGATACAAAAACCCCTACAACAGGCAGTTATGGAATAACCTCTTCAGGGGAGATCTCTTTCTAAATCCATTAGTTTGACTTATATCCCAAAGTAAAATAATTTGTATTCCTTCAAAACCATTTATTTGTTTACCTGTTTAGCTGGTGACTTTTAGGAAGTCTTAGAACGGATTAATTTACAAGAGAAGTTAAAATTTACAAATCACTTTAAGCAAGCATCATATGTCTAACTTTGCTCCATTTAATGATTCATTATTTTCTGTCTTGTCTCATAGTACTATGCTAAAAAGAAAAAAAAAAAAAAAAAAAGGAAATTAGAAACAGATAAACCAATCAAAAAAAACCAACCCCACACAACAGCCACTCTCATTCTAAACAAACAGCTTTACTACTTTTGGTACCAGAAGCATTCTGAATTGCTTTTGTTTTACAAGGGGCTTCTAATTTTTGAGGGACAAAAAGTTCCTTAAATTCAAAGTAGTTTATTATGAAAAGAAAAACATGACAACTGTTTGTACTCTTGCTTTATTATTACATCCACCATGGTCGCTCTTCAAAATTCAATCTACTACTGCTGCCAGGCATCAGTTGCTGAGCAACCTAAAAGGTATGTGGTGCTTTCAGGTTAAGAAGCATTAATAAACCTGTAGGCCTCCTTATACATTTCTGACCAATTTGCTTCACTGTATTCTAACTGAAAGCAAACAAGAAAGTTTTCCTCTGATTTGTCATTTAGAAGGACAATTAAAAATACTAAACACCAAGAAAACACAAAGTTAATATTACAACAGCTGAAACAGCTGCACAACATGCTCTGTAGAGATGCTTTATTTTACTGTCCCAAAGAACAGTATATCAAGCTCTATATTTTGGACCATAAATTAACCACCTAAGAAAACATCTTAAAAATGCCAGCATGATGCTTCATATTTACTTTTTATATTTATATACACCCAATGGATTTGCAAGTTGATTTTAAGACTTTTTTTTTTAATTGAAAATAATGAGTAAAACCAGGCAAACACAATCATAAAGATGCTGCAAACCAAATTAGATCTCTAGGGAGATGGTTTAGTGGAAGGCTTGGCAGTGTTAGGACAGTGGTTGGACTTGACGATCTTAAAGATCTTTTCCAACCAAAACTATTCTATGATTCTACAATTCTACAAGTACCTCTACAGGATCAGTGTTTTCAATAACATTTTAGCGAATCCACTGGAGAAGGGATAAGAAACAACACACAGAAGAGAACAACACGGCTTTTCTCCTGTAAGTTGTTCTATAGTAGTATGATTAAAGACATCTGTAAGAAATCTGGCTTATGCCTCTCGCTCTTTAAATATATCCCATATTACAACAGAGTATAAGGTGCGGATACTTGCTGCTTGGCCAGATGTCTATTGCCAAATGGAATATAACACACCTGAGCACTGACTGCATTTTCTTCAACAGTAGCATAAATTTAGTCTTACCTTTCCTCATATAATTATTCCCATGAAACCTGTGTTTTTGAAACCCCCACCCCTCTTTCAAATAAGATGGAGGGCAGTATCACAGAAACTATTTCCTTAGGAACACAAGAATAAAAAGATGCCTTGAAAGTTATTGGAAAGGCTAAGAGAGATAGTCTATACAATAACCAGTTTGTGCACCTCAAAACATTTCCTACTACTTAGTTGAGGTTTTCTACGTGGATCTCAAAAAAGAGTAATAAAATGAAGACTGTTTTGAAGGCAAGAAGTCCGGGGGAGGGGAACAAATTTCTTCCTAAAAGAGCATTCATGAAGGAGAACTGTTTTCTGACTGGTACTTTGGTTTTTCTCCAGAACTCATAAGTTTGCAGTATCTTCTCTAAAGCAAAATCAAAACTTCCTCCCCCCCCCACATTAGGATAAGACAAAACATAAAGAGAAGTTGCTTTATCAGGGTGGCTGAGGCACTGGAATAGGTTACCCAGAGAAGCCATGGATGTCCCATCCCTGGAAGTGTTCAAGGCCAGGTTGGATGTGGCTTTGAGCAACCTAGTCTAGTGGAAAGTATCCCTGCAGGGTGGTTGGAACTAGATGATCTTTCAGGTCCCTTCCAACCCAAACCATTCTATGATCTCCTGCACTTTCCATAGAACGGTAGGGGTTGGAAGGGACCTCTAAAGATCACCTAGGCCAACTCTCCTGCTCAAGCAGATCCACCTAGATCAGGTCACACAGGAATGCGTCCAGGCGGGTTTTGAAAACCTCCAGAGAAGAAGACTCCACAACTTCCCTGGGCAGCCTCTTCCAGTGCTCCCTTACCCTTCCAGTAAAGAAGTTTTTCCTTATGTTTAAGAGGAACTTTTTGTGTTCCAGCTTTTCTCCATTACCCTTAGCCGTTTCACTGGAAACTACAGAAAAAAGTGTTGCCCCATCCTCTTGACACACGCCTTTCAAAAATTTGTAAGTATTAATGAGGTCCCCCATCAGTCTCCTCTTCTCCAGGCTGAACAGTCCAAGACCCCACAGCCTTTCCCCATAAGAAAGATGCTCCTGTCCTCTGATCATCTTGGTGGCCCTGCGCTGGACTGTCTCCAGAAGTTCCCTGTCCCTCTTGAGCTGGGGAGCCCAACACTGGACACAGTACTCCAGATGAGGTCTCATCAGGGCAGAGGAGAGGGGGAGGAGAACCTCCCTCGACTTGCTGGCCACACTCTTCTTGATGCATCCCAGAATGCCATTGGCCTTCTTGGCCACTGTTACTGCTACCGGAAACATCACCAGGCTGCCCGCATGGATCACTCAGCCCACCGACCGCTGAGGGGACAAGATCACTGCATACTCAGTATGGATGATGCTTTAGTCCAACTAATTGCTTGCGCCATGCGCTTTTATCTGCTAACACAAGCACCTCCTTTCACTCCACCCTGTGCCCGCCTCTTCTGAACCCTCCACCTCTTGCATTATAATCCAAGATCTTCCGGGCGCCTACAACAGGCCACATTGCTGGCTCATGTTTAGTTTATTATCTACAACTCCCAGGTCCCTCTCTGCAGAGCTGCTCTCCAGCAGGTCAATCCCCAGCCTGTACTGGCGCATGGGGCTGTTCCTCCCCAGGTGCCGGACTCTGCACTTGTCCTTGTTGAACCTCATGAAGTTCCTCTCTGCCCAACTCTCAAGCAGGTCAAGATCTCGCTAAAAGGCAGTGCAGGCACAGAAGCACTACTACAGTAAAAAAGGGGGCAGGCTTTAATACATTCTGCAGAAACCTAAGCAGATGTCAACTGAGCACACAGATTATTCCTAAATTATCTAAAAAAAATAGCTTAGAAACTTCCTCAGATTCTCCTACTTGACAAAAAGGCAAATTCCTCCACGTGATTATTTTCACAGGAGGTTTTAAGAAGCTTAGACCAATCTTCAGGTTGCTGCTGTGAAAAATAGATCCTGAACTGCCGATTAAGTGTTCTTTCTAGTCATTTGCAATTGGCCAAAGAAGTCTTCTTCAAAATAAATTTTAAATGACAATTTCGTGTATATTGAGATGAAGTAGATAGTGTTTACACTCCAAAATAAAATGTATTAACAAAAGAGTAACTGTAGGCTATCCCTGCAACTCAGAGATGTCTGACATACAATCCTTCCCAGCCTTGCCACATCCCACTACCTCAAGTAAACTGTGAAACATTAAACCATGTGGAAGCAAAGTAAAACAAGTAAAAGAAAAGAATAGTGGATAGGAAACAATTCAGCAAAAAGTAACCACATTGAAGAGATTAATAAAGACTGAAACCAAATGCCAGCAAATACAGAAAACAATTATAAAATGTACATGAACAAACACAATCATCAGCAATAACAAAAAAACAAAGTAGGACTAAAACATAAATTGAAAAAGCAAAGAAAATGTTAACACAAGAAAAAGATTTAAAGACTGACATTTAGTTTAACTTCTTATCTAGAAACAAAATGAGCAAAATAATCCAAAGTTCTTTAGCTTCCCCCATTATCTGAATTCCAAATATCCCCTTAAAAATCTAGCATTTTGCCTTTCATTTCACAGGCTTGTATCTGTATGTTAGCTAACAGTAATTCTAAAAAGTGAATAATTATTTCCCTAATACAATATTACTTTATAGGTAGCTCAAAATTAGGTTTCATTCAAAAGGACCGATAATGTAATAAAACAAAAAGGAATCACTGAAGATAAAAATAATCCTAGTTTGTGCCATATAAGTATGGGTGTAAGAGGCAACTAAACATTTCATCATAGCACTAAGAGAAACCAGAATAAAAGCAAGTAAAGCAATCATACAGGAAATACACATGGGATATATGTTAAGAATGAAAAAAAACCCACTGGCTAAGGGGTTGTGAAGAACCAGATAGTCACACATTATGAATGTTTTTCTTTTAATTTTAAAAGAGGTTAAAACACACAATGAATATGTTCTGTCATTGTTTTTCTACATATCACTTTCATTAGGTAGCAGAAAGACATTATGTTGATAAGAAAGATAGTGTGTATGCTTTTGTAAGAAGAAGTGCACTTCCTAACACAGTATAAGCTAGGGTTAATAGACTATGAAACTATTTTAGAACATCTACTGAGATAATACTACTTGATACAGAAACTGAATGACACCAGGAAACTATTTGGATCAACAACATGGCATGATTGGACCACCTTAATTAAGAAAGCATACCCAGGTAGATGGTTCTTATTCCTATGGAACTAGATATTAAAAACTTCTTTAGCTCTTCAGAAACGAATGTGTTTCTAAGAAAGTAAGATAAACACACGGTGTCATGTGCTCTAAATATGCATAACTCCTTTGAGTTTATGGAAAACACTGGTTTCTATACTAGCAGGTTAAATTCTACAAGTTATTTGAGTTGAAGAATTCAAAAAGGCTCTGAATCAGTGCATGAAAAATACTACAATCAAATATCCCATGTAAAGCAAGTATGGTTTTAAAATAAAATTAAAATGTTAGTTGATGAGAACAGAAAGTTGGGAATTCAGAAGTACAGCCATAACATTAAACCTACAACATTAAACTGAACTTACAACCAGATAGCTTGGTTTATGGAACCAACAGCTAATTGCACGGAAGGATTTTATATACTACCAATTGGCCCTTCCATCTCTGCTATTAACTACTAATCACACCTTCAAGACAATTTTAAAGGATCTTTAATCCCTCTGCTATGTAACCCACCGGCCTTCCCTATCGATATACAAGATACTTTAGAATATTACAAGTACTGCAGCATGTCAAATAACTTCCAATTAAAAAAAAAAAAAAATCTTCATAATAAACAACCACAGGGCAATTTACATCATATTTTTCCCCTTTGGAAATTATGTCTCTTCCCATATTGTAAAATGGGAGGGAAGAAAAGGCTAAGGAACAGAAAGCGCTCGAGGCTTCTCCCTCTCCCCTCCCCTTCAATCAATAATGAAGCTCAAAAAGAGCAGTTCCAGCCCAGATACTGCAAGGAGGGAGAAGGTAAGGGGGTAGAGGGGGAGGGGGGGGGAGGAGGAGGAGGAGGAGGAGGAGGAGGAGGAGGAGGAGGAGGAGAAGAAGAAAGGGATAGAAAGGCGGGATTGCAAGATCGTACAGAACAGTTATATTCACCTGAACCGTGGAAAGCTCTGTTGTTCTTGATGGCGGTGGCTATTGTAAGTGATGATGAAGGAGATGGAAAGCTGCGGCAGAGCAATTGTTGATGAGTAACGGTCACCAGGACTACGGTGACTATGGCGCTTAATTCACAAGGCAACAGTTGCTATAACTCACAAAAGAGAGAGAGCAAGCGAGAGAGGAGGAAGCAGTGTCTCAGCCGAAGAGACCCGGAAGAGGCAGGGCCTTCTGTATGACGGGCAGCTGCTCTGGGCCGGAGAGGAGGGGGGTCTGTTTTCGCAAGGGGGAAAGAAAAGAAAAGAAGGTTGGGAGGGACGTATTAACTCCTCGTTAAAGGCGTGCGAGGGTGCACCCGGTCTCCAACAAAGTGGCAGGAGTATGGCAATGGACTATCCATGGATGTAAAATCACTCTACATCGGAGCGAGCAGAGAAAGAGAACCTGTAGCGGTGGCTGATTGTTCTAATGGATAATAACCGCCAGGCCGAAACCCGAGTGAGAGGGAGGAGAGAAGAGGGGGTGTGGTCACATCAGCATATCTGTTTCCCGTGGGCATCGTGCTCACCGATATCCTGACGTCACATCCTATTAGCGATTAAAGATTAAGGGGGGAGGGGGAATCTCTCTTCAGTGGTTTGCTTTGCTCTTCCACCGTCCTTGCTTCCTGCTACTTGGAGGCAATTTAGAGTAAACAGGAAGTTATGCGTTGTCCTCAGTGCTTGTTATCTTTTCCACTCCTTTTTCCATCGGAAAATAGCAGTGAAGAGCTGCTGATGGATATGGTATTTGTTAACTGCCGCCAATTAAAGTAGGTGAGATGGTGGCAGCAGCTGTACTGCTCTTATTGGCAAAGCTAAACATTTTCTGTAATGGCTGTATGTACTTGGCCTGCTGGACCGGACCAGCATGTGAGTTACCAGCTGACTTGTGCCAGCCTTTCCCTCCAGTGATGTTCCTCATAGACCCCTACCCTTCCCCACATATGCCTCTCCTTAGAATGCAACCTGCTTCACTTCTGTTTCTTCCATGAACACACGTCATTCTGCATGCTGCTACCAGGGCAATGCTCTTTAATTTCCTTTCCCCATCCTGTTTCCCCTTAATCTCCCATATCACCAGTGATTCTCTGCTCCTCTAGGGTCATGGGGCTACAAGGTGTTGAGGATGACTGCTTGTTTTAAGGATATAAGAGATGTTGTGTATTGGAGGCAATATACAATGTGAGAATTTTCACAGCATCATACCTATTTTTCTGCAATACATCCACATCTAATGGCCACAATGATCCCATGTATTTCTGTAACCCAAATACATACAAACTTGAAGCTCTTTTGCACCTTTTGTAACCTATGACATTACTGTATAGCTGTATGCAGCCCATTCTACCATCTACATAACCAGTAATATTTGGCTGTAATACATATATTACCCATAGTCAACATGGGTTCACAAAGGGAAAGTCCTGCTTAACCGACGTAATTTCCTTTTATGACAAGGCCACCCATTTAGCTGACCAAGGGAAGCCAGTAGAGCTTTTTTATTATTATTTTAGCAAAGCTTTTGATACAGTCTCTCACAGTATTTTTCTAGACAAAATGTCCAGCATACAGCTAGAAAAGTCCATAATACATTAAGGTGAACAATTGGCTGGTGGGTCGGGCTCAAAGAGTTACAGTAAATGGGGGTTCATCAGGCTGGTGGCCAGCCACCACTGGGGTTCCCTAGGGGTCAATTTTAGGGCCAGTGCACTTTAAGGCTTTTATAAATGATCTGGACGCAGGAATCAAATGTACATGAAGTAAGTTTGTTGATGATACAAAACTAGGAGGAGCTGTGGACTCCCTCAAGGGTAGAGAGGCCTTACAGAGAGATCTGGATAGACTAGGGAGCTGGGCAATCACCAGCCATATGAAACTTAATAAGAGCAAATGCCAGATTGTCCTCCTGGGATGGGGTAATCATGGTTATACATACAAATTGGGGAACGAAAGGCTGGAGAGCAGCCCCACGGAAAGAGATATGGGGGTTTTGGGTTGATGACAAGTTGAATATAAGTCAACAGTGTGCCCTGGCAGCCAAAAGGGCCAACCATGTCCTGGGGTGCATCCAGCACAGCATAGCTAGCCGGTTGAGGGAAGTGATTGTCCCACTCTGCGTTGCACTGGTGTGGCCCCACCCACTTCAAGTACTGTGTGCAGTTTTGGGTGTCTCAATATAAGAAGAATATCAGACTATTAGAGTGTGTCCAGAGGGAGGCAAGACCAAGATGGTGAAATGTCTCGAGGGCAAGACTTATGAGAAGCGGCTGAGGTCACTTGGCTTGTTCAGCTGTGTTGGGTTTGTGTGGAGCTCTTTCTGGTAACAGGGGAGGGGCTGCAGTGGTGGCCCCTGTAAGAAGTTGCTGGAAACTTCCCCAGCTCTAAGTTGGACCCACCTCTGGGGCCGAGCCAATTGGGCACCTCTGTGAACATTTTTTAAAGAGGAGAAGCTGGAAGAGGAGGGTTGGAGGTGGCGGTGGAGTGGGGTGAGAAGTGACCATGAAGACCGCAAGGTCAGGGAGGGAAGAGAGGAAGAGGTGGGCTGGATCAGAGACTCCCCTGCATCCCATGGTGAGATTGCAGGCTGTCACCCTGCAACCCATGGAGAGCAGTGGTGGAGCTGAGATCTCCTGACAGCTCATGAAGGACCCTGTAGCAATGTACCTGAAGGAAAATGGACATGTGGCCCACCCAGACTTTGGTTATATGAAACCGTAAGCTGCATTAGGCTCAGACACAGGCCCCAGATGCAGGCTCAGACTTTAACTATATCAGACAGTGAACAGTGGGCCTGAAGAATAGTCAAGGACGAGTTGCTTATTAGAATGTAGATACGAAGGCAGCTGTGCGTGTGGGAAAGAAACTGTGTAAGCTTAGAATAGAAATTAGATAGAGAAGGAATTAGGTAAAAAAAAATGTAGAAACCGCTACTATCAAAATACTAACATAGTTAAGCTTAACAAATCATATTCTGCTATTAGGTGCATGAACAGAGCATGATAGACTGAGCTATCCAATCATAATAGAATACATCATGTATTTAAAAAAAGGAATAGCATGTATAATGTGATTGAATGCTAAAACGGCTTCTGCATTGATCATATTGGTCTGATGCGTGGTCCATGAATCCCGTCCCGCAAGGTGGTCCCTGCAGGACCCCACGCCAGAGAGTGGTTGTGCCCAGAGGAGGTCATGACTCTGTGGGAAGGTGGTTTTTCAGCAGAACGTGCCTGAAGTTCTGCTGGCCGTGGAGGAGACCCACTCTGGAGGAGTTTGTGAGGAGCTGCAGCCCTTGGGAAGGACTCACGCCAGAGAGATTCATTAAGGACTGTGTCCTGTGGGAGGGACCTCACATTGGAACAGGGGAAGAATGTGAGGAGTCCTCCTCATCTGAGGAGGAAGAAGCAGCAAACTATCTGTGAGGGACTGACCATAACCCCCATACCCTGCTGCCCTGCGCTGTTGATGGGGGGAGGAGGTATTGATATCAGAAGCAGGTAGCTGAGCTCAGGAAGAAGGGAGGGGTGGGGGGAAGGAGATCTTAAAGGGTTGGTTGTATTTTTTCTCATCATCCTGCTCTGTTTTTGCTTTCTATCTGTTCTGTTTCTAGTTGGTAGTGGATTAAACCAATCTTGTTTTCTTCCTTAAGTCAAGTAGTTGAGTCTGTTTTGCCTATAGCCATGGTCGGTGAGTGAGCCTTCCCTGTCCTTGTCTAAATCCACAAGGCCCTTGGTTATCTTCTCTCCTCTCATCTCACTGAGTCCTTTACTACCTCACTGTGGGGGGGGGGGGGGAGTGAGTGAGCAGCTGCCTGGTGCTTCATTGCTGGCTGGGCTTAAACCATAACATCAGCTTAGAGAAGAGAAGGCTGAGAGGAGACCTCATCACAGTCTACAACTTCCTCAAGGAGGGCAGCAGAGGGGGAGGTGCTGATCTCTCTCTGATGACCAGTGATAGGACACAACAAAATGGAATGAAGCTGCATCAGGGGAATTTCAGATTGGACATTAGGAAAAGGTTCTTCACTGAGAGGGTGGTTGATCACTGGAACAGGCACCCCAGGGAAGTTGTCACAGCACCAAGCCTGTCAGAGTTCAAGGAGCATCTGGACAACACTCTTAGTTATATGATTTAGTTTTATGTGGTTCTGCGAGGAGCGGGAAGTTGGACTCAATGATCCTTATGTCAACCAGCAGGGAATGGTCTTCCATTCAGCTGTTGACTGTCAGAATGAGCTGCATGTATTCTCTAACATAGCCATTCTCAAAATCAGGCTGCAGCAGTTTCACTGTCATTTGTTCACCATCCACAGAGGGCCGCAAAATTTATATCATAATGTCTAAAGTTGAAAAGGTTCTTAGCATTATTGCTGCTAAAAGCAAGACAGTCCTTTGAAGAAGGACTGTGAAGGAAGAAATCAAACCTCTTTCAGGCTTTGACAGAAATAAAATGAAATGGCCCAAGTTCTTTCCCTGACTCTACATATTTGTAGAATGTTTTAGAAACATCTTCAGCTGTTATAGGTAGGAGGATTGTAGCTACCAGCGTTACAAGGAAATTATCAAATCAGTTTAAAGTTGTAATCCTTTCTTCTATGTAGTTAATTTGCAAAGATATCCACCTAGATCCATAAAGGCCTAATAGGCCTATTAGAAATTAGAATAGGAAATTCTACTTCAAATAATTTCAAATATATAATTTTTTATCTCAAAATAAACTTTTAAAACTTCAATAATTCTCAAAAAAAAGGTATGTCTTAATTTTTTAATAGATCATTATTTTTTTCTGAATTTTACAGCAATTACTCATTGCTATTGCGGAAGTAGAAATGCTAAGGCCTGAGTGGGCCTCTTGACTCAGCTCTCATCCTGTCTCATGGGCCCGATGATTTGAACGCTCACCCTGTCTCCTGAAACGAGAATCACTGTGTAACCTCCATGATAAATCAGCCCCTGTGTTAAAGAAAGCAGACTCCAGACTGGCCTTGAGCAGTTCTGTGGCTTTATGTATATAACAGATATGAATAACTCACATCCTAATATCTGTCTTTTGCGTAGCATCTCCAAGTGTATAAAACTCGTATCCACTTTACTGTACGTAACGCTTACCTTAGGACTAAACCATGATAGAACTGTGCTCTATCCTTCTGAACACAGAACATGGGCACGAATGGTGTATGGGAAGTGGCAAACTGTAAATTTGGAGCCTTGCATTATTTGAAAGCAACGAGGACTCATTTGTGAAAATAGTACACTCGATGCCCAAGACAACTGCCTCGACACCGAGCAAAGCATCTGTCACTTTGAGATCCATCCGGATGCTAACCGGAAGACTGTACTTGTATGTATTGGCCAAGGTTGTGTGTGTTTAAGGACTGCTTGCACCTCTATAGAGTAATAGATAAGTTAATCATGGATAGTAAGAATCATTCTAATTTCTGTATTTGTAACTTTTTTGAGATTGTTGGGTGTGACTTTTCTTATTTGGCACCAGTCGTATCTGACCAACTGATAAAATCCAATTATACAACGCTTCACAAATTATCACCTGTACCTATTGGAATGAAACAATTACAGAAACATCGAGATTTGATCAAAATTTTAAACGAGGTCCAAGAAAATGGGAAAAAGACCCCGATAACAGTCCACTATGACGCCGGGGGAATAAACAGGGTACTGAAACGAGTAAAAGAAGACGCAAACAAGCATTGGTGGGACGTGCTGTTTGGATGGTCCCCTACTGCGACTGGCATCCTAAATAAGATGTGTCACCCCATTATAGTCCTTTTGATACTAGTTTCAGTTAGCTTTGTTTCCTCTGCTGTGCTGTTTATTTGGAATTGGAGAATGCAACGAGAACTAACAATTTTGTCTTCCATGTCTACTGCCCATGAAAATGCATTAAAAAGTAAATAAGTGAATTGTTTTCCAGAGGTAGAAATGCATTTGGCAAATGAATTTGCCCATATTAAAAGACAGGGGGGAATTGATGGGCAAAAGCAGACATACAGAAGGGAAAGGCCTGAGAAAGTTAGAAAGACACAATTCACTGTAAACTAACACCATGATAAGAAAACTCAGCTCATTGGAATCCGAACCGCTGGTTAGTAAAAGGCCTTGAAGACCCTGAATGCTGATAACTAAGAAACCGGTGTGCAGACAGCTGCAGATAAGAAGGACTTGGAATGTGGAAAACGGAATCGTTTGCATCCTTCTCTGTGGCATGGAAATCTACCAGAGACACTGTACAAGTGTAAGCTCGAAGAGGACTTATTGCAATACAAAGCGGGGATAGGTCATGAATATGTAGTAGGCGCTTATGCATCCCCCTACCTGTACCCTATAAGTAGCCCTTTGTTAGACAAATAGGGTGTGCCAGTTGGGCAGAATTATCTCCCTCGCACCCGCCGGCGCAATACATACCTGCTTTATAACCCTTAACCGTGTTATAGAGTTTGTTCCGCACGTCAATTGGCGAGCCAGCCAGGAGACCCTCTCTGCCCGGCTGCTGGACCGGGTGGGGTGTGGGACATTCTAGGCGCGCCACCGGACTGTTTCTCCGGAGAGTCTCCCATCCCCATCCGATCGCTGCAGGGGAAGAGACGGATCGGCCAGCGGACCAGGTATGTAAATTGGGGAAGCCTGCAGGGGTATAGGGGACGAGTCCGTAAGCCGTGTATGGGACGCCTCACGCTGTGACGAGGAGTAGTGGAGCTCACCAAGACCCTGTAAGTCGTAAGGGGGGGTATAAGCACCCCTTGCACCTGGTGAGGGAGTGATACTGCTCGCCCCTGGGGAATTAGCGAATTCGCTGGTATGGTAACTTGGGCGCTCCTCGCTGGGATAGCGGGAGCACTGTGTGTGGTAGCTATCATCGTATATATTTGCTGCAAAATTTCCGTACCGGTACCGTGCATATTTTAACATCGCTAAGAGCTCATTTTAAGCCTAACTTGTGTTGCGGAGTGCTTGTGTGTGAGTGTGTGGTAGCGTGAGACTCGCAGCATGACTGCGGAATTCTGATCCGCGTTTCCGTTCTCCCGAGAGGGAAGCAGCCGGAGACAAACGGAGCCGAGAGGTCGTTGTTGTATGTTGGAAATTTGTTCTGTGTTTTGTAAGTAGTTTGGTGTATGGCAGAGTGCTGGAGTTTGGTAGAAATCTAAAACTTTGGATTCCGGCGGGGAGAGAGCGGAGACGGGGGAAGAAGGCGCGCGGACGGGGAAAGACTCGAGCCGCCGACCTTCGGGTTGCCGGCCGGGTGCGCGGGCCCGTCGCGCCACCAGGTGCTTTCAAGCGCTACGCGAATAGAACTAGGCAGGACAGCCTGATCACTCTGAAAAGGGAGGGGCGTCGTGTTCCTCCGCAGACGGGGGGGGGGGGGTCGGGTCAGGTTTCTGCAGATTGCGGGAACGGATCAGGTTTCGGTGTTGGGATTACTATAAGGCTTTGTTGTGTTATTCGGTTAAGCCTTAACACTTTATTGCCCTCAGTGCTTATAATCCCTGGACAGGAGTTGTTGTTGTCACTAGTTGTAGGTTGGTAAAAACGGTTTCTGTGGAAGTCAGAGAAAGGTAGGATCGGAGGTATAATGGGAGCAAAACCGAGAAAGGAATTTCCCCAAGCAAGCCCCCTAGGAAGCATATTGAGACACTGGAAGGAATTGGCTGGGGGTCCAGGGGAACAACAACAAGGGGTTGAATTTCTAGTGGATACTGGTGCTACGTTTTCGGTATTGAATCAAGCTTTGACGCCTGTAGATGGTGATTTTGTAACGGTAAAGAGAGCTACTGGCCAAAGTGAAAAGGCATATTTTCTCCAACCTTTAAAGTTTGAATTGGAAAACAATTGGGGATCCATAAGTTTCTTTATATGCCAAACTCCCCAAGCCACTATTGGGGTGGGATTTATTAGGAAAATTGGAAGCAGAAGTAAAATTTGGAAAAGATAGAATAGAAATTAAAGTGGGAGGTGACCACTTAATTGAACTTTTAAATTTAGCCCTGATAAGTCCCTCTGAAGAGATGAGAGTGCCAAAGGAGTGGTGAACCAGGCATTCCCTGGGGTATGGGCCACTGAAATGCCTGGCAAAGCAAAAACGGCCTTGCCCATAACAGTTAAAATTAAACCAGGAGCCAAAACGGTAAGAGTGAGACAATATCCCTTGAGGTTAGAGGATAGGAAAGGGATCTACCCAATCATAGAACGATTTTTGGGATATGGATTAGTAGTAGAATGCGAATCTGAATACAACACTCCCATATTACCAGTAAAGAAGCCGGATGGGAATTACAGAATAGTTCAGGACCTTAGGGTCATAAACAAAATAACTGAGGATTTATACCCTGTGGTGGCCAACCCATATACTTTGCTGACAAAACGGAAACCTGAATTGGCCTGGTTTACTGTACTGGATTTAAAGGATGCTTTCTTCTGCCTACCTTTGAGCCCTGAGAGACAACTGCTGTTTGCCTTTGAGTGGGAGAATCCAGAGACAGGGAGAAGGACACAACTTACATGGACTGTACTCCCACAGGGCTTTAAAAACAGCCCAACTCTCTTTGGCAACCAGCTGGCTAAAGACTTAGAGCAGTCTTTACTAACCAGCGGTTCGGATTCCAATGAGCTGAGTTTTCTTATCATGGTGTTAGTTTACAGTGAATTGTGAAGTCCCTGATCCAAGGAGATATGTGATTTTTGACTTTTTCCTCCCCTAGGGAGCTGTAACCCTTCTAGGGATACTTAAAAGATCCTGCCCTTAACAAGACAACTACTGAGGCAAAGGAGATGGGTCAGGTTACAGTTTCAGTGCTGTCCTACATGATTTCCAATTCACTGTAAACTAACACCATGATAAGAAAACTCAGCTCATTGGAATCCGAACCGCTGGTTAGTAAAGACTGCTCTAAGTCTTTAGCCAGCTGGTTGCCAAAGAGAGTTGGGCTGTTTTTAAAGCCCTGTGGGAGTACAGTCCATGTAAGTTGTGTCCTTCTCCCTGTCTCTGGATTCTCCCACTCAAAGGCAAACAGCAGTTGTCTCTCAGGGCTCAAAGGTAGGCAGAAGAAAGCATCCTTTAAATCCAGTACAGTAAACCAGGCCAATTCAGGTTTCCGTTTTGTCAGCAAAGTATATGGGTTGGCCACCACAGGGTATAAATCCTCAGTTATTTTGTTTATGACCCTAAGGTCCTGAACTATTCTGTAATTCCCATCCGGCTTCTTTACTGGTAATATGGGAGTGTTGTATTCAGATTCGCATTCTACTACTAATCCATATCCCAAAAATCGTTCTATGATTGGGTAGATCCCTTTCCTATCCTCTAACCTCAAGGGATATTGTCTCACTCTTACCGTTTTGGCTCCTGGTTTAATTTTAACTGTTATGGGCAAGGCCGTTTTTGCTTTGCCAGGCATTTCAGTGGCCCATACCCCAGGGAATGCCTGGTTCACCACTCCTTTGGCACTCTCATCTCTTCAGAGGGACTTATCAGGGCTAAATTTAAAAGTTCAATTAAGTGGTCACCTCCCACTTTAATTTCTATTCTATCTTTTCCAAATTTTACTTCTGCTTCCAATTTTCCTAATAAATCCCACCCCAATAGTGGCTTGGGGAGTTTGGCATATAAAGAAACTTATGGATCCCCAATTGTTTTCCAATTCAAACTTTAAAGGTTGGAGAAAATATGCCTTTTCACTTTGGCCAGTAGCTCTCTTTACCGTTACAAAATCACCATCTACAGGCGTCAAAGCTTGATTCAATACCGAAAACGTAGCACCAGTATCCACTAGAAATTCAACCCCTTGTTGTTGTTCCCCTGGACCCCCAGCCAATTCCTTCCAGTGTCTCAATATGCTTCCTAGGGGGCTTGCTTGGGGAAATTCCTTTCTCGGTTTTGCTCCCATTATACCTCCGATCCTACCTTTCTCTGACTTCCACAGAAACCGTTTTTACCAACCTACAACTAGTGACAACAACAACTCCTGTCCAGGGATTATAAGCACTGAGGGCAATAAAGTGTTAAGGCTTAACCGAATAACACAACAAAGCCTTATAGTAATCCCAACACCGAAACCTGATCCGTTCCCGCAATCTGCAGAAACCTGACCCGACCCCCCCCCCCCGTCTGCGGAGGAACACGACGCCCCTCCCTTTTCAGAGTGATCAGGCTGTCCTGCCTAGTTCTATTCGCGTAGCGCTTGAAAGCACCTGGTGGCGCGACGGGCCCGCGCACCCGGCCGGCAACCCGAAGGTCGGCGGCTCGAGTCTTTCCCCGTCCGCGCGCCTTCTTCCCCCGTCTCCGCTCTCTCCCCGCCGGAATCCAAAGTTTTAGATTTCTACCAAACTCCAGCACTCTGCCATACACCAAACTACTTACAAAACACAGAACAAATTTCCAACATACAACAACGACCTCTCGGCTCCGTTTGTCTCCGGCTGCTTCCCTCTCGGGAGAACGGAAACGCGGATCAGAATTCCGCAGTCATGCTGCGAGTCTCACGCTACCACACACTCACACACAAGCACTCCGCAACACAAGTTAGGCTTAAAATGAGCTCTTAGCGATGTTAAAATATGCACGGTACCGGTACGGAAATTTTGCAGCAAATATATACGATGATAGCTACCACACACAGTGCTCCCGCTATCCCAGCGAGGAGCGCCCAAGTTACCATACCAGCGAATTCGCTAATTCCCCAGGGGCGAGCAGTATCACTCCCTCACCAGGTGCAAGGGGTGCTTATACCCCCCCTTACGACTTACAGGGTCTTGGTGAGCTCCACTACTCCTCGTCACAGCGTGAGGCGTCCCATACACGGCTTACGGACTCGTCCCCTATACCCCTGCAGGCTTCCCCAATTTACATACCTGGTCCGCTGGCCGATCCGTCTCTTCCCCTGCAGCGATCGGATGGGGATGGGAGACTCTCCGGAGAAACAGTCCGGTGGCGCGCCTAGAATGTCCCACACCCCACCCGGTCCAGCAGCCGGGCAGAGAGGGTCTCCTGGCTGGCTCGCCAATTGACGTGCGGAACAAACTCTATAACACGGTTAAGGGTTATAAAGCAGGTATGTATTGCGCCGGCGGGTGCGAGGGAGATAATTCTGCCCAACTGGCACACCCTATTTGTCTAACAAAGGGCTACTTATAGGGTACAGGTAGGGGGATGCATAAGCGCCTACTACATATTCATGACCTATCCCCGCTTTGTATTGCAATAAGTCCTCTTCGAGCTTACACTTGTACAGTGTCTCTGGTAGATTTCCATGCCACAGAGAAGGATGCAAACGATTCCGTTTTCCACATTCCAAGTCCTTCTTATCTGCAGCTGTCTGCACACCGGTTTCTTAGTTATCAGCATTCAGGGTCTTCAAGGCCTTTTACTAACCAGCGGTTCGGATTCCAATGAGCTGAGTTTTCTTATCATGGTGTTAGTTTACAGTGAATTGTGTCTTTCTAACTTTCTCAGGCCTTTCCCTTCTGTATGTCTGCTTTTGCCCATCAATTCCCCCCTGTCTTTTAATATGGGCAAATTCATTTGCCAAATGCATTTCTACCTCTGGAAAACAATTCACTTATTTACTTTTTAATGCATTTTCATGGGCAGTAGACATGGAAGACAAAATTGTTAGTTCTCGTTGCATTCTCCAATTCCAAATAAACAGCACAGCAGAGGAAACAAAGCTAACTGAAACTAGTATCAAAAGGACTATAATGGGGTGACACATCTTATTTAGGATGCCAGTCGCAGTAGGGGACCATCCAAACAGCACGTCCCACCAATGCTTGTTTGCGTCTTCTTTTACTCGTTTCAGTACCCTGTTTATTCCCCCGGCGTCATAGTGGACTGTTATCGGGGTCTTTTTCCCATTTTCTTGGACCTCGTTTAAAATTTTGATCAAATCTCGATGTTTCTGTAATTGTTTCATTCCAATAGGTACAGGTGATAATTTGTGAAGCGTTGTATAATTGGATTTTATCAGTTGGTCAGATACGACTGGTGCCAAATAAGAAAAGTCACACCCAACAATCTCAAAAAAGTTACAAATACAGAAATTAGAATGATTCTTACTATCCATGATTAACTTATCTATTACTCTATAGAGGTGCAAGCAGTCCTTAAACACACACAACCTTGGCCAATACATACAAGTACAGTCTTCCGGTTAGCATCCGGATGGATCTCAAAGTGACAGATGCTTTGCTCGGTGTCGAGGCAGTTGTCTTGGGCATCGAGTGTACTATTTTCACAAATGAGTCCTCGTTGCTTTCAAATAATGCAAGGCTCCAAATTTACAGTTTGCCACTTCCCATACACCATTCGTGCCCATGTTCTGTGTTCAGAAGGATAGAGCACAGTTCTATCATGGTTTAGTCCTAAGGTAAGCGTTACGTACAGTAAAGTGGATACGAGTTTTATACACTTGGAGATGCTACGCAAAAGACAGATATTAGGATGTGAGTTATTCATATCTGTTATATACATAAAGCCACAGAACTGCTCAAGGCCAGTCTGGAGTCTGCTTTCTTTAACACAGGGGCTGATTTATCATGGAGGTTACACAGTGATTCTCGTTTCAGGAGACAGGGTGAGCGTTCAAATCATCGGGCCCATGAGACAGGATGAGAGCTGAGTCAAGAGGCCCACTCAGGCCTTAGCATTTCTACTTCCGCAATAGCAATGAGTAATTGCTGTAAAATTCAGAAAAAAATAATGATCTATTAAAAAATTAAGACATACCTTTTTTTTGAGAATTATTGAAGTTTTAAAAGTTTATTTTGAGATAAAAAATTATATATTTGAAATTATTTGAAGTAGAATTTCCTATTCTAATTTCTAATAGGCCTATTAGGCCTTTATGGATCTAGGTGGATATCTTTGCAAATTAACTACATAGAAGAAAGGATTACAACTTTAAACTGATTTGATAATTTCCTTGTAACGCTGGTAGCTACAATCCTCCTACCTATAACAGCTGAAGATGTTTCTAAAACATTCTACAAATATGTAGAGTCAGGGAAAGAACTTGGGCCATTTCATTTTATTTCTGTCAAAGCCTGAAAGAGGTTTGATTTCTTCCTTCACAGTCCTTCTTCAAAGGACTGTCTTGCTTTTAGCAGCAATAATGCTAAGAACCTTTTCAACTTTAGACATTATGATATAAATTTTGCGGCCCTCTGTGGATGGTGAACAAATGACAGTGAAACTGCTGCAGCCTGATTTTGAGAATGGCTATGTTAGAGAATACATGCAGCTCATTCTGACAGTCAACAGCTGAATGGAAGACCATTCCCTGCTGGTTGACATAAGGATCATTGAGTCCAACTTCCCGCTCCTCGCAGAACCACATAAAACTAAATCATATAACTAAGAGTGTTGTCCAGATGCTCCTTGAACTCTGACAGGCTTGGTGCTGTGACAACTTCCCTGGGGTGCCTGTTCCAGTGATCAACCACCCTCTCAGTGAAGAACCTTTTCCTAATGTCCAATCTGAAATTCCCCTGATGCAGCTTCATTCCATTTTGTTGTGTCCTATCACTGGTCATCAGAGAGAGATCAGCACCTCCCCCTCTGCTGCCCTCCTTGAGGAAGTTGTAGACTGTGATGAGGTCTCCTCTCAGCCTTCTCTTCTCTAAGCTGATGTTATGGTTTAAGCCCAGCCAGCAATGAAGCACCAGGCAGCTGCTCACTCACTCCCCCCCCCCCCCCACAGTGAGGTAGTAAAGGACTCAGTGAGATGAGAGGAGAGAAGATAACCAAGGGCCTTGTGGATTTAGACAAGGACAGGGAAGGCTCACTCACCGACCATGGCTATAGGCAAAACAGACTCAACTACTTGACTTAAGGAAGAAAACAAGATTGGTTTAATCCACTACCAACTAGAAACAGAACAGATAGAAAGCAAAAACAGAGCAGGATGATGAGAAAAAATACAACCAACCCTTTAAGATCTCCTTCCCCCCACCCCTCCCTTCTTCCTGAGCTCAGCTACCTGCTTCTGATATCAATACCTCCTCCCCCCATCAACAGCGCAGGGCAGCAGGGTATGGGGGTTATGGTCAGTCCCTCACAGATAGTTTGCTGCTTCTTCCTCCTCAGATGAGGAGGACTCCTCACATTCTTCCCCTGTTCCAATGTGAGGTCCCTCCCACAGGACACAGTCCTTAATGAATCTCTCTGGCGTGAGTCCTTCCCAAGGGCTGCAGCTCCTCACAAACTCCTCCAGAGTGGGTCTCCTCCACGGCCAGCAGAACTTCAGGCACGTTCTGCTGAAAAACCACCTTCCCACAGAGTCATGACCTCCTCTGGGCACAACCACTCTCTGGCGTGGGGTCCTGCAGGGACCACCTTGCGGGACGGGATTCATGGACCACGCATCAGACCAATATGATCAATGCAGAAGCCGTTTTAGCATTCAATCACATTATACATGCTATTCCTTTTTTTAAATACATGATGTATTCTATTATGATTGGATAGCTCAGTCTATCATGCTCTGTTCATGCACCTAATAGCAGAATATGATTTGTTAAGCTTAACTATGTTAGTATTTTGATAGTAGCGGTTTCTACATTTTTTTTTACCTAATTCCTTCTCTATCTAATTTCTATTCTAAGCTTACACAGTTTCTTTCCCACACGCACAGCTGCCTTCGTATCTACATTCTAATAAGCAACTCGTCCTTGACTATTCTTCAGGCCCACTGTTCACTGTCTGATATAGTTAAAGTCTGAGCCTGCATCTGGGGCCTGTGTCTGAGCCTAATGCAGCTTACGGTTTCATATAACCAAAGTCTGGGTGGGCCACATGTCCATTTTCCTTCAGGTACATTGCTACAGGGTCCTTCATGAGCTGTCAGGAGATCTCAGCTCCACCACTGCTCTCCATGGGTTGCAGGGTGACAGCCTGCAATCTCACCATGGGATGCAGGGGAGTCTCTGATCCAGCCCACCTCTTCCTCTCTTCCCTCCCTGACCTTGCGGTCTTCATGGTCACTTCTCACCCCACTCCACCGCCACCTCCAACCCTCCTCTTCCAGCTTCTCCCTCTTTAAAAAATGTTCACAGAGGTGCCCAATTGGCTCGGCCCCAGAGGTGGGTCCAACTTAGAGCTGGGGAAGTTTCCAGCAACTTCTTACAGGGGCCACCACTGCAGCCCCTCCCCTGTTACCAGAAAGAGCTCCACACAAACCCAACACAGCTGAACAAGCCAAGTGACCTCAGCCGCTTCTCATAAGTCTTGCCCTCGAGACATTTCACCATCTTGGTCTTGCCTCCCTCTGGACACACTCTAATAGTCTGATATTCTTCTTATATTGAGACACCCAAAACTGCACACAGTACTTGAAGTGGGTGGGGCCACACCAGTGCAACGCAGAGTGGGACAATCACTTCCCTCAACCGGCTAGCTATGCTGTGCTGGATGCACCCCAGGACATGGTTGGCCCTTTTGGCTGCCAGGGCACACTGTTGACTTATATTCAACTTGTCATCAACCCAAAACCCCCATATCTCTTTCCGTGGGGCTGCTCTCCAGCCTTTCGTTCCCCAATTTGTATGTATAACCATGATTACCCCATCCCAGGAGGACAATCTGGCATTTGCTCTTATTAAGTTTCATATGGCTGGTGATTGCCCAGCTCCCTAGTCTATCCAGATCTCTCTGTAAGGCCTCTCTACCCTTGAGGGAGTCCACAGCTCCTCCTAGTTTTGTATCATCAACAAACTTACTTCATGTACATTTGATTCCTGCGTCCAGATCATTTATAAAAGCCTTAAAGTGCACTGGCCCTAAAATTGACCCCTAGGGAACCCCAGTGGTGGCTGGCCACCAGCCTGATGAACCCCCATTTACTGTAACTCTTTGAGCCCGACCCACCAGCCAATTGTTCACCTTAATGTATTATGGACTTTTCTAGCTGTATGCTGGACATTTTGTCTAGAAAAATACTGTGAGAGACTGTATCAAAAGCTTTGCTAAAATAATAATAAAAAAGCTCTACTGGCTTCCCTTGGTCAGCTAAATGGGTGGCCTTGTCATAAAAGGAAATTACGTCGGTTAAGCAGGACTTTCCCTTTGTGAACCCATGTTGACTATGGGTAATATATGTATTACAGCCAAATATTACTGGTTATGTAGATGGTAGAATGGGCTGCATACAGCTATACAGTAATGTCATAGGTTACAAAAGGTGCAAAAGAGCTTCAAGTTTGTATGTATTTGGGTTACAGAAATACATGGGATCATTGTGGCCATTAGATGTGGATGTATTGCAGAAAAATAGGTATGATGCTGTGAAAATTCTCACATTGTATATTGCCTCCAATACACAACATCTCTTATATCCTTAAAACAAGCAGTCATCCTCAACACCTTGTAGCCCCATGACCCTAGAGGAGCAGAGAATCACTGGTGATATGGGAGATTAAGGGGAAACAGGATGGGGAAAGGAAATTAAAGAGCATTGCCCTGGTAGCAGCATGCAGAATGACGTGTGTTCATGGAAGAAACAGAAGTGAAGCAGGTTGCATTCTAAGGAGAGGCATATGTGGGGAAGGGTAGGGGTCTATGAGGAACATCACTGGAGGGAAAGGCTGGCACAAGTCAGCTGGTAACTCACATGCTGGTCCGGTCCAGCAGGCCAAGTACATACAGCCATTACAGAAAATGTTTAGCTTTGCCAATAAGAGCAGTACAGCTGCTGCCACCATCTCACCTACTTTAATTGGCGGCAGTTAACAAATACCATATCCATCAGCAGCTCTTCACTGCTATTTTCCGATGGAAAAAGGAGTGGAAAAGATAACAAGCACTGAGGACAACGCATAACTTCCTGTTTACTCTAAATTGCCTCCAAGTAGCAGGAAGCAAGGACGGTGGAAGAGCAAAGCAAACCACTGAAGAGAGATTCCCCCTCCCCCCTTAATCTTTAATCGCTAATAGGATGTGACGTCAGGATATCGGTGAGCACGATGCCCACGGGAAACAGATATGCTGATGTGACCACACCCCCTCTTCTCTCCTCCCTCTCACTCGGGTTTCGGCCTGGCGGTTATTATCCATTAGAACAATCAGCCACCGCTACAGGTTCTCTTTCTCTGCTCGCTCCGATGTAGAGTGATTTTACATCCATGGATAGTCCATTGCCATACTCCTGCCACTTTGTTGGAGACCGGGTGCACCCTCGCACGCCTTTAACGAGGAGTTAATACGTCCCTCCCAACCTTCTTTTCTTTTCTTTCCCCCTTGCGAAAACAGACCCCCCTCCTCTCCGGCCCAGAGCAGCTGCCCGTCATACAGAAGGCCCTGCCTCTTCCGGGTCTCTTCGGCTGAGACACTGCTTCCTCCTCTCTCGCTTGCTCTCTCTCTTTTGTGAGTTATAGCAACTGTTGCCTTGTGAATTAAGCGCCATAGTCACCGTAGTCCTGGTGACCGTTACTCATCAACAATTGCTCTGCCGCAGCTTTCCATCTCCTTCATCATCACTTACAATAGCCACCGCCATCAAGAACAACAGAGCTTTCCACGGTTCAGGTGAATATAACTGTTCTGTACGATCTTGCAATCCCGCCTTTCTATCCCTTTCTTCTTCTCCTCCTCCTCCTCCTCCTCCTCCTCCTCCTCCTCCTCCTCCCCCCCCCTCCCCCTCTACCCCCCTTACCTTCTCCCTCCTTGCAGTATCTGGGCTGGAACTGCTCTTTTTGAGCTTCATTATTGATTGAAGGGGAGGGGAGAGGGAGAAGCCTCGAGCGCTTTCTGTTCCTTAGCCTTTTCTTCCCTCCCATTTTACAATATGGGAAGAGACATAATTTCCAAAGGGGAAAAATATGATGTAAATTGCCCTGTGGTTGTTTATTATGAAGATTTTTTTTTTTTTTAATTGGAAGTTATTTGACATGCTGCAGTACTTGTAATATTCTAAAGTATCTTGTATATCGATAGGGAAGGCCGGTGGGTTACATAGCAGAGGATTAAAGATCCTTTAAAATTGTCTTGAAGGTGTGATTAGTAGTTAATAGCAGAGATGGAAGGGCCAATTGGTAGTATATAAAATCCTTCCGTGCAATTAGCTGTTGGTTCCATAAACCAAGCTATCTGGTTGTAAGTTCAGTTTAATGTTGTAGGTTTAATGTTATGGCTGTACTTCTGAATTCCCAACTTTCTGTTCTCATCAACTAACATTTTAATTTTATTTTAAAACCATACTTGCTTTACATGGGATATTTGATTGTAGTATTTTTCATGCACTGATTCAGAGCCTTTTTGAATTCTTCAACTCAAATAACTTGTAGAATTTAACCTGCTAGTATAGAAACCAGTGTTTTCCATAAACTCAAAGGAGTTATGCATATTTAGAGCACATGACACCGTGTGTTTATCTTACTTTCTTAGAAACACATTCGTTTCTGAAGAGCTAAAGAAGTTTTTAATATCTAGTTCCATAGGAATAAGAACCATCTACCTGGGTATGCTTTCTTAATTAAGGTGGTCCAATCATGCCATGTTGTTGATCCAAATAGTTTCCTGGTGTCATTCAGTTTCTGTATCAAGTAGTATTATCTCAGTAGATGTTCTAAAATAGTTTCATAGTCTATTAACCCTAGCTTATACTGTGTTAGGAAGTGCACTTCTTCTTACAAAAGCATACACACTATCTTTCTTATCAACATAATGTCTTTCTGCTACCTAATGAAAGTGATATGTAGAAAAACAATGACAGAACATATTCATTGTGTGTTTTAACCTCTTTTAAAATTAAAAGAAAAACATTCATAATGTGTGACTATCTGTTCTTCACAACCCCTTAGCCAGTGGGTTTTTTTTCATTCTTAACATATATCCCATGTGTATTTCCTGTATGATTGCTTTACTTGCTTTTATTCTGGTTTCTCTTAGTGCTATGATGAAATGTTTAGTTGCCTCTTACACCCATACTTATATGGCACAAACTAGGATTATTTTTATCTTCAGTGATTCCTTTTTGTTTTATACATTATCGGTCCTTTTGAATGAAACCTAATTTTGAGCTACCTATAAAGTAATATTGTATTAGGGAAATAATTATTCACTTTTTAGAATTACTGTTAGCTAACATACAGATACAAGCCTGTGAAATGAAAGGCAAAATGCTAGATTTTTAAGGGGATATTTGGAATTCAGATAATGGGGGAAGCTAAAGAACTTTGGATTATTTTGCTCATTTTGTTTCTAGATAAGAAGTTAAACTAAATGTCAGTCTTTAAATCTTTTTCTTGTGTTAACATTTTCTTTGCTTTTTCAATTTATGTTTTAGTCCTACTTTGTTTTTTTGTTATTGCTGATGATTGTGTTTGTTCATGTACATTTTATAATTGTTTTCTGTATTTGCTGGCATTTGGTTTCAGTCTTTATTAATCTCTTCAATGTGGTTACTTTTTGCTGAATTGTTTCCTATCCACTGTTCTTTCTTTTACTTGTTTTACTTTGCTTCCACATGGTTTAATGTTTCACAGTTTACTTGAGGTAGTGGGATGTGGCAAGGCTGGGAAGGATTGTATGTCAGACATCTCTGAGTTGCAGGGATAGCCTACAGTTACTCTTTTGTTAATACATTTTATTTTGGAGTGTAAACACTATCTACTTCATCTCAATATACACGAAATTGTCATTTAAAATTTATTTTGAAGAAGACTTCTTTGGCCAATTGCAAATGACTAGAAAGAACACTTAATCGGCAGTTCAGGATCTATTTTTCACAGCAGCAACCTGAAGATTGGTCTAAGCTTCTTAAAACCTCCTGTGAAAATAATCACGTGGAGGAATTTGCCTTTTTGTCAAGTAGGAGAATCTGAGGAAGTTTCTAAGCTATTTTTTTTAGATAATTTAGGAATAATCTGTGTGCTCAGTTGACATCTGCTTAGCGTTTCTGCAGAATGTATTAAAGCCTGCCCCCTTTTTTACTGTAGTAGTGCTTCTGTGCCTGCACTGCCTTTTAGCGAGATCTTGACCTGCTTGAGAGTTGGGCAGAGAGGAACTTCATGAGGTTCAACAAGGACAAGTGCAGAGTCCGCACCTGGGGAGGAACAGCCCCATGCGCCAGTACAGGCTGGGGATTGACCTGCTGGAGAGCAGCTCTGCAGAGAGGGACCTGGGAGTTGTAGATAATAAACTAAACATGAGCCAGCAATGTGGCCTGTTGTAGGCGCCCGGAAGATCTTGGATTATAATGCAAGAGGTGGAGGGTTCAGAAGAGGCGGGCACAGGGTGGAGTGAAAGGAGGTGCTTGTGTTAGCAGATAAAAGCGCATGGCGCAAGCAATTAGTTGGACTAAAGCATCATCCATACTGAGTATGCAGTGATCTTGTCCCCTCAGCGGTCGGTGGGCTGAGTGATCCATGCGGGCAGCCTGGTGATGTTTCCGGTAGCAGTAACAGTGGCCAAGAAGGCCAATGCATTCTGGGATGCATCAAGAAGAGTGTGGCC